>NC_052485.1:17403352-17713026 GCF_009730915.1 Dioscorea cayenensis subsp. rotundata | reverse complement strand
TCACATGTATTGCCTAAAAGCAAAAATTATGCTATATGTTGACCCAGTTTAAATTAATTTCATTGAATGCCATAATCAAACGAGGAGTATAAAAGTATCTTTTGCTTTCAACTTCAAGCATATAGTAGTAATATTAAATTTCAGGTTGCAAAGCTCTTTGACTTTCCAAGGTGATGCATCCTTTTCTTTTGCTTTATTTTCAGAGCCATGGTGTATTACTAGCTAAATCTAGTTTTAGTGTGGTTGGATTAGGGAATTGAGGATAATCTCTCTCTTCTCTCTATACATATATATGTATATTAAGTTTTATGTCCCTATATCGCCATGTGTGTTTCATTTTTCACTTTGGCATTTCTTCTTCTGGTTCTTTTCTCTGTTTATTTTTATAAATCTTATCGCCTCTTGCTTGCGTCTCTACCATTTCGGGTGCCTTTGTACAGTTGATAAAAAGATAGTGGAAGTTGAAGGAGGACAATAGAGAATACTACTAAGTGAAGAATGGTTTTGAAATAAAACCTCTGTATTTGTCCATCTCCTTTTATCAAAGGCTTATATAGCCCTCCTGTACTGTATAGGTCAAACCCCTAGGGAAAAGGAAAGACTCCTGCAACTGTCTAAATTACGGCTTCTTAATCAAATCCAACTAACTACATATATAGGAGACTCCACCCTTTATAGCTATTAATATGTTTCTAACATCACACATTTGGGTTTCTTACAGTTGAAATTTCTATTATGCAACAAATCTTCATCTCAGTCAGATAAAACTCATTGGGTATGTGGTGTTTAGTATACTTACAGTTGAAATTTATTATGCAACAAATCTTCATCTCAGTCAGAGAAAATCATTGGGCATGTGGTGTTTAGCATACTTGGAATCTAATTAGAGTCTTCGTACTATATAGCGGCTTTGTTGCCAACTTAATCCTTGACAATTTGAGTTTTAGATGCACTTGATATTTGTTACTATCATTTTTGATTTATTTCTTATGAAACTTAGATGACTATATGAACAAAACATTACCATTCTGAATGAAGTACTAATGGGGACAAAGGATGACTTTATTAAAGAGAGCCAAGAAAAGATAAAATATATATATATATATTATAATGAGTTATCAACCTTTACATATGCATGGAAACATCAATTTTCATTCACTCACTCTTGGGCTATGTTTAGTTATCTTTGAAACATCTAGTAGAATAGGATTGTGATTTTAAGCCAAGAATTAAGAAAATTTTCATTGAAGATGATGCACAGCATGCATGATACTAACTGAGGATGAGACTGGTTCTTGATGACATGTTGCATATATTGGTGACTGCAAAATTGGTAACTTATAAGAGTAAGGCAATGCACTCTGCAACTTGGAAGAAATGCTAAATACTGTACTATTAGAATTGAAAGATTTCCTTACCCGTGCTCCTTTCCTTCAAATAAAGATGACTTCGAAAAGGCAGCAAGAGCAGTTGATTAAATCTGATGCTCCATTCTTCTTCAAAAGCACACAATCTTTTCAGTTATCATGAGGCTTTTTGTGGTTGTAATTACATGTGAAGGTGTTGTAAGAATTTATATTTCATGCAGATTAACAAATTAAAATGTCGCGATCTTTTTAACTTGTAAATGATTTCTATCTCTGTCTCTCTCTCTTTTGATGAACTGTTGAAGATTTTCTGTCATTGATTGAGTTTTGACTCGCTTTATTTTGTTTATATTAATCTAGAGCGTTGTTTGATTATGGTTTGAATGACTCATTTAAAGTTAACAATCTGTCTGTATTGAGGATTGGTGTGCGCCTATTTTTGCTAGTTTTTAAATTTTGTAGTTTCTATTTACTAGTATCATATCACCCATATCTACACCTATCTAGGTTAGTTAGTCCTTGTGCCTTATTGTTTCTAGTCTTCATCATCTTATGTTTTAAAAATTTAATTTGTGATTGAGCTCAAACAGAAAAACTGCTTATTCATGCTCCCATAGCAGACATCTGGTTGTGAAAATACTGATGAATCCTTTTCCTCTTTGGTTCAGTCAATTATATTAGATTATATACATGATAACATTGGTTCATCAATTTTTGGAGCTTTTTGTAGCAGTTATTCTATGTGCTGATTTTGATTTGCTACGTTGCTATTGAATCATTTATTTTGGCCATTCCTGTAGTCCTTCTGATTTTGAGAGGTTTCATTGACTTGTAACTTGAATAAAGTGAAAACAATGTGGTGGAATTCCTGCATCATATGACTGCGTCTTGATTCTAGTACATCTAATATTGAGAGGCACAGGCTAAGAAAAGAAAAAGTGTTACGCAAAGTAATAGCACTTGCTGGATGGTCTCTTATATTGTTTATTGGGGCGGGAAGGACTCTAAATTGTTAGCAGATTTAATCTGGTAGTTATTTCAAATTCGAATGCTCTATATATAAGTTTTTGGTTTGATCTATTTTTTGGTCATGACAAATTTCATATCTCTATGTGGATCCAATTCTTCTTTTAAGATTTGGCGTGGATTTAACCCTTGAGATGGTGTTTTGGGTTTTTATAATACACACTATCCTTGGACCGCTCCTTTTTATATTTTTCATTTCCTAGTGTGTGTGTGTGTGTGTCTCTGATCTCTTTACCAGTTTTACAAGTTTTATCTAATGGTTATATCAATCGGCCAATTTCATTTACTAGGCTTTCTAAACATGAGTTATTTTTCATGGCAGATGTCTGTTGATCTGAAGAGAGGAGAAACTCTACCTATTCATATTAATATGACATTCCCTTCATTGCCTTGTGAAGGCTAGTATTTCATTTTGACCTAACTGAGTTAATTTTTAGTAATGTGCAGCGGTATTTTTACTTTTTGAGTTAATCTCATCTTTTCACCCATGATTTTTATTTTTAACAGTATTGAGTGTTGATGCTATTGATATGTCTGGGAAACATGAGGTGATTTGGACACGAGATAGCAAGGGAAGTATAATTAGTGGGCATTTGATTCATACCTTTTCATAATACCCTAAATTTGTAGCAATGAGCAATAATATTTGTCTCATTTTTTCTCTCTGAAAATTAGAAAACATTTTTCTCACTTTTGTGCTTTTGTGAACTGGCCTTTTGATTCATTATCGTCATTAAATTATTGATAACTTTACTCTGAAGCATTTTCCAGATGATGCAGACCTAGTTGTGCTTGATTCAAGGGTGTAGAAGTTGCCCATGCGTGACATAGAAGCATCAGTTTGTCCGTCTTTATGGAGGTCATTGATTTGATTGTCGATGTTGTTTTTGGGATCTCTGCCTGATGGAAACCTTTTATGTTAGATTGTTGCGTTGCCACTTTCTTTTCCACATGGAAAATGTGTTGTTTTGCTTTTATTCATTTGAGATTTTTTTTTCTTTGGATTGGTTATTTAATATTGTGTGCGGTGACTTATATAAACATAACTGTTTTTTTGCTAGATTTATGTTCTAAAATGATTTTTTAGGAGTTGAGATTAGAATTGATTGATGTGCAGAAAATTGTTTTTTGCTCAGTTATCGTGTGTATTTATGCAGTTTTTCCTTACTAAGCAAATTTAAATTTGTTTTGGTGTGAATTTTGTCCATAACAGTATTAGTAGCTTAATTTATATGGGCAGGTCCATATATATCTTGCAAGTTATTATGGAAAACCTGAAAAATTATAGTAATAAAAGACCTTTTTTTGCCCGTTGTGGTAAAAATTCATTGCATATTTCAAATTAGGTCAAATAATCCACAGAATAAACTTCATGTATGTTAGTGAATTGGTCATAGTTGAACTCAATTGTATATATATTTTTTTAATCGTTCTTCTGACTACCTTAACTGTAACATAATACTGATAACTGTGCAGCATTACAGGCACATGTGATTAAAAACCACTGAAAGCCAATACGATACAATATAATACTGATACACTAAACCTGTACTTGTCATCCACCCTTGCATTGTTTGGTTAATGCCAGTATAAGAAAAATCATTGTATTCTTATGCTGGTGATAGATGGTGTTCAGGGCATGCTCTTTAAACTAAATGAAAATACAATATAGCGGATAATATTTACATAGTTGCCAAATGAACCTCCGTTGAAATTTGAATTTGTATGGCTTTGTTCTCAATGGACAGCCTGCTTTGATTTTCTTGGCGAGTTTAGTTGATAAGCACAAGATTTTGCTGTCCTTAAGACTTTCTAGTCACATTTCTGTTGTTACATGGGGGTATTTTCTTGAATTAGTTGTTGACACTCAATGCAGTTTATTATGGACGGCTTATCTGCCAAATGGTGAAGATAATCAGAAACTTTGGACATTGTTTTGATCTCTTTTATTTATATAGGAGGAATTGCATTCATACAGATGTTTTACCTTGGCTTGATCCATTAGCTTAGTTTAAAATTAGTGTTACAGCTACTAGCTTGTTCCTTTATAATCTCAATTAATGAACTGGTTTATTTGGAGATCTTGGGATGTCGGATAATCACATCTAATCAAAACTATGCAAATTATGATTAGTTTTGATATTTTGGTAAATGCAAACTCTACTGAGTTAAATGACAAGCTAAGATGTTTAGGGTAGGTTTGTGTGACGATCTTTAATATAATCACACACACAATTCAGCTATAAGATAGCAAGAATCAAGCTTGGTAGCTCTCACATACCTAGGTTTGATTCAGATTTTATGTTTTAGGGCTGAAGGTAAGATTAGAAACTTGAACATCATTTAAATCAACAACTAGCGCCTCTTGACTAGATAACTAATGCACTCTACCAAGGATTAGATAAAGGTTGCACTCATCTAGCTGTGGGAGAGTGATTGGATCTGATTCATAGACCGCGGCTTAGTGATTGGTATCATTCAGCATCAAGAGCAAACTGCCAGGGTGGGGAAATGAGTTAAAAAGGATGCAGGAAGGTTTCTACATCCAATTGATAGCCACATGTAACAACAGTAATAACTGCAGTTTTATTCTTAAAATCGAGGTCTCTTTTTACACCAATGATGTTTTATAAACCCAATTATTCCTGAAAACATGCATAAGTACAAAAGGATAAAGATACAAATTTAGACCAAGATAAAAATCGTAATTGTTCTCGAAAGCCTTAATTTTGACTTTATGTAAGACTTCAGACCACTCTTTAGCCAAGCCTCAAATAAGACTAGACACATGTTCAATTCGGTGCAGACTGAATTGTGAGGTGACACTTAAATTGGATCTTTCTCCTCGAATAGACCAATGTGATCTCTGGCCTCCTCTTCCTCTGACATCTACATTATCTTAATTCATCTTGATTTGTATGGCAAAATGAAGAAGAGAAAAGATAGGTTTGACCATGCATTATTTCCATTTTTAATTGTTAATTACTAAGTGGTTTCTTGCTTACTACAAAATAGTAGGAGAGACACTGCATGAAATTTGGAAGAAGAGCATGAGCACCTAATAATTGATGATAGTGTTTAGACGTACTACATTTTTTGTCTTACCATCATTGCAGATAATTGATAATGTAGTGTATATTGCACACATTAAGTAGTATTTTTATAATTATATGCTCTCAGTATTGTTTCGACTGTTTTTATCTGTTAAAAATTTATAACTTCCACTTGTTATAGTTTTTCTTTCTCAAAAATTATTTTTATTATCAAGTATTGATTTAAATGTTCTTTTGCCCACAAATATGTCCTGAAGCTTCGTTTGAACAAGGAAGGCCAAATAATAGGAACTGAGTACTTGTCTGATCTTGTTGAGAAGGAGCATTCTACTCACAAACATGGTATTTTTCTTCTATTACTTGATTTCTTTCTCCTAGTTCAGAAAATATGGTGCAGTTGATTGGTTATCATTTTGTTTATTGTTGATAAATAGTATTGAACAAGCATAATATGTACTTATTTTGTTTGAGTCTTAAGAATTGGTAAAGGTATGTCAAAATGAACGCTGGTTCCCTTCAAATGTTTTATTGCATGACTCCATACTTTCCTACACTTCTTGTTATCATCTGTTGGGTTGTAGCTGTGATGGGAACAAAATGTCCTGATGAATGACTGTCATTAGAATATCTACTTTAATGATTTTAATGCTAATTAGTCAAAATGGTTTGTCTTGCTTCTATTTTTCAACCATTTTTGCAGTTGGATATTCCACATTTCCATCCCTTGGACTATTTTTTTAAAGGTTTAAACTCATCTGTTTGGGCATATAAAAGTACAGGAATACATAGTTTTTTAATGATAGCTGCTCATTTGAGTTATTCTATCTGTTAAATGTCCACACATTTCATCCCGAAGAATATATTGAAACGTATTTATTGTTAAGTACTGTCATCCACGTCTAAAGACATTTACAAATTTATGTGGTTGTGCTAGAGATCTTTCATTTCTCAGAGATGAGTTAGAGTTATGATAACCAGAATGTTTTCTGTTTGGGATTGCTTTCCTTTATTTATTAAATTTGATGTCTTCTAGTTGTATGAAGATTAAATTATGTGCTGTTTTTATGGCAAGTGTATCCCATAAATATTTTCATATTGCATGTGACATCTGTCATTTTAATATTCATATGTTATACCTTTTTAGTTTGTTCATAAATAGTTTTATTATTTTGAGCTATACCTATTCTTAAAACTATCTGTGGGTTGGCTTAGGAAAAGTTTGTTTAATCAGACTACAAAACCTTTGGTTGGTATTCCTCAAGTTTGTTTTATAATTGTCAATTGTAGTTATGCTCTTAATGCTGCATCACAAGAAGCTGTGTATTTTTTCTCGCAATAAATCCATTGAGATGTGGAACCTTCCTGTTCATCAAGAATTCTTTTTTTTAATCTAATCAAACTACCAGGCGAAGACATGCTTTTCCCATTTCCTCTTGCTCTGTGCTTCATAGCATTCTATCTAGAAACCCAGCTACCTTAATTGATGAATTTCCCTCCTTTAACTAAGTCTACTTGTTGATTTTTAATGTTTGACAAGGTTTGTGATAATACATGATTTTCTTTTGTCTGTGCCCACAAATATAGCTCTGTACTCTGAAAGAAGATGAAGAATATTACATTAAATTTATGATTTTTTATTTTTCATCTTCTTCTGATTTAATATATGCTACGTACCTGTTGCTCTTCCTATGCTGATCAAAATTTCCCTCATTGCATATGGATCATGTTATGATGTTTCAGCATCAAGGAATTGTTTCGAAATATGTTGATTTTATGCTCTTTTACAGGTGTAGAAGATAAGGATCATCATGAGGAAACGCCTGAAAAGAAACCTGAACATGGTTTGAATTCAGATGCTGAAGAAATGATCAAGAATGTAAAGAGTGCGATGGAGAAGGGTGAAGGCTGCCGAGTACTGTGTTTACATTGATTTTTCCGTTCTATACAAATTAGAACTTCCATAACACTTAAGTTCCTCTTTGCTTATAGGTGTATGGGGTATTAGATGTTCAGAGGGTTGCAGGGAATTTCCATATATCGGTGCATGGTTTAAACATATTTGTTGCTCAGCAGGTTGGTTCTGGAACTTTCTACTCTTTGTGCATAACTTTGGTTTAATGCACTTGTTTTATTTCTAGATGTAGTTTAGATGAATAAGACTCACGCTTTGTTCATTGATGAAGTCTCTTATACAAATTTACAAGAAGAATTTAAAGAGAAGCAAACTTTCTTAAAAGTAAGGACCTAAAAAACTAGCAACTAACAAACAACTTACTCTTATTATCTTTGAATCAGTTTAAAACTGATTCTTTCATTTGAAAATTAAATCTATGTACTTGACGAATTCCTACACTAGCCTTAAGTTGGGGGATAAATGTCAAACATGCCCAACTTGCTAACTAAAAAACCAAACATAGGTCTAAATAACCCCTTTTGTAAGTACATCTATTGTTTGTTGAGAAGTTGGCACAATAGGTTTACAAATAACTTGTCTCCATTTTTTGGATAAAGTGACAATTCACTTCAATGTGTTTGGTCCTGTCATAATGTGTAGGTTTCTGTGCAATGCTAATAGCTGTTTTGTTATCACAAAACAGCTTCATAGGCATGCCGATTTTCTTCCTTAAGTCCTTGGGAACCCACTGTATCCATGGGACCTCGCAAACTCTATTTGCCATGGCTTTAAATTTTGCCTTCGTGTTTCTTACCACACAACATTTTGCTTTTTACTCCAAGTCATCAAGTTTTCCCACACAAAAGCACAGTATACTGAGGTAGATTTTCTATCTGTGATGGAGCCTGCATGATCAACATCTGTGAAGACTTCTACCCTTTGGGTTTTTCCCTTCTTGAAGTGGAAACCTTCACCAGGATAGCTTTTCAGGTATCTGCAGATTCTGTATGTAGCATAAGATGTTCTTCATTAGGTGAATGCATAAATTGATTTACCAAACTGGCAAACTCACTGCAAAGGCTATGTCAGGTCTTGTGTCAAAGAGGTAAATCAATTTTCCTGCCAACCGTCAGCATCTAGAGGCATTAACTAGAAGTCCTTGCTCTATCTTTCCCAATTTTTGATGTGGACCAATTGGTGTGTTTACTGGTCCGCAATCAGTCATTCTTGTTTCTTCTGGCAAATTCAGCACATATTTTCTTGGAAAAACAAATAACAATTCCTTGCCTTGAGCTAGTAACATCCATGCCAAGGAAGTTTCCCAAGATTCTTGATCCCAAACTCTTTGGATAATCCTTCTTTTAAGTGTTGTTATTTCCTTTGAATCATCTCCTATAAGGATTATATCATCCATATAAACAATGAGAACAATAATATTTTCAGAAGTTGAGAACCTTATGAACATGGTATGGTTGAATGGAGCTTGTTGATAGCCTTAATCTTTTGCAAACCGAGTAAACCTCTTAAACCACACTTTAGGAGAGTGTTCTAGTCCATAGAGGCCCTTCTTTATTTTGCATACTTTTGTCCTAAACTATTTTTCAAATCCTGGAGATGGGTGCATGCATACTTTTCTTTTATGCTGCCATTTAAATAGGCATTCTTAACATCTAGTTGTTGGAGTTGCCAATCGAAATTTAATGCCATAGACAATAGAATTTGCACGGCATTAAGCTTAGTAATCGGTGCAAATGTTATGGTATAAACAATACCAAATGTCTGGGTGAATCCCTTGGCTACCAAATGTGCATTGTATCTCTCCATTTAGCCATCTACATGGTGGTTGGTGGTAAACACCCATTTACATCCCATGGTTGGTTTTCCCAATGGTAGCTTTTCCATAGTCCTAGTTTGAGTTTTCACCAAGGCACTCATTTCCTCATGATGGCTTCTCTCCATTCTAGATTAGCCAAAGCCTCCTAAATACTACCATGACTTTAATCGCTAAAATAACTTTTAGTTATTTCAGTGAAAGTTGAAAAAGAAGAAAAGTTTGTCACATGAAACAAAATTAGGTGAAGGATATTTATTGCAAGATCTCTTTCCCTTTCTAAGAGTTATTGTGATAGGACACATTTGGTATTTGTGAGATAGTTATAGCCATTCTAGTTATTTTCAGTTATCATTACCTCTTTTATATAATTCGTTAGGATTTTGTATTTTCGTCTTTTAGATTTTGGGTTTATAAATATGTGATGTGAGCAATAGTTTGGGTTATGCAGAGAAATGAAAGAAATTATTTTCTTCTTTTTGAGTCATTTTTTTGTCTTCTTTTTTCTATTTCTCGTGATTCTATTCTTTATTTGATCTTTTTTCCTTTCTATATTCTTTCCTATTCTTCTTTTCTTATTTAACATGCATCAACTGGTATCGGAGATTCAATCCTCTGACCATGGTAGAAGGCACATGTTCTTAAGAGTTGCGCCACAAATTCATGAATCTGATAGAGGAAGCTGAGTGTCGATAGGAGGATAGATTAAACCATTCTATGGTAGAACTTAAAAGCTTGATTAGTGGGCTTAGTATTCAGTATTGTGAGGCGATATCTGCTAGCAAACCTGTGGAGCAACAAGGGCAAAGTAGTCACATAGAGCGCATGACAACTATAGTTAATTATGGGTCTTCTCATAAACTGGGGTTCTGACTTTCGTGGTTGGGTGTTGTAGGCCGAGTGTTTTTCCTAAGTTGAAGAAATTCCATTGCATATGGAGATTAAGATTGCACCCTCTCAATTGCAAGGGTGAGCTCTACAATGGTATCAAGGTTATGTTTGAACCGTGGGTTAGTTGCGTATGGCGATTGGGAACCGTATAAGCAAAAGATGGGACCACGCTTTGGTGCTCCAATTCATGATGATCCTCTGTCTGATATGTGGAGTCTCCGACAAACTGGTACTCTTGAAGAGTACATTGATGCCCCCACCAGTCAAATTTCTACACCATTATTTCCTAAAAGAATGACTCCTAATGCTTCTTCTAGCAAATGTACTTCAGATAATCTTAGCATCAACAACCTAACTGCATCTAAATCAGCTCCACTATATGCTAGACTTCTTCCCACATGCTCTACCCCTACACCCTTTGAAACATCCAAACTATATATTCCATCCCCAAAATACCTTAAATCAATGACAAATAAAACACTTAATGAGAAGAGGGGCAAAGGGGTCTGTTTTTGGTGTGATGAGAAATTCATTCCTGGGCAGAAATGCAAGAAGAGACAGAAGAGACAAATTTTTATGTTGCAGTTATAGATGGACACTAATGTTGGCGATTCAGAGGAGGAAGCTAGGAAGGAAGAAAGACCCAATAGATGATAAGGGTTGATGAGATCTTTGATTGTTTTCTAAACTTTCCTTATGGATAAGGAAATTAGATAGGGAGGGTATTGATATTACACGTTTGGTATTTAGGAGATGGTTATAACCATTCTACTTATTTTTAGTTTTCGTTATCTTATATATATATTTTTAGGTTTTTATATTATTGTTTTTAGATCTTGAGTCTATAAATATGTGATGTAAGCAATAGTTTGCGTTATGCAGAGAAATAAAGGAAATTATCTTCTTTCGGAGTCCTTTCTCACCTTCTTTATTTTGTTTCTCGTGATTCTATTCTTTATTTGATCTCCCTTCCTTTCTATATTCTTTCCTATTCTTCTGTTCTTATTCAGCATGCATCGTATTGGAAGATCAGAGTCAATTGCAATCTCACCATTTAAGTACCTGGTTTTGGATTGGATTCTTGGTTTTGTAGAGACATGGTGTTCTCTATCTTTGATATGGGACCTTCCACATATAAACCTGGCCAAAATATTTGTCTTTTAGAACAATACTCTTGCATTCAATTGATTCATAAGATTCATATATATGGTTTGAAAATTTAGGTTTAGGTCGGTTTGACCTATTTCAAAGAAATTTACCAGGTCATTCTCCTTGTAATTCTCTTCTAAATTCCAAGTGTTGCTATGTAGCTTTTTAGAATTCTCCCCTAGAGAGTAGGAATCACATGATGTTGAATTTGTATTTCCCTAATTTGCAGCCAAAAAATCAATTGTGATGGTGGGAAAACTGGTGGAGAAAAGTTAGGTTGTGATTGGAGAAAGTCTAGATCAGTAGAATCATGGTTTTTTCTTTAGCTAAGTCCATGTAATCCCAAAAAGCTAGTTTGCCGACCCTTCATCCAAATTTGAATTTTAAACCACCAAATTGGAATTTGCCTTCCTAAATTCTCTCCCTGAAGATGAGTCCTAGAGAAGGGTTGAAGTTAAAAAATATTGCATCCATTGTGATAAATATATTTTTTTTTTTGTTTTTGTATCAAAACATTTATATCCTTTTTGTCTTGGAGCATATCCCACAAATTCGCATTTCTTAGCCCTAGGATCAAGACTACCAAAATTTTATTCAGGGCTTCTAATAAACACCATGCAACCAAATACTTTTAAAGGAATGTTAGAGGATAATCTTGACTTTGGGAATTCTTGTTGGAGAATATTGACCGGTGTAATAAACTTTTAAGACTTTTGAGGGCATTCTATTCATTAGATACATGGCATTTAACATTACACCCCACAAGTACGTTGGTGCATTATTTTAAAACAGTTGTGCACGTGACTTAAAAATTGTTTATTTTTCCTTTTTCCACTCCGTTTTGTTGTGGTGTATCATTACGAGAATTTTGTTGCATAATCTCCTTTTTCTCGAAATATTTTCCTGGGACTTTTGGGAAATATTCCCTGCTATTGTCACTTCGTAGTATTTAAATGTTTGGAATAATTCTCTAAATAGCCTCTTTATTTTTTCAAACTTACCTTTTTAGTCCCTCACTTTAAATTGTAATTTTTGAGTCCCTCTGCTATGTTTAAAAGAGCCATGTTAGTCCCCTATTTTGATGGTTTAGGGTTCAGGGGTACTGAGATAGCTAAATTAAAATTGTAGAGGGACCGAAAGGTTACAGTTCAAAGTAAAAGGACTAAAAAGGTAAGTTTGGAAAAACAGAGAGACTGTTTAGGAAATTATACCTAAATGTTTACTTGAAACTGTGTTTGAATCATTATATAGTACTTCTTAAAGGTAGATTCCATCTTAGCCTTCTTCCTCAACAAATAAACCTGTGTAACTTGTGAGTGATCATTTATGAAGGGCACATGTTATGGTTTCCTAAAACATGTGGTAACCTTAGTGGGGCCTTAAATGTCATTATGGATCAAAGAAAAAGGACTCTGAAGATTGATAAAATTATGGAGATTAAGAAGCTCTATGTTGCTTTGCAAATGCACAAATTTCACATTGAAACAGAGATGGTTTCTCATTGTAACTATCTGGTTCCTTCAATACTTTCATTTGAATGATTATACCCATATTTGATAAATATGCTTCTTTTGTGCTTTATAAATATTAAGGCAGCTTTCCTTCCATCAATTTTTGTCTGTTGGAACTCGATCATCATTTCCTTTTTTTCTCAAAATGAACCTTTCTTTAGTTTTTTATAATTTGTAATGGCAAGTGCTTATTTTTCTTTTTTAATTCTTTTGTTTTTGGAGGGGGACCTTGATTATGTATGTGTGGTCTTTGCTGTAGATTTTTGGTGGAGCAGCACATGTGAATGTAAGTCATATGATTCATGATCTGTCATTTGGCCCGAAATACCCTGGGATACATAATCCACTTGATGGAACCACTCGAATACTACATGAGACAAGTGGAACCTTCAAATATTACATCAAGGTAAAAGCCACAACAGGATCTTGTTCTGCTATGTTACAAGTGGTTTAATATTTTATATCACTGTTTATTTGAGCATGAAAATGATAAAATTGGTTGAACATGGTTTATTGTTTTATTTTAAATGAAATTATTCCTTATAAGCAACAATTTTTTTTTTTTGATTTTAATTTTTTTATATATAATTTATAATCTGAATACATATTTACTTTGAACATGAGCTTTGAATATTGAACTAGATCTGAAGAGATAATGTGGAATAACTATATTTTGAATTTTGCTTGGTTTACTAATCTCTTCTCTTCTGATGTTATTACTTTTGTAAGAGAAACAATGTACATTCTTGGATTTGACTGCATGAAGAGGTATTGTTCTGTTTCTTATTATATAAAATTGTTTAAAGATGCAGCGTTTTGAAGGCCATATTTAGTAGTCTTGGGTTTGACCTTCGAGTTTGGTATGCCCTTTTCTCCTACACTGTAAGTATGAAGTGGCTAACACGTGCTTCTGATTTGGGACTTGACTCTAGATGATCCCTCAAGGCTGATGGATGATGCTTTATTTTGTTTAAGGCATAAGGTTCTCATTGATAGCTTGGGCTGTGTTATGATTTTTTATAGGAGCACATTGATTTAGTGCAGGAAAAGGATGCATTGGGGCATTAATTAGGTTTGCTGTTCATAAGCTGCACATAACAAGATGAAATCATTTTTGTATGAGATGATAGGATTGCATAAAGTTGACCCTATTGGGATTTTGGATTGGTGGTCCTTGTGCTCTGTTTTCCAGTATGTTTTTTTCCCTGAAAAGTTCCAAGCTGCTTATCACCAGATGAAAACAGCCTCTTTATATGTTAGAATTAGAGTGCATACATTAGTGGTGCATGTGCTCCACTTTCGCCTTTATTTAGTAATCTCCATTATTTTTTTTCCCTGAAAATTTATAGCCCTATGTGTATCTGCCCATCTTTATACATTTGATTGTTCCATTTACAAGTGATATTTTATTTAGATGAGGTGTGAACGCAGTGAAGCATTCATGTCCCATTCTTGTTTTTATTATATTTTGTAGGTTCTATTGTATATTCCATTTGGTCTTGTACTTGTCAGCTGTGGTAGAATATAGAAATTTTATGATTGCATTATTAGACCATAATGTAAAGCACGGGTTAAGAATGCAGAATTTAATGATTGCATATATATCCTATGCTTGCTTTTATATTATTTATGTTCTATCAGATATTTCATTTGACCTTGTAGTTGCTAGGCACATCAAAATACAGCCAATTTATGATTGCATTCTTATACAGCACTGTGAACTATGATGCAGATTGTTCCAACGGATTACAGATATCTCTCGAAAGATGTATTGCCAACGAATCAGTTTTCCGTGACAGAGTATTTTGTTCCCATACGTGATGGTGATAGGTCATGGCCAGGTTAGCATCTGAATTTGCGTTGAATGTCTATTTCAGGCTTTGCTATTTTCCTAAATTTTAACTAGTCATTTCCTTTTCTGTGAGCAGCTGTCTATTTCTTGTACGATCTTTCACCTATCACTGTGACCATAAAAGAAGAGCGTCGGAGTTTTCTACATTTCATAACTCGTCTATGTGCAGTACTTGGTGGTACATTTGCCCTTACAGGTCCATATCTCTAAAACCTTAATTTGGCTCCATCTTTTCTTGCTCTTGCTTTACATTCTTATTCTTGCTTTTGTTGTCATTTGCTATCCTCATATTTCATTATTCTTCATTTTTCACTGTGTTGGTGTATCTATGTCAGTCAACATGATAGTCGACTCTGAAATATGCTAGTAGACATTGCTTGATCCCAAATTTCCTATAACGTCTTCTTATGCTGCTAAACCACGCCTACAAGCCTAATAGCATCAAAACACAATTGCATGACAGAAGTAAATGTTGAGTGCAGAATTATCAATTACCATAATTTAACAGAACATTTAGTAGAGCTATTTAAACAGAAATACCATCATATAATTAGAGGGCTTCTCTAGGAAACAATTTAAAATATTGCTGTCATATCTGACCTGAGAGTTCTGTCAGAATCTCAAATGAGGGCCAAAAATTGTCATGTCATGTTCTATCCTACCTCCCAGTAGTTATAAAGCATTTGTTTATGTTGGGGCTTTGGCACACCAGTATGATTATCATGATTTGGTGTGTGTTTGGGCAAGGGAATCACCTTTTATATGTGGGGGTAAAGTTTTGCTTTTAAGTTTCCCTCGATCACATATTGGCCAGGGCCTTATATTCCATGTTTTTTTTATAATAATGAGGCAGATCATGAATAACATTTATAACTGTTAGTGTTTCAGTGGTGTAGAAGCTGTAGATTGTGATTGTATAACATGAGTTGCTAATGTCGAGTTGTTCGTTTTAGATGACTATTGTTTATGTGCAGCAGTGGCTCAAACAAGGTATATGCAAGTTCTTAGCTGTTGAGCCATCGGAGACAAATGACTTCTAGGGACCTGGCTGAAAATCTCATATGCTTGATGCCAACATTGCTTAGCTGGCAATTCTTTTTATTAATTGAACCTACTGAAATTATGCATGATGGAGTAGGCATGCACTGGGTGCTTATAACTGCATGCCTTACCCATTGATAGCCTAGTTGAAATAAGTCCATTGTTAAGTTTATTGAGTCTCTTTGTCTGCTAATCCCTTTTATTTTTCATCTGATACTAGCATGATCTCTCTACTAGCTCTATCTCATATGTAAATATATATATATATATATTTGTTTCCTTTTACCTGTTTTTCACATTGGAGAACACAATGAACAATGAGATAATATTTGGATTAGCACGACCAATTTCAACTTGCAGTATTTTCTAGTAATTTTTGCGTTTGCCCTAGAGAAGAATTTGTTGGGTTTCAATTAACTTACAGAAGAATCATGCTAACAGGGATGCTTGATCGGTGGATGTTCAGACTCATCGAATCATTTACAAAGCCAAAGTCTCGGAGCTCATTGAGGTAAACAGAAGAAACAAATGTATTGATAACAGACATCAAGTGGTCAACTCTAAAACTTGGATCCACAACCTTCTTCTCAACTATGAATTTGAAGAGCATAGCTGGACATGCAAGGCCAACTTAATTGTCTGTGCTGCTTGGAATTATCTCTAATTTAAGAAGAATTGATGTAAATCTAGAGCCTATGTTTTTTATTTTTATTTTTTATTTGTCTCTAATTTATGTACCTTTATTGATATTATCAGTGACTGACGTTCTCTTTGTTGAAAGAGTAGAACACAGTAGTAATCTTTGTGATTTTTTGGTTTTGAGGTTTGGGTTAAGTTAGTGAAAGGTTTGAAACTTAGTTATTCCTGCTGCTGCCTGATAGCCTGTTACTCGACTCTCTTGCATCAAGAAGGTTACAGTATTTTGAAGGATTGAAGCAGCGACTGGCCTAATGTTTAGCTAACTATGCTGAAATAGTAAAAAGAAAAGTTTATGTATTTGGCCTGTGGCTTGTGCCTCTGATTTGACTCCCATTAAACTATTATTAAAGTAAAAAGAAAAGTTCAATATGACTAAGCAATATAATCAAAACATCTTGTTTTTTAAAGTAACATACACCAACAATTCGTTAGTACAAGTGTAAATAATAAATTCTATTTTATTAGGGGCCTTGGTAAAAATTTGCATAGTGTAATAGATAAAATATTTATGTGGGGATCTTCATTCTTGTCTAGCTTTCATTAGGGTAGATTTGTAAAAAAATAAATCGATTATGAATTTAATTTAATTTAATGTTTGATATGAATATGCGTTCATGTTTCGATTAGAGATAAGCCTCTAAAAAATTAGATAAGCCGCTAATTAATTTATTAATTTTTTAGATTTTGTGGTGAGATCTTTGATTAAGAATAAGTTTGAATGGGAAATAATTAATAAAATGGAATGAGATAAGCCCATTATTTTATTTGTTGTCTCTAGATAAATCACATGAAACAAGAAATTTATTGGAGGCTTTTTTTTATTTATTATTTTTTAAATTTTTTTTCTTTGATTTTAGCATGATTTGAGCTTATTTGACTTTGCGAGTAAGAAGGCTTTTTTTTAAATAAATATTTTAAATAATAAGTAATCAATTAAATAAAAACAATATTTTAAACAAAACCTTCTTACTGAAAAACCAAGGTAACCTTTTGCTTGCTGAATTTTTTTTATTTATTCAAATACAAGAAATTATTATATCAGGAAAGTATTAAATTTATTCTTTAATTTATATTTGTAATTGAAAGCCTATGATTTCTTATATGTATTATTATAATTTTTCATTTTTTTATTTATAAATTATTGATAGGTTTAAGAGATCAACTATTGATACATATTTTGAAAGAAAGCAAGTGAAGGTGAATCACCATCCACCCCTAATGTTGAAACTCATTCCATTTTGAATCTTGAAACTTCATCATCTATTCCTGATGTCAAAACTTTAAGTTTTGAAGTTCATCCAAAAACGATCCAAAGAACTAGCTTTAGAGAGATTGATATTGCTTGGTTAGAAAAAGCTTGCTATTAGATTTAGTTCTGATTCTGTCTAAAGTGATTTCAAAGCATGAAAGTGCGTAGAGCACAACTTCAATAAATAAAATTAGTATTTGTGAAAATTTAATATTGGAACTTGTTTGTTTTATTTAGCCACCCTAAAGAAGTTTTCTAGCTCCTCGCTGATATGCCCCTTGAATATTCACAAGTGCACGGGCCGTACAAATAGTAAAGTGTACCCAAAAAGATGGGTAATCAAATTCACAGGGACTGGTGTAGCTTTCGACACTCGTTGAATCCTTAATATCTAGCCGGATCAAAGATTTAGGTTGAAGTTTAATTCTAAAATAAAATAAAAAGATAAGAAAAAGAATGAGAGGGAGAGGGGGTAACTATGGCCAACATGCTTCTTGCTTCTCGACTACAATTATATTTACTCACGCAACTAGCGGCAATTCCCAAGCCAATTTTTGCAACATACATATCAAGGCAATTAACACAAGAGTCTTGCACAAAAAGACAAACAAAAGGGAAATCTCAAGAGAACTCAATAATCAAGCATCAAAGTCTATACATAAGTGTTGAGGTTCATAACCCGGGTCACAAAAGGTCGGATAACCCCGTATGGTTCTACAACTTACAAAAGTAAAGCAATAGAAGAATAAAATACAATCCATAAAACTCTCTTCTTACTTCACAATCTTCACCTGAGAGCGACCAATGATGATATTGTTGGTGTTCCTTCGTTCCCATGACGATCTCTCCGTCCAGATCCGGCTCTAAATGGTGCGAAAGTATGCCATAGCACTTGTCTCCAAGAAAAAGGAAGACGATCCCCTCAAAAAACTAACTTTGGGCTTAAAAACATAATTCCTGATACAAACACAGCCATGCTTTGCCCTTACTCTTCTCTAGATGTCTTGGAACTTGTTTTCGATGCGACTGTAGCCCAACTTGTAAAAGGCACCGACGTAAGAGCGCCCGTGCTTACTCACGGTGCTTCAAGAGCACGCTGGTGCTAGGAGTAAGGAAGCCGTGCTCTTCTCTCTTTGAAAATTCAAGTAAAGTGCATGGGAGTAAGCACACCCGTGATTCAAGAGCACGATAGTGCTAGGGCCAATGAAACTGTGCTTTTCAATTTGTGCAGGTTCCGGTAAAGTGGACAGGCATGAGCACGGCAGTGCTTCCAAGCACAGGTATTCTTCCTTAGTTGGGCTGAAATTCTTTTTAAGTCTTGGAAATTGCACAGTTAGAAGAATGGGCGTGCTTCCCGACCATGCTTGCCCTGAAAAGTGCATTCCAACACCTTTTTACGTTGAAATTTATCCAAATTCATTCTTTTTTGTCTACGACCTGTTTTCCTGCCCAATAAAACATGCATACCCAAAGTAGCATCGATTCATAGTAAATATATGCGTAAAGGCAAGCAATTTATGCAATAGGGTACACTTAATGTCTATATAAAATGTGCTCATCACGCACCCTACTAGTGAAGTCCTTAGAAGCTTTGACCTATGAAACTCCTTTAAGCCTCTAACTGCTTGATGTCTTGGGACTCCGGAATTCGTTTTTTGATTCATTTAAGTTTTTCAAGTCTTGACTCTTCTTTGCTTTTGAGTCTTGACTTACACATCATCAGATGCTAACCTCCAGCATGATTGGGTTACTAATTTGATTGTTTCTACTTATTTACTTCAAGAATATATAATGTGGACCTCAAGTTGTCATTTTCCTATGCCTATGAATCGCAAACTTGATTTCCTTTGATTTTGATGTTTGAAGGCTTTGCCGTTTTATATGCTTGTGAAGCCTCTTTCTTCATCAGTGCCAAAGAAAGATTATGTTCCCAATGAGGAGGAAGTTTCTACACATGAGAGGCCTATCACATTAGGTAAACGATGAGATGCATCGATGTAAGCAACTTTGTGAGAAAATTATGGATGATATGTGGCTTGACTATTTTAGTTGGGGGTACAATTTAGAATAATTCCCTGTTTGTGCATTTGATTTTAGGTTTTGACATTGGTGTTTTTGGGTTGTTATGAATGTAGTTTTATATTTTGGGTTTCAACAAGAGGATGTTTGTAATAGCATTAATTCAGTAAAATTACATTGTGTTGGCTTTTGCATGCCTTGTGTGCTCACTAGCATTTATGCTTGATGCTTGACTAATGGTAATATGTATATTGAGTTGATTGTCACTTTAAAAAATAGAATATGTTTTTAGATTTGAGTTGATTTATTTGATACTTATATCATGAGAGAGTCAAGATATATTTAGAAATTTCCCTTGTCTATAAAAATTTGAAAACATCATATTACTATGCTTATATTGTTTGTGAATAAACCTGGAAATGAATTTGATTAATTTCTTTTTGGGGTGTTGCAATTTGTCTTGAGAAACAAATTGCTTGCTTTAGTATGTGGTTTATTTTTTAACTTCTTATATTAGTAGAGACATAAGAAAACTTATTTATAGCATGAGTTTGATTGAATTAATATATATATTACCAGGGGTACTCATGCCATGTTTGGTCTAGGTTTAAGTTTAGTATGGGGATGCTTAGTTTGATTAAATTAATGTGCAATAACAAGGTTAAAAATAAGTAGAATGATTTTAACTATAATACATAGTAATGTATACCAGAAAAATAATCTTGATTTTCATACCCCTCACATAACTTGTACCATTTGTATCTTGATCTTGATATTATCCAGAATGTCAACTTTGTATAAGAATGCCGATAAGGCACCAAGTGATAAGTGAGAAGGAACACCAAACAAAAGATGGACAAAAGATATGGACAATATCTTGATACTGTTGCTTGCATATATGGTAAGGAGCGGTCTCAAGGTTGATAAATGATAAGTGCTTGTGCGATAAGAATGCGAAGTGTTCTTTCCTTATGATGAGCATTACTTTTATCGGGTTTTAATGCTAATATGTGTGTATTTATGTTACTTTCATGCAAATAGGGTTGTGAGGCCAAGTATTAGAGAAAGAAGCCAATGTGGATCGTAAATGCACCATTTGGAGGAAATCTTGAGAAGGTTCAAACGCGAAGACATAAGTTGTGTTCGAAATGCGGGAATATGTGCCAACCTCCTCGTATTCAAGTTAGCACAACGATTTGGAGGGGCACAAGGGCAATCACATTCAAGCATTCCGGCTTGTGCATGTATAGCAAGATCTCCACCAACATGTCCGTTATTGAAGAAGCAAAGTGATCTACGACGTAAACGTGTGCCCGTTTTCGTTACCTCGATGAAAGCATGGATTCGGGAGTGTTTTGGGCCGGCATTGTAGTAGGGTAATGTAGCAAAATACTATAGCAGGTACTGTTCACAGCCGGCTGAAGAAGGGTGAAAACAGAGAATCCACACGGGTGTGTGGAAATTCCACACGCCCGTGCGAAAAATCCACAGGGGCGCCCACATGGGCGTGTGGATTCCCAATTCTAGCCCTATTTCAGGCCGATTTCAGCCCCGATTTTAGGATTTTTTTCTCCATCTTTTCCCCAACTTGAGAGAGAGCGGCGGCTAGGGTTTTGAGAGGTATTAGGTAGGGACTTGGAGAGGTTCTACGGCTTCGACATCCCGCTCCATTTGGAAGAAGGTTAGTGGGAGAGTTTTCGTCGGCACCGATCCAGCGAGGTGTATCCTAGGCTGGACAAAAGGACCCTTGGACAAGTAGAGGACTCTCCACAAGACCATCGCCACAACTATCGAGGGGGTTTTCCATGGATTTTTTGCTTTTACATTTGATTTCATTGATTATAATTAGCTCCATGGAGAGCTAAACCCCCTAGTGGGTACTTGGGTATTAGTGAACCCTAGGATGTATTCGTTTTATTGAACCTCTTTATTATGCTTTCAATTAATTGATGTTTTATTTGAGTTCCAATCTTAATGTTTGATTGTATGAATACTCCCTTAGAGTGACAGTAGGGTTGTGTGTTCTTGTTGGTAACCCTTGTGAGTGAGTGACACACCACAAGAGTTAGACAAAGATAGATTGGAGAGGGTTGAGTGGTTGAGTCAAGAGGTAGCAGAGCATCCCTTTTTCCCTCCAGTGTGATTTATTCTACCTCTATTTCCTCAAGTTCTATGCGGTCATAGTATAGTGAATGGACTAAAGGATGACCTTCCGCTGGGGCTTAGTTGTGGGTGCAACGGAGTGAAGCGTTGAAGTGATTTTAGCACATAGGGCTTAATTGTGACTAGGGATCTTCCACCTAGACCAAAGGGTTAGGTTTACATCTAGGAAGAGGATTTATCACTTGGAATCCTTAGAACTCATTGCAATTCTATACAAGTGCGAGGTTGAGAGGTTATTCAATTTCTCCTCCGGGACATGTATAGAGTTAGGCATGGTTGACCTTAGATTTGGGACCATGTATTTAATGATCTTCACGACTCATTATTGCATCAGTTAGAAAGTATAATAGAGGGTTCTTGCACTTGAAATGATTGTCCTAGGCGGAACAATATCAGGATACCCCATTTATATCGATTGCTTTACCTTCTCCTTTACTTGTGCTTTCTTTCTTGTTCTTTTGCTTTTGTGATTTCACATCTTGTCACACATATCACTATGCATCTTTCACTTAGTTAAGAAACAATTTATGTGTTTTTATTCCCTACTCCTTGTGGATACGATAGCCCACTCATCTGGGATTTTATTACTTTGACAAACCTGTGCACTTGCTGGACATACGCAAGGGGCGTTGTCAATAAATCATTCAAACATCAAGCATTTGTAGAAGTCACAGACATTGTGAATAAAAAATTCCCCATTGCTTGCATGTACATAGATAATGTTGAGAATCATACGTGTACTTTAAAGCAGGAATATTAAGACTTAATAAAGCTAATGAATCTTTCCAGTATTGGGTGGAATGGCTTAGAAAAAATGTTAGTGTTTGAGGATGAGACATATCGTGCATATGCGGAGGTATACGACTTAAATTTGTTTATTTATTTATATGTTCAATGAGTTTGATATAACATAATGAATAATTTTTCCATACGACATCTTTTCACAAGCACAAGCGAAAGCAAAAAGTACCTAAACAAGCTTATATCTTAATTTGAGGAGTTACAATTGATTGATAGGGATGATCATGCCACTGGTAATCATGTGTGTTCAGTCCATGACTATTTTAGGGTTCCAAACCTTAAAGATGATAATGTGCCTCTAGCTAATAAGTTAAGGGGTTGTGAAGCTTTAGAAGCAAATAGACAAAGACATGAAGTACAGAGGTTATCTACAAACAAGACTGCCGCTAGGATTGGCCACACATCAAAGACCACATGTGAAAATATTGCTATAGAGAATTTCGGGGTTAAGTTTGGTGATTTGGTGTCATCAATTGATTGGACATGGGAGAAAACAAGGAAAGAACAACTATAAGATGCTCTATGGAGCATGGAAGGTTACGATGATGAGGACATGGAAATGGTCTTTGATAGATTAATCACTATAAAAAATAAGCTGAATCCTTCAACTTGAGGAATCCATCTCTTGGCAAAAGACGGATAGATAACTTATTGCTTCTATAAAGAATTCTTGCTCCTGATATTACTCTCATGGTAGGTATGCATTTTTTTTTTGTTTGTTTATGTTTAATAAGGGATTGTTTTATAGCTTTCTATCTTTATTTAGTTATAGAAAATTGGAATACAAAAACCCCTGCATTGGTTTTTCATGTTATAATTTCAACATTAGTTTCTTCATAATAAGGAGACTAATATTGTATATGTATAATATGACAAGTTTAATTGAATATAGTTGTTTTTTAGGAAAGAAGAGTACTTATTTGTTGGTGATCCTACTGCTAGAAGTTTAGGGTTTGCTGACACAAGTTGATCTTGTTAAAGAAACCAAGTTATTCTTGTTGATAGCTGACACACCCCTTGCATGTGACCCGCAAGTGCACGGGTTTGTCAAAGTAATAATACCCCGGTGAGTGGGTAGTCGAATTCACAGGAAATAGTGATCAGAAATACAAAGATTGCTATTTAACTAAAGTGAAGATAAATCAATAGTGATGTGAACAAAATCAATATGAAAAGAACTAAATAAAATAAGAAAGAGAGGCACAATAAAATGATAAGAAAGGCAATCGATAGAAAGTGGGGCACTCGGACATTGCTCCCCCTAGGATTATTGCTTCAAGTGCAAGAACAACTATTATGTCTCCTAACTGATGCTTAATGAGTCATGGAAATCCTAAAATACACGGACCCAAACCTAAGGTTAACCGTGACTAACTCTACACTACGCCCTGGTGGAGAAATCAATCAGTCTCAACACCTCACACTGTGTACAATTGCAAGAAGCTCTAGGGATTCCAAGTGATAAACCCTATTCCCTAATATAGGTCTAACTCTTTGGTCCACGCGAAAGACCCCTAGTCACAATTAAGCCCAGTACTAAGGATTACTTCAACGCTTCACTCTGCTGCTCGCGCAACTAAGCCTCAGCGGAGTTCCTCTCTTAGCGCTTCACTCTATTGTGACCGCTAAGAACTCTTGGAACACGTTGACAGGATTAATCACAACGAAGGGGAAAGGAGACGCTCTGCTACCTCTCGACTCATCCTCTTTACTCTCTCTAATCTTGCTTTGTTTAACCCTCATGGTGTGTCACTCATTCACAAGGGCTACCAATGTAGACTCTCAACCCTAGTGACACTCTAAGGGAGAAATCATTCAACAAGCATTAAAGATTGGAACTCAATTGAAGACATCAATTAAAGCATAATAAAAGGTCAATGAAACAATAACATCCTAGGGTTTACAAGTCCAAGTACCCACTAGGGGTTTAGCTCTCCATGGAGTAAGATACAATCAATAACAAAATTGAAAGTAAAAACACGTAATTCATAAATAAAACCCCCTCGGTATTCATGTCGATGGTGATGTCGAGTAGCCTCATCCACTTCAAAGGTTACCTTGTCAAGCTTAGGGCACACCTCGCCAGATCGGTGCCCACGAAAGCTCCCTAATAACTCTCTTCCAAAGGAACGCGGTGTCGGTGGCCATAGAACCACTGCAAAAACCTTGCCAAAGCCCCTCTAAACCCTAACCGCAGGCCTCTCCAAAGTTTGGGAAAAAGATGGAGGAAAGATGGAAAAGAGGCCCTAAAATTGGGTTGAATCGTGGCTTTATATAGAGCTGGAATCGAAAATCAACAGGGGCGTGTGGAATTTCCACACGCCCTTGTGAATCTGCAGAACTTGGTTTTTCAGCGGCCTGTGAACAGTAACTGCTACAGTAAATTACTTCAATGATTTACTATAGTAACTTACTATAGTATTCTACCAAAAACACTCCCGAATCCACACTTTTCATCAAGGCAGCATAAACAGGCACACGTCTATGCCGTAGATCGCGTTGCTTCTTCAATAAGGGCTAACATTGATGAAGATCTTGCTATCATTGCACAAGTTGGAATACACAAATATGACTGCCTTTGTGTCCCTCTAAACCATGTAATTGCTTAAGCGCATGGAGGTTGGCACACATTCACGTATCTTCGAGTACAACTTGTATCTTCACGTTTGTTCACTCAAGATTCCATCAACAAAGTGCAATCGCAATCTACTTTGGCTTCCTTCCTCTACATTTGGCTCCATAACCCTACATGCACACAAGTAACAGAAATACACATATATTAGCGCTAAAATCTGATAAAAGTAATGCTCATCGTAAGAAAAGAGTATTTCATATTACTAATACACAAGCACTCATCAATAGCTTGTCACCATTGAGACTGATGGTGGTGCACCATAAGTGCATGGTGCGTCATGTAATAAAGTAGAGAGTGAGGGCTTGTGGTGTCCCACGAGGAATGAGAGTATTAGTAATGGTTACTTCCTTATTTTCCAGCCTTCGAATAATAGTGTGAAAAGTAATCAACAAAAAAAGAAGACACAAGAATAGAGACAAATAGAGATAGGTTTCAATCAATGAAAAGTAGGTCCCTGGCCAATGTTCTCTCTAGAACTTCATTAAGGAGTAAGATTTAACTAATGAATTTTAATTGAGATAGTTTGGATCATGGGTATCCTAGAACATGTCAATTCCTTTCTCAAGGAAACTGACAACTAGTCCCATATGAGGATTCGGCGGTGATCTCTTTGTTAGGATTATGCCCTTGAATATTAACGAGGATACTTGTATTATGGTATTTCATTTGTATTATACATTTTTATTATTAATAATAACATGTATTTTGATATTCGCATAAATCATGTGAAGACATTTTTAATTAGTTTAGAACATTATATTAAGTTAAACCTTATACTCTTTATGTGATAAAAAGGAGGATGCTAGAAAGGTTTAATACTTATACACTTAAATAGTTTGCAAATTAAAGAATCTTTAATTGGGAGTTAATGATTTATAAGGATGTGTATGACATATACTTTCACAAAGAGTGCTAGTTGAGCACTATAGGATAGTGGAAGCATATGTCATAAATATGTCAACGGGATTGGTATATTAGAACATGACTCGCAACAATCGAATCATATGGGTTTTACTCTTTAACAATCAAATATTCAGGATTGTTTGTTATGATCATATGAGTGGACCATAGATCTAAGGTATATTGATAGATGGTGGGATTTAGGGTTAAGTCTATGTATGCCGGAAGTGCGTTGGTCATTAAGTAATAACTTATGGGTGAGCGCGAGGGTCGTATTCCTCAAGGAATAGCGAGGAACTCCTATTATTTCCTTTTTGCTTAATCAATAGGCTGAATGTCTACAGTGTCTCTTAATTCTACTTCTATAATTTGATTAATAAAATACAATCAAGGATCATTAAGTGAAATTGGAAGGAGCTTGGGTAATTGTATGAAGATGTCCTTAATGATCCCGTGTGAAATAGCGTTAAGGCGTGACGATTCAATCTAGTATTGGACTAGGGGAATTCAAGGTTCTACTGTTCCCAATCTCTTGGCAACTAGGTCTGAAACACTAGGAACATAAGATGAAATCTCTTCGACCCCAGCCTCTTATGTCCGCCTTAAGTTCAAGAACTCTACTAGAAGGGCAAATAAAACATTGACACGCGCTCGCGTTATGTGTAAACCGCAAGTGCACGGGTGTCAAAGTAATAATTACCCTGGTGAGTGGGTAGTCGAATCCACAGGGAACGAAAGTATTAGTATTAACCAATTCTTAGTTATCTAATTGAAATTAATGGATGTGATGAAATGAACTAATAGCAAGAGAATTAATAAGCAAGCAAACGGGTAAGAAAAATAACTAGTATAGGAGATCCCCCCCTAGGATCTAACATAAAGCTCAAGATTCACTAAATGCATCTAAACCGAGTATAATGAGTCGAGGTATTCCAAGAATAACCGGCCCTTGTATCCAAGCCACCGGTACCCTACAAGGTCCCGGCGGAGAAATCGCTCAATCTCAACACCTCACACCCCATATGACCGCATTACGCTCTAGGGACACCTAAGAGTGAAACCGATTCCTAAAGATAGATCCAACCCTAATTCCCGGAGAAGGATCCCTAACCCCCTACAAGGTCCCGGTGGAGAAATCTCTCAATCTCACGCCTTATACCAAATATGGTTGCATAGAGTCTAGGGAATACGGAGATAGGAAACACTCAATCGGAAGGGAAAGGGGACACTCCACTATCTCATGACTCACCCTCTCAACCCTCTTTAACCTTAAAGTACTAACTCTAATGGAGACCTCTCTCTAATCAAAGTAATAAATCATGCAAATCCAATCAACCACAAGGATTAACGAAACATGTAAGCAATGGGAAAACAAGATTAAAACTCAAAATCAACTCGGATTTAATAGAAACATAAAGCAAATCAATACACAAACATAGATCCTAGGGTTCACATGTCCAAATACCCACTAGGGTTTAGCCCTCCATGGAGCAAGTTACAATATAATGGTGAATGCAATGAAAATCAATGAAAACCTTGAAGAAAAACCCCCCTTAAATTCATGATGATGGCCTTGATGGGTCGCCCAACGTCTTGAAGAATTCTTCTCTGAAGCTAGGTCGCCGAAGGCTCCCTCTATGCTATGACGGAGAGAAGATCGATTAAAGTTAGTGATGGACGCCCCAAATATCGCCAAAGACATCCTCCAAAACCCTAGCCGCCTTGCCTTCAAAGTGCTCGCAAAAAGCCTCGCAAAAAGTCCCCAAAGAATAGGGCAAACGGCCTATTTAAAGCCCAAAACCGCGTCTATCACGTGCCCCCATGCGCCCATGTGGATTTTTCACGCGCCTCCGTGGACTGCAGAAATTTCCACGTGGGCGCGTGAACAGTAATTTCTCTACAGTACTACTACAGTAAAATCACGGTATTTCTTTGCTACAGTAATTTACTACAGTACTAATCACAAAATGCGGTCCAAACACTCTTCTCTTGAGGCCACATGTCTAGGCACACGTCCATGTGGTAGGCTATATGACTTTTCTTCATCGACATATCTTTGAGAGGTCTTGCAATGTTCACAATGAGAAGGAACATGAAGATGTGGCTACCTTTGTGCTCTTCCAACTAGTGAATTGACTTGAATCTTATTGGAAGTTGGCACACATCTCCACGTTCATGAATTCTCGTATCTTGGTCCTTGAATTGAACAAGAACTCCCAAAATTGTGTCTTTATAGCCTATCTTTGCTTCCTTTTTACTCTTCAAGGCATTCACAACCTATATGCATAAAAGAACACCAAATACATAATATGAGACATAAACCATGGTAAAAATGATGCTCAATGCATGTAAACATATATAAAAAATATGTCTACTCAAGCACTTATCAAACACTAATCCGGAAATCTAGCAATACCTAATCTCTTAGCGCATGTATAGATCTAGTAGAGCATGGGTGTTCTAATGTGTGGGTATATCTTCCTCATCATATTAACAAAATATCATTAAATGAACATGCAATAAATCACAAAAGACTAGAAAGAATATTTAATTGCCAATAAAGAATCTCAACTAACAATCAAGGTGAATTGATATGAAATTCCCCTTGAATTGGGGTCCTCTAATGGATATAAAAGTATTGATCAATGCATAACAATAATCGACAGGAAATATAGCAAAAAAATTCCTAAACTAACTACCTCCAATAGGTCACCGGTGGTTGAGGTTGAGAAGATCCCAAGATTGCAAGAAAATACCGAATCTCTTCGAGGGCTCTCCACTATCAATGCACATTGAATCTTCCTTGAGAAAATTACTGGAATCCACTGAAATAGTGATGAAAATCATCTCCAGCTACACAAGTCTCAAGAAATCAGGCCGTCTCTCCCAAATTCAGCAAAAGAAATACCCCATGATTGAAAACCCTAGGGTATTTATAATATCAAGTCTGCCACGACCTCATCACGGCGGTTGTTGAGGCCATGGTGAGTAAGTTTGTTGCTTGGGCCCTTAATTGCGTCTTGGCATTGTCTATCTTGGTGTTGTATGGATTAGTCATAGCCGTTATGATTCACAACTGCCATTGTTGAGGCTGTTATGACTTTTGTGTTGTTCTCTATGATTCTACAGTGACACGACTTGATAATGGTCATGATAGAAATGGACAACGGTCGTGGTAAAATGTTACCACACCTGTTGAAAGCCGTGGTGATGCTCTGGTTCAACAAGTTGACTTGTTTTTCTTCGAAATGCCTCCTTATTTGCTTCTTTGACCCTAAGGTAGAACAAAACCTATTGGTAAAAAAAAAAAAATCATGTACTAGTTTGGTGCTAAATAAGTAAAATACCAGGCTAAATGTAGTATCAATGATATATAAAATACACACTTTCAAGCACTTATCAGATATCATAATCACAATGTGGTTGTGACCTATAGTCTATTACTAGAGTAGTTGGGTTAAGTTCACACTTTGGTAAGGCTAACCTCGAAGTGCAACTATGTCGGATGATAAGTGCTTCCAAATGTGTATTTTATATATCATTTATACTGCATTTAGCAAGAGATTTTACATGTTCAGCATCAAACTAGTACATAATTTTATTCTTTTGTTCACCATGGGTTTTTATTCTGTTTTAGGGCTAAAGAAGCGAATATGGAGAAGTTTCGAAGGAAAATAGATAAAACTTGCTAAGACAAAGCACCATTATGACTCACAATGGTCGTGGTGACATCTCACCACGAGCGTTGTCCACTTCTATCATGACCGTGACCAAGCCGTGTCAGTGTGGAGTTATATAAAATAGTACAAAAGTCATGATGGCCTCCACAATGGCCGTTGTAAACCATAACGCTCGTGGCCAATCCACACAACACCGAGACAAAGCGTGCCAGAATGCGACTTGCGTCCCAAGCAACAAAATCTACTCACCATCATCTTCACAACGTGAGTGGTGAGGCCGTGACGGACTTAGGTTAAAAATACCCCTAGGTTTTACATTGAGAAGGAGGATTCTTTTGCAAATTTAGGAGAGGTGGCTGGATTTCTGGAGACCTGAGAAGTTGGAGACAAGTTTCATCATCAATTTAGCAGATTCCGGTAATTTTCTTAAGAAAGATTCAATGTGCATCAATAGTGAAAGTGCGCAAAGAGATTTAGCATTTTCTTGACAATTTTTTGATCTTCTCATCCTCAACCATTGGTGACTTATTGGAGGGAATTAGTTTAGGAATTCTTTTGCTATTCTTTTCCTTTAAATTATTATTATTCATTGATTAATACATTGTATATCCATTAGATAACCCCAATTAGAGGGGAATTGCATGTTAATATACCTTAATTTTTAGTTGTGAAACTCTATTGGCAATAATATACTCTTTCAAATTATCATGGATTCGTTGCATGATTGTTTAATGTTATTTTGTTGATATCGTGAGGAAGAGATTTCCAAGCATTTGAACACCCATCCCTTGTTAGATCTATGCATGCGCTACTAGATTAGGCATAGTTAGATTTCTGGATTAGGGTTTGATTAACCCTTCTAGTGGAGTTCTTGAACTTAAGGCGGACATAGGAGGTTGGGGTGGAAGACATTCTATCTTAAGCTCCTAGTATTTAAGACCTGGTTGCTAAGAGATTGGAACCAGTAGGCCCTTGAATTTTCCCTATCCAATACTAAATCAAATTGCTACTTCTTAACTTTATTTCATAAGTAATTATTGAGAGAATCATTATACGATTACCCAACTCGTTCATATTATACTTCATGATCCTCAGTTGTATTTTAGTAACTAGTTTGTAGGAGCATATTTAAGAACAAACATAGACATTAGGCTATTGATTAAGTGAAAAGAAAGTAATAGGAGCCTTTCATTGTTCCTTGAGGAATATGACCCTCTTACTCTCCCACGGGGTATTAGTTGACGACTCATGCACTTGCGGTATATACACACATAGATCATGGTGCGATCAAATTTTTGGAGCCGTTACAAGGAGCGCCTAATCGAGAGCTTCTACAAAAACTTGTAGCTTAGTGTTTTAGCCATTTATTATTTTGTTGTATTATTTCATTCTATTATTTTGCTACTTTATTATTTTATTTTCATTATTCTCTTTTACAGGTAACTGTTGATGACTAGAGCTAACCCTACTGATTCAATAGAAGGAGATAGTAAGGTCGAGAGGAAATTGTTGAGAAGGCGCAGAAAGAATTCAGCTGTTGAGAAAAAGGTTGTTATGGACGATTATAGAGAGTCTGTTGTGATGGCTAAACCAAGGAGAACACTTTATGAGTATGACGACCACAATTTACATGAGAGGAGTTATAGTGTCCATGCCTTAGCAGTTGCGGTAAATAACTTTAAGATCAAGGCCAACACTATTGGGATGATTCAGAACTCTTGTTAGTTTGATGGCCTAGCAGATGAAGACCCAAATGCCCATCTCTCAGAATTTTGCTAGATATGTTCAATATGCAAGATGAGTATAATTACAGATGACGCCATCAGACTGTAACTTTTTTCATTTAGTTTGAGAGGTTCGGCATATCGGTGGCTCATTTCTCTAGTGCTGGGGTCGATCAAGATATGGAATGACTTGGTGGGGAAATTTCTTAGGTGATACTTTCTGCCAAGTAAAGCAGCAAATATTAGACAAGAGATCTCAACATTCAAGTATAGAGAGTTTCAAGGATCTTCTCAAGCGCACTCATCATGGGTTCAGTTCATGGATGAGATTGTAAATTTTGTATAACAGGTTGAATTACCAAACAAGGTTGATCATCGATGCTGCAACTGGTGGATCATTGAGCAACAAGTATCCTGATGAGGCAAAATAGTTATTTGAGGACATGGCTAATAATGAGTCACACTGGAGTTCAAGTGGCAGGCAACCAAGGATGGCTGGATTGCATGAGGTAGATGTAGATAGCACTTTGGTAGCAAAGGTGGATGCGCTCATAAGGAAGTTAGATCTACTTGTGAGTAGTAGTCAGGGTGCCAGTTTGAATTCTAGGGTAGATATGTTTTGTAAAACTTATAGGAGAGGACATGGGGAAGCCAGTGCCAAATCGTGAGTATAGCTACTACTCCTGTGGAACAAGTGGATTATATAGGAGGAGGTCCAAGAAATCAAAATAGCCCATACAACACCTATAACCCAAGGTGGAGGAGTCATCCTATATTTTTTTTTTTTTTGGAATCAGGGTTAGTAGCAGAGGCCTCCCTAGTAATAGAATTATTATTATTAGCCACAGTAGTAACAGTCGGATAAGAAATTCCCCACATAAGACATGTTGGCCAAGTACATGAAAAGCAATGATGCCAAGATGGACGAGTTTGGTGTTACTTTAAGAAATGACCAAGCATCGATTAAGAACCTAGAAAATCAAGTTGGCCAGCTGGCAAGGGCCAATTTAGAGATACCTCAATGTAGTCTTCCAATAAACACTGAAGCTAATCTAAGAGTGCACCTTAAAGCAATATCACTCTGCAGTGGTAAGACCATTAAGGCAAGGACCAATCAAAGTCCAAGATCCAAGATGAAGAGGACGCCCATATAGGAAGGCCCTAGTGCTTCACATGAATCCATTGAGGAGGATGATCGGAGAGGTGAAGAGGAATTTGGATGTCTATCTTTGGCTCGACCCCTAGTTCAAGAATACAGACCCTGAGTCCCGTACATTTCCAGGATGAAAGATGATAAAGAAGATGAACAATTTAAAAAATTCATGAGCATATTTAAGCGGCTTCCCATAAACATAACAATTGTTGAAGCATTGTCCATATTCCAAAATATGCAAAGTTTTGGAAGGAATTCCTTACGAACAAAAGGAAATTGGAAGAGGTAGATATATAGTTGTTCTTAATGAAAACTTCTCCGCCATTCTGGACAAAAAGCTACCAATAAAGATGAGAGATCTTGGAAGTTTTATGATCCCATGTCTATTATTTGATGGTGTGGAAGAACATGCACTAGCCGATTCTGGGGCTAGTATAATGCCATATACCATCTATATGAAACTTGGTTTGGGAGAACTTAGGACAACAAGAATAACTTTGCAGTTGGCCGATAGACCAGTGAGATGACCATGAGGGATTGTTGAAAATGTTCTTGTGATCATTGAAAAACTTGTCTTCCACGAGGATTTTGTGATCCTAGATATAGATGAGGATGTAGAGACCCCACTCATTCTTGTAAGACTCTTTCTAAACACATCTGTGACTCATCAATTGGATAGATGAAAGGATGCCCTGAAGGTTAGGGAGCTAGAAGTAGTGTACATCATCCCAAGCTCCATGAAACACTCAATGGATCAAGATGATGAATGTTATTTTTCATATAAACCTAACTTGTTTATTTCTGATTTTTTGTAGGATGTGTTCATGGTGAATCCTTTTCAAGAATACTCTGAGAGAAAGTTTTGTGAAGAATCAACACATCCATCAAATTCACCTCCTCAAGTCAATAAGAGGAGTAACTCAAGAACCCAACAACTAGGAAGGTATGGAGGAAGGTAGAACCCAAAGATGAACATCCTAGTGAGGTAAACAACTCCATCATTCCAAAGGTAGGCAATGATGAGCCATTCTCCTTATTAACTCTAAGCAATATGAAACCATCTTGAGGTAAGGACAAGTACATAAAGCCCATGACGTAAAACAAGTGTTTTTTAAGAGGCAACCTAAGTAGTTTTTATAGTTTTTGTTTTTAGTGTTTATCGTTTTAGTTTTGAATAAAGAGTGAAGGGTATAGGATGCCGCCGGCTGTCCTTTAGACTTTTTCACTCAAAACCTATCTTTTCTCTCCTTCACTTTACTGGAGGACTCTCCCTTTCACTCGCACAGTACTTTTGAGATCATTTTTGCTGTCCCCATGAGCTTATGGCTCGATTACTCAGATTTACACTATGGATTTTTCTCTCCTCTCAGCCGATTTTGTAAGAAAATTCTAAATCTCTTTAAATCATGTTTTTACTGTGTATTATTGGAATGAAATAGCTTGGAACTATGCGGTGAATGTTTTCTTATGATTTTCAATAAAAAATAATGTTGTACGATAAAATTTTCACCATAATCGGGTTTCACAACGGCCGTTCCGTGATGAACAATGGCCATTCTGAAGACCATTATGTTCAAATTTAATAACCAGGGGAAGATGACCCATAACGGGTGTTGCATGCATGTTCTAAACTTTCTCCTACTTATCTTGGCTTGGCAATTGTTGGGAATAAGCTTTACTCGATGTCATTAGGCCATTGGCTTATTTTAGAGCACAACGAACCCACAACGGGTGTTGTGAGTCCGTTGTGACATGAAAATAGTGCACAACAGAGCTAGTGACAAGGACAATTGGCCATTATGCACCTGTTATCCCTTTCCAGAGGTTTACCATGACCTTGATATCAAGCATGTTGAGACCTTTATGGTCCCATACTGGTCATAGTATGGCCGTTGTGCACTTTTTGTCCATTTCTATTATAGATTTTTTGTATTCTATTGATTGATTTGTCGTATTTTTTCAGAATTGTAGGATATGAGTAAGAAGAATACTGCCAATCATTCACAGGTGGAGGCTAAGAAGTAGAAGAAGATTGGTAAGTCTTATCATCCATCGATTCAACATTTTGGAAATATTGAGCACCATGCACGATACAGTTTGCTCGTGGATCAGTGCTTCCTTGAGGGGCACCTGATCGACTAGCCGACGCTCGAGAGGATCGGTTTCACCGATGAGGTACGAGACCATATATTAGTGAAGGGCTGGGTGCAGTTTTTCAGCATCGATGAGCCCACATACTAGGAGCTCACGATGGAGGTGATGATTTTGTTTGAGTTGGATCAGACGATCATCAGTCTTAGGTTGAGGGAGACCATCAGTTTCCAGATGTTTGGCGAGGAGTACCTTATGTCCTTCATGAATTTCTCCATGAGGATGGGGCTCGTCGACGTGGAGTATGTTCGCACCGAGTTATACCCTCAGCTCCATGTCGACCTGCTGGTCCAGCCGAGTCCAGATTAGGTTTGGACCCAGAAACTTTGAGGCTACGAGACATACGTATGCGGTACCTCGAAGATGTCTGTTCTTCGGTAACCAGCGCTGAGGTATCTCCATGTCCTGCTATCTCAACGTTCACAGGTAGAGATGACAACAAAGAGGGTTATGAACCTCCGGGACCTTTTTTTCCTGTAGAGTATGGTGGCTCGGGAGTCGATCCACATTGCCATGCCCTTGCCTGCCAGCTGTGTCACTAGGCCCAAGACCTTAAACTAGAGACCATCTTTCTTGGTCCTTACATCACTAAGCTTGCACAGGATCTGGATTTGATTGATTGCTGCACACGCATGAGGCGAGTAAGAAGCATACGCCTAATTGGAATCACCACCCTCTAGGCGATGCGCATGATAAAGCTGTAGGACACACCCGACGGGTGTAGTACCGGGTGATCCACGGGATTGACTCACATTCTTTGGAAGATGAGGAGCCTCTACCGGAGACCACTGCTATGGCTGTTTCTCCCCCAACTACAGCTTCAGTCTTTGATGCTGCCGTACCTCCTCCATCGACCGTGACACTAGTTGCATGCTTCCCACCGATGATTGAGGATCCCCTGATCCATCTTGAGGAGGGTTAGGCGAGGATCGAGGGCCTCCTTCCACAGATACTGGTGCATCTATAGTGCTAGGACCCTCCATCCACTTCAGTGCCTACTTCACCGACTATCTTAGCTTCAGTGGCATCGGAGTTTCCTCCTACTCTACTGGCTTTATTAGTCCTCCACCATTCTTACACTACTTCGAAGTTTCCTTGCCGACTTCCACCTTTATGATTTTATTTTCATCACTCTGTATTTTTTATTTTTAGTATTTTTACATTTTATTCTAAATTTCAGCAAGGGACATCTACCCTACTACATTTGTACACATATTTTGATTATAATGGATTTTATTTTTACTGCATTTTATTTTAATTTTGTATTTAATTTATTTTATTTATTTCTCCATCAATGTTTGTGGTGATTGGGTGTTGTTTTGGCTCGCACAAATAAAACAGTGGACAAGGGTAACTTTATCACCCTCGTCGGTCCAACTAAGAAACTAGGGGAGTACTAGTGTGCACTTACTCTTTCAATTTGTTTTCTATTTTGTTATTTTATCACTTACACTTATGCATGCATGTGTACATTGGGGACAATGTACATCTTTAAGTGTGTAGAGGGAGTGTATGAGTTCTTTTATTGTATATTGTGAATATATATGTATATATATTTATATTATTTTTTGAAAATGTTGGTGCCTGTGCTTGACACATGCTAGCGTAAACCTATGAAGGCATTGTACTCATTTGTTAGAGTTTCTCTATTCTAGGAACATCATATATGATAGTTTGAAATTTTTTTCATGCTTCTCAAGAGTTAGGCTACTGATAAGTGCTTCTGTGATAAGAATGCGAAGTGTTCTTTCCTTATGATGAGCATAACTTTTATCATGTTTTAGCGCTAATATGTGTGCATTTATGTTACTTTCATGCATATAGGGTTATGAAGCCGAATGTTAGAGAAAGAAGCTAATGTAGATTGTGAATGCACCATTTGGAGAAAATCTTGAGAAGGATCAAACACGAAGACATAAGTCGGGTTCAAGATGCGAGAATGTGTGCCAACCTCCTTGTATTCAAGTCAGCATAATGATTTAGAGGGGCACAAAGGCAGTCACATTCAAGTATTCCTGCTTGTGCATGTATAGCAAGATCTCCACCAATGTAGCCATTTATCGAAGAAGCAAAGCGATCTACGACGTAAACGTGTGCCCGTTAATGCTACCTCGATGAGAACAGGGATTTGGGAGTATTTCGGGCCGGTACTGTAGGAGGGTATTGTAGCAAAACACTATAGAAATTAACTATAACAGAGAATCCACAAGGGCGTGTGGAAATTCCACACTCCCGTGCGTTATTCCACAAGCCCGTGCGGTGAATCCATAGGGGAGTGTGGATTCCCGATTCCAACCCTATTTAAGGCTGATTTTAGCCCCGATTTCAACATTATTTTCTCCTTATTTTCCCCAAATTGAGAGAGGGTGAAGGCTAGGGTTTGAAGAGGTATTGGCTAAGGATTGGGAGAGGTTCTACGGCTCCGACAGTGCTCCGTTTGGAAGAAGGTTAGTGGGAGAGCTTTCGTCAGCACCGATCTGGTGAGGTGTATCCTAGGCCGGACAAAGGGACCCTTGGACGAGTAGAGACTTCTCCACAAGACCATCGTCATGACTACTGAGGAGATTTTCTATGGATTACTTGTTTTTGCATTCAATTTCATTTATTGTAACTAGCTCCATGGAGAGCTAAACCCCCTAGTGGGTACTTGGATTTGTGAACCGTAGGATGTATTTGCTTCATTAAACCTTGTTATATTGCTTTCATTAATTGATGTGTTAATTGAGTTCCAATCTTGTATGCTTGATTGTTTGAATACTCCCTTAGAGTGACACTAGGGTTGAGAGTTTTTTTTACAACCCTTTTGAGTGAATGACACACCATGAGAGTTAGACAAAGCTAGATTGGAGAGGGTTGAGAGGGTGAGTCGAGAGGTAGCGGAGCGCCCCCTTTTTCCTCTGGTGTGATTCATCCTACCTCCATTTCCTCAAGTTCTTTGTGGACATAGTAGAGTGAATGGGCTAAGGGATAACCTTCCACTAGGGCTTAGTTGCAGAGGCAACAGAGTGAAGTGTTGAAGTGATTTTAGCACCTAGGGCTTAATTGTGACTAGGGACCTTTCGCATGGACCAAAGGGTTAAGTCTACATCTAGGAAGAGGATTTATCACTTGGAATCCCTAGAATTCATTGCGATTCTATACGAGTGCGAGGTTGAGAGATTGTTTAATTTCTCCTCTGGGACATGTATAGAGTTAGGCATGGTTAACCTTAGATATAGGATCATGTTTTGAAGGATCTCCACGACTCATTAATGCATTAGTTAGAAAGCATATCAGAGGGTTTTTACACTTGAAACAATTGTCCTAGGCGGAACAATATCCGGTTACCCCATTTATATCGATTGCCTTACCTCCCCTTTACTTGTGCTTTCGCTCTTGTCTCTTTTACTTTTGTTTACATTACATCTTGTCACACAACTATTATTCACTTTTCGCCTAGTTAAGAAACAATTCAAGTATTTTTATTCCGTACTCCCTGTGGATACGATACCCACTCATCTGGGATTTATTACTTCGACAAACCCTTGCACTTGTGGGACATACGCAAGGGGCGTTGTCAGCTACATTGCTTGTTTTTGCTCTATTCTATGTGCTTTTGGATACACTTTGCACCTTATGTCTAGAATGTGATGTGCTATAGTAGGGGTATCACTAGTTCTATTTATTTTCTTTTTTTTAGTAAAATTTTATTTCAGCAGAAAGAGCTACCTCTTTTGTAGTACATAGTCATTCCCAATAAATTAGATACAAGTATGCTCTAGTGGGAGAGAGGCTGCCTCCCAGGAAATGTGAAAGCTACCGACTATGAATGAATGAAAAAAAAATATTCATTTACAAAGAGTTATGCAAGTATAAAGATAGACTGAATAAAACCTGAAAAGTTTTTGCAACATAATCTAGATTATAAGGTAGTGTAACAAGAGACAAACGCTTGAAAGAGTATATTTCTCTATAGAGTAGACTACTCTTTGCAGAGCATGTCAATGTTATCTAGCATTTTCTTGTTTCCTTATGCTATTGAATTCCATCATTTGTAGCCTAAGGTCAAGCACTTCTTATGTCTTTCATTTTTATCTTTTCTATTTGGTTGAGGATAAACAGGCGCTTAAGTATGGGGAGGCTTGATAAGTGCTTGAAAATGTGTATTTTATATATCATTTATACTAAATTGAGCATAAGATTTTACATGTTCAACATCAAGCTAGTATAGAATTTCATTCTTTTGTTGATTGTGGGATTTTATTCTATCTTAGGATAATGAAGGAAATATGGAGGCATTTCGAAGCAAAATAGATAAAACTTGCTAAACAAGAGCACCATCATGGCTCACAACGGTCGTGGTGACATCTCACCATGACCGTTGTCTACTTCTATCAAGACTGTGACCAAGCGGTGTCAGTTTGGAGTCACAAAAAATAACACATAAGTCATAAAGGCCTCTACAATGGCTGTTGTAAAACCATAACACTTGTGGCCAATCCACACAATGGCAAGATAAACCGTGCCTGGGTGCGACTTGCGGCCTTAATGAGCTCAAGCGCACAGGTTATCAAGTAATAAACATCTCGCACAAGCACAAGAGGGTCGTATTCCTTTCGGTCCTAAGATCTGCTATTACTTACTCTAGGGTACTATCTAGTCTACCAAAGATAGGTAAAAAAATAAACAAAGGAAAATAACTATAAACAAAATGGACTAAGGCACAACGCATAAGTAAATTAAAGAAGCGAATTACAGTGAAAGTGTTAGCTATAGTAATTGGAACTCCAAAGCGTCATTTTTTGTGTGGATTTCTTCGCGAATGCATTCTTGAGCTCACCTCGCCTTCCTTATGTTGGGAAATAGAGAGATTGACTTATGTCTTATAGATACATGAAGTAGAGGCCTTGCCTCCTTTCTTCAACTCTTCCAAGTAGAATGGATAGTTTCTCTTTCAATGACTAGCTTCATTGCAATGAAAACACATACCCTCCTTCTGAGGATTGGGCTTGGGTTGCTTAGCCTCCTTGCCTTTGGAATAAGGTCCAAAGTTCTCTTTGGGCTTGAACTTGGCTTTACCCTTCCTATGTTCACTCTTGCCCTTGTCCTTTCATACCATAAGCATCGGGATGGATTTCTTGATACTTTTCTCAGCATTTTTAAGCATCCCATGTAGCTCAACAAGTGTCTTATCCATACCATGCATGTTATAGTTCATGACAAATTGATCATAACTATCTGGCAAGGACCCTAAGATAAGGCCCACTACAAGTTTTTTTCGGATCGACGCATCAAGTTTCTCGAGCGTATCAATATACCCTTTCATCTTGAGCACAAGGGAAATTACCAAAGTGCCCTGAGCTATCCTACAGAAGGTTAACGCTTTTGTGGTCATGAATCTTTCATGCCTGGCTTGTTCTTGGAACATTTCCTTAAGATGTACCATAATATCATAAGCCTCCATATCCATGAATTACTTTTTCAATTCTGGACTCATAGTGGCCAGCATGAGGCAGGTAACATCATTAGAGTCATTCTTCACCTTGTCGAATACCTCTTTAACAACATCCACAGTGTTCCTTGCTGGTGTTTCCAGCAACGGTTTCTCAATGGATTCCAGTTTTCGTTCTTAGCGAAGAACAATTCTCAGGTTTCGAGACCAATCAAGGAAATTGGTTCCATTGAGCTTGTCTTTCTCAAGGACAGATCGCAACAAAAATTTTTGTGAATTTGCATTATTGGTTGTCATTATGATCTATACAAAATTAAAAGCAATATTTAGTTATGAGGTCTTATAAAGTTTCCGACAAATACAAATTAATATCCCAATGCAAATAATTTGGTGCTAGTGATTTATTGTGGGCCAAGATCCATAATTCACTTCATTTTGGTCAAGGAGAGCGTGTACACCCAAGACTAGGTTATTTAGGTAGGAACTCATTTTAATCACATCACATGTAATTCTTGGATATAATGGGGTTAACATTTAGTGTTAAAAGCACACACACACCCCCACCCCCTCCCCTCTTTTTCAATGCCTAGGGCTATGATTGGCCCACTACCTATGTTAAGTCAAACCTTTACTTGAGTGTTGGACATTACCATTATCCCAACACTTGCCTCACAAAGATAATCTAATGCTCTCAGCTTTAGCATGACCCGCGTTTCGATGATCGATGCCTTGATAATTTCAAGTAAGGGAAGGCATTTTCATCACTTACTATTGTTGGGATTAATTATGGCTTACATAGTAATGGTGGAATTCCATTCAACCAAACACAAGTAAGGAATAAATAAAAGCAGAAATAAATGTGACATTCATGGGCCAGAAAAACCTAAACCTAGAGACTATCTCCAGCAGGTTCCTATTCTGGTTGTGTCACGACGAGCTCTCCCACCAACCTTTCATGCTCTGCCTTCACCAAGTCGCCTTGTTTTCAATTTTATACAATATAAAATAAAAAAATAAAACTAATCATACATGCAGGCCGTACACAAAAATATAATGACTCACATGCCATATAAAAATAAAACAACACGCAGGCCGTTTACAAAAGCTAAGGCCCATGAATGCACCAACCAACATTCATCACACGTATATCAAATAAACCAAGAAAGAAAGACATGGAATCCAGATTTTAATTAACTTTTAAATTAAGGTATACATGAATTGTGTGTTTAAGTTTTAAGAACTAACCTGGTGATGTTCTTGGGTGTTAACCCAAATGATTAAACCCTTTGATCTATTTCATTAAATGAAATGTTCTTAAAAACCCTGAAACTCACAATTAGTTGATATGTGCTATCAATCAAACTAATCAATTCTTTATATAGAGTTTTAATATTTAAGACATAACAATTATGCCAAAAAACAATAAAACAATCATACCATAAGAGCACACACACACACACACACACACACACACACACACACACACACACACACACACATATATAACATATTTTAAAATCCCAATGTACCAAATTCTAATCCAATCAAGATTTGCAAATAGGAAGTAAAATCTTTCTAAAATTAAGCATGATCAATTATTTCCTAATTATATTAGAAAATATTAACAAGTTAATCAGATTAACAAAATTAATAGAGTACGGATCTATAATCCTATTCTATTAGCTTGCAATGTCAAACAAATTAACATTATGAACAGATCTAACATCTAATCCTATAGGCATGAAAAACCTATCTCTGATACCGAATCTTATCAACAAACAAAGAAATTATCAAGCGAAAAATATACATGTCGAAACATAGTGGATAAGAAAATTTTTAACAACAAGTAAACATAATAAAACCCTAACACATGCGAGAACTAGCATTAAAATCTAGACAAATAGGTAATTAAACCATTTACCTTTGTTTTGATGACGATTCTTAATGTACATTTGTTTCCCCAAAAATGAAATTGACTACAAATCACGACTCTCTTCTACAATCACGTACACATAAACACCTATGCTAATCAAGCAGGTATGCTAGTACCTCAAGAAACAACGTTTGTTTCTCAGTTTGAATAGCAAGCACTCGAGATCGATCAATGAGACACAAGAGAAAAATAATTTCCTCTTGATCTCGAGATTTGATCTGTAGAGAAGAGAAATAAGGGCTGTAGACGAGGTCGCAGTGGTGGGTTTTGACAGCAGCGGCCAAGGGAGAAGAGGGGTGGGTGATGGCTAGGATTTCTCAAGAGATTATCTATCAATCACTCTATTTTTCTCTCTATCATATTAGGATTAGATCATCTATTTATATTGGAAATCCAAAACTCTAATTTATGATAAAACCCTTCACTCCTAATCAAATTAGGACTCTCTTCTTTACTAGATTAATTAAATAATTTTAATTAACCAAATCGATTAGATTGAATTAACACTAAACAAGACCCAACCCAAATAAGCTATTCAGTCCACCTAATTAGGTTTTTAACAAAACCCTAATCAAGTAGTCCAATGAGTAACAATTATTGAACTTTGATCCCAGTATTCCAAGTGTATGATCCTGTAGGTCCATTTAACATTGGTAATTAGCTTAAACAACTTTAATGCTCATAAATCATACTTATTCTCTAGCAAGATAATACGATCACCCAATATTAAATGAAGGTCAATTTCGAGGATTAATGGAACCTATCGCAACCTCATACAATCCTTTACCACTGAATATCTTAAGTAGCATAAGGCATGAAGCGAGTCACCCTTATTTTAATGCTAATTAATTTCTTGATCTCTTAGTCAACTAACTAGGTCAAGTAAATGACAACTCTTATCATTTCTCTTGGGCGTGGTCACGCACTACTTAGTCTCACTAATCAAGTGGCCGGTGATATTCACTCTCTCTACAGAGAGGAATAATCCCTTCACTTCACTCATGTCTCTCAGCATGAACCGCGATATGCCCAAACATACCAATACTTGCCACTCAATTACGAATGACATTAGGCGTAAGTTAAAGCATGTAAGGATTCATCCGAGATCTATAGTGATTTCAGGTCGAAGGATTCAAGTATAAGAATTGCTTGAGAAAAACACTTATGACTTTACACCCATGTAGTGTTCTCAAGAGTGGATCGATCTAGGTACACTATTTCCTAACTTGTATCTATGTCCTTTGATTGATATCCCATTTCCTATGACCCATAAAACAAGGCCATCTCACATAAGACATACTAGTCTTAATTTATTTTCACTCCCATGAAAATAATCGACTAGGGATATTTAGAATATTGTTTCAGTTTATGCTCCAAGGTTTTACTATCCAAATCACGCATTTGATAACTTAAGAAGAACCAATATTCAAGGATGTTTTATTTTATTAACTATGTATAGAAATAATAATAGATAAAAGGATGCCTCATAATAATTATCCAAATAATAAGAGGTCATACAATGTATTTGGGCTAGGGCTTACACAAACACCTTAAGGCCTATAACAAAAAAAAAAAAAAAAATTTAAACACAAAAAGGAAATCAATTCATCAAAATACAATCGAATAGTACAATAGTTATATGTGTAAAATACATATATTCAGATACTTATTAGGCCCAAGCAACAAAACTTACTGACCACGGCCTTCACAATGGGTGTGGTGAGGTCGTGGCGGACTCAAGTTATAAATACCACTAGGTTTTACATTGAGAAAAAGGATTCTTTTGCCAAATTTAGGAGAGGTGACTTGATTTCTGGAAATTTGAGCTGTCAGGCCTTGACCAGCAAGCCCACGAGACATGACGACCGCCATAATAATACTGAGGAGGGACACCCCACCTCTCAATTCTCGGGATGCCACAAGGCTACTCAACAAACCTTAAATTTAATAATATCTAACACATATATAGAGTGGAGAAGCACAGTGATATACAGTGGAAGTAACAACAACAACAACAACAACAACAACAACAACAACAACAACAACAACAACAACAACAACATCATCAACAACAACAACAACAACAACAACAACAATAACAACAACAAGGACAATGAGTATGGAAAATAGAGAGATGCACAAACACGCAAAGAAGCAATAGCAACAACAACAAATGCTCATACTCAAAAAGTTTAAGAGTTGATAAAATACAAAACTATGCAACATAGTTTTTGACCTACTAGTGGATCCAAGACTCAATTAACATGTTCAAGACCAAGATAACATACATGAATAGAAGGGAAACACGGAAGGTAGTGATAAATGCCTAAATGTGTGTATTCAATATGTATTTGTGTTGTATTATTTATGTATAAATCAATGATTTGTTGCCGTTTGTGTGGTTTAATTGGTCTTATTCGTGTTACAGGTCTTAAGGATGCCTAGGTGAGCTTGACAACGCAAAAGAGAAGGAAAATAACACCGAAAATGCCATTTTAGAGCCATGGTACTATAATAGCATGAAGAACTTGAGAAACGGCAAAGTCTCGGGTTTCATTGACTGGTTTGCTAATGGCCATGAAAATGCCAGTGAACTGGATGAAGAATGCACAATTTTATTGTAGCAGTTTATTGCATCATTTAACTATAGCACTTCATGAATTTTCGATGAATTCCTGAGACTCCGACGGCCTCCTTCACGCTAGTGAAGAAAGCTGTGAAGCCAACCTGAGAATACTTTAAAAATAGGGTTAGGGCATCATTGAAAGGGTCTTTTGGCCATCTTTTCTCCACTATCATCACCTAGGGCTTCAAGGAGGCTGGAGAAGGCAGATCTAAGTGGCAAATCGAAGGAGAGAAGATGATTGCTATCAAGGAGAACATCAAGGGCTTGCAGGCGCAGATTCGACAAGCTCTTCACCATATTTTAGTCAACATTTCAAGGGAGTTTCTTTGGTTTTCTTCATGTTTCATATGTATCTTTGAGATTTCTTTGTTATTCATGTTAAACTTGACTCTCAAGGTCACCTGACATCCGGTGAACCTTAGGACGAACTTGCTTGTATGGATGTTGTGATTTACTTCTAGTGCATTGGTTTGGTTTGTAGTTCAAGCTTTGTATTCTTTGATGTGTTTTTTTGCTTGAGAACTCTGTACTTGGTTCTGTGACCATCGCCTTTGTACTAGACTTACTTAGCTTAATGGGGATTCATGTATGAATACACTGTGACCATAAGGTATTTCATACCTCTCCAACCATTAGGGATGAACCTAGGTACTAAGTATTGGCCCTAATTAGAGTAATGCAAGCATAGGAGGATTTGGGCGGAAGTGATTCCGACCCAATACTTGCATGGGATTAGGGGTTATCACCATGGCCATCGAGGTAACCTACTTTAGGATGTCTCTTGGCCTAAAACCATCATTGCCTTTGTAATTTTAGCATCCTTCTAGCTTTAGTAGTCTTGAGGGAATCCTTGCCTGGGGACCTTGCTCTTTTATTGCTAATTGCATCTTTTTTTTAAAAAAAAATTTAATTTTTTTAAAAAAATCTATACTTTATATTTTTTTTTCCAAATTTTCTTCTTCTTCTTCTTCTTCTTCTTCTTCTTCTTCTTCTTCTTATTATTATTATTATTATTATTATTATTATTATTATTATTATTATTATTATTATTATGACTTCCCTCATTTTCATGGAAAGAAACATGATACCGAACTCAATCCTGAAGTAACCTAACTCTCAGTCAAATGAACACCAGAAGTGGAAAGATGGACACTTTAGGAAAGTGTCATTTCTTGCATAATGAACACTTGAACTACTAGAAGTAATATCAACATCACCTACTTCGGAGAAATGCCACTTACCTCTATTTCATCACTTCCATTCACTTTCCCTCAACTGAGCACACCTTAATGTTCTCACATTACCATGTAGCAAACAAGCCCTAAGCATTTATACATAAAAATTCATAATTTAAGCTATAGTTATATTTAGATTTATATCTAACTTTATTTATAGTGACATTGAAGATAACATTCTATGTATAGTACACAATTCAAAATAAAAAGGCCAAATTTGAAAATAGAGAAGTTGATGAGAAATTTAAATCATGGATTTTAGATTTCAAATACATATCCGTACCTATGAAGCAAATTGGAGGAAGAAAAGAGCATTCGGCCCAAGAAGAAGAAAGGCTTTTGGCATGAAGGGCAAGCAAAGAACTTTTGTGAAGAAAAAGAAGAAGGTTTTGGCAAGGGGAAGAAGCTTTTATTGAATAAAGAAATCTTTTGGATGAAGGGATGAAGAAAAAGAGAAGGAGCTTCTAGCTAGGGAAGGAAGAGATACGAGATGGCTAAAATTTTTAAAGAGGTTTAAAGTTGAAATTGGAAATGAACAAGACCTACACTTAATATAACAACACAATTAAAGGAGGTTTACAAATGTTTAAATCATAAAGGAACTTTAAGATTCTAAATTACCGCTAATGAAGCAATAAATTTTGTTTCTTTTCTGTTCCTTAACTGGGAAGGTATTTCAACCAATATCACTATCATGAAGCTTGCCATGAACTCAATAAATATCTAGCTTTGCATCGACCACAATATATAAATCAATCAGCATGAGTACTACCAAAAGGTTTAGGAAAAAATAATTAAACATGATATTTAGATAAAAGCTAAAAATTGTTTTAAGCATTAACAGTAAGCACAACTAAAGTTTTGTGTAAATAGTTTAAGTGATTGATAAGTAAAATGAGAAAAAGAAAAAAAGAAAATTGCAAAATTGCAAAAGAAACCAACACAGACTAGGAATTTGAGCTTAGACACAGAGCCCTTTTAATTAGAATAGAACATAACCACACCTCTTAAACAAGGTATAATCCCCTATTTGGTCCCTCTAAATAGGTCAGGTTGCTCCTTTATAACCCTTATTTCAATTTTGTTGTGGGAGATATCAATATTATTTCAATTAGGAAATCTCAGTTCGCAATGTAATAGATGTTAGTTTTTCTATCTACTATTGCAGACATGGAACTTTATTCAATTAAATTATTATTGAAAAATAAAAAGAACTTAAACAATGATTAACCTAACTAATACCTAATTAAAGAAAACCCAACTGATGTTACCATGGATAAGATGCAAGTCAATGATTACCTCTGCATCATGTAGCTCTAGAACTACAAAAGCATTGTCATCTTCATCATCAAGTAGCTAAGAATACTACCGATCATAGTTAGATAGTTGAGAACACACACACACACACAGGCGAGAGAGAGAGAGAGAGAGAGAGAGAGAGGAGAGAGAGAGCAAGAAGTTACTTTTTAACTTACTATATTTTCTCACACTTGCTCTTAGGCTGGAATTAATTTGAAGATTGAGGAGAAGCATGAGCCACCATGGAAGTGGAATTAATAGAAAGATACTAATACACCATGCACTTAAATTTGATGGGTTTCTAAGAGCTTAATGGTTGTTTGTAAAGTTTTCATGGAAGCAACTCCCTACTTAATAAAGATATTTAAAAAGATTTAAAGGTTTTAGAAAGTGATGCTCTTTGAGGGAATGATTTTATGGGATCTGAAGATTTTCTCCTCTACTCCATTAATTATTATTATTTTTATTATTCATTTATTTATTTATTTTTTCTGATGGATGGGTGTATAGTAGACAGTTAAAGTTTGGGTTGTAACTTAAGAGAAGGAGTTAGGGGATGCAAAGGCGAGGAACTTGGGTTGGAGTTGGGACTTGAATGTTGGGGTGGGGAGGGAGTGCATGAGGGTGAATAGAAGACGAGAAAGGTAGAGAGTTTGAAGGAGAGGAGAAGAAGAAAGAAACACAATTGTTCATCCCATTTTAATATATATATATATATATTGATAATATTTTGATTACATAAAAATTCATGTCAGCAATAATGGATGGAGAAACCAACGCCCATTGCTGTGTGGACAGAGATTTCCTAATTGAAATAATATAGATATCTCCCATGGCCAAATTGAAATAGGGGGACTAAAAGAGAACTTGAGTTACTTACTATAATGACACACCCCTTGCATGTCAGCATGTGCATGGGTCACCTAGTAATAAAGTATACCCAACAGGTTGGGTAGTTAAATCCACAGGGAGCATGAGTACTAGTAGCAACTATATACCTCATTATCTAGCCTAAACAATGGAGTGAGATGCTCAATTTCACAAGCATGTAAACAAGAAAAGAGAAGCAAGCAAATAGAGAAGTAAACAGGAATCAGTCAAGATAAATCGGGTACCTGATGTGCGTGATGAGTGATGATCTACACTACTCTAGAAGTATACAAGTCATCAAGTAATAGTGTATGTGTGAGTAAGGTTGTCCAATCCACAGGGATTTTAAATTACTAGTACTAAATCTAACTTTGTTAGCTAACTAGAAATCAAGTTGTCAAGATTCTAAACTAAGAATTAAGATTGCAAAGAACTAAAGTTGAGGTCTCAGAGAGGTGATTAACCAATCAAGAGAAAAAAGTGTTCGGATAAGATTTTACTTTGGATTAACGAATTAAGGTAATTGCAATTAATATAGATTGAACCCTAGTATTGTTGAACCAAGGGGTTTTAAGAATTTATAGAGTGGTTTCTCTAGTCGCCTCAATTCCTAAACCTATACTATGGTAGAATTAAATCTGTCATAATTCTATTTTGATAAGATTGCAAAAAGCTCTAGGAAACCCCTAACTAGCCATCGGAGCTCTCACTAGTGGCCCATCTCTAGTGCACACTATCGATTCCCTTCATCTATAAATGATTCTACATGATGAGTCATTCGATCTTAATCACATGATCATAATGAAATACCTTTTTTTGTTACGCTAAATTAACAATATAAAGACGTAGATGAACCGAACAATCCAAAGGAAATCTATATTAATAGAAAAATAGAAATGTGGATATCCCAAGATACATCAAATCTGCACACCCATGGAAGTTATCCTTCTGTGGGGCTGATGTTAATCTCAAAACAAAAGAGATAACAACCTAGAACAATGTCTATGAAAGATAAAACCCCATCTCAATATATTCAATGATGAAAATGATGTGAGCCGATGTTGTCGCCATGAATCATCACTCCGATGACTCATTCAAACTCCCTCCAAACCCTGGCCAGCATGGCTCAACTTTCTCCCAAAAGCTAGATACCAAATATTGATTAGTGCTATATCATATACATGTTAATAAATTTTTGTTTTGCACCTAAATTGTCCTCAAGTGTGTTTTATAGAAAATTTGATACTTAGTTTGTTTCATTTTCACTTCTAGGTTATTATAATCACAATGGGAGCTAAATGAATGAAATAAGAAGCAAAAAGTGGCCAAAAACAACATTCAGAGAAATACACAGGCAAAGTACACACCAGTGTACTTGCTCATGTACACTTCAAGTACTGGAAAGTTGAGAATCTAGAGTAATACGTGGGCAATGTATATGACCATGTACATGACTGTGCACTCCCCTCTTCAAAGTTATCCAGAGAAGAAGACGACGATGTATACTATGTACACGCCCTTGTACATCCAAGAATCGGAAGCACATCCTCTAAAGGAGTACACGGGCTGGAGTAAATCACACGCCTTACAAGCTCTGAAGTTAGAAGCAACTTATCCAGAAATATACACGGCCAGAAGAAGAGATATAAAACCATGTACTCCTGATCGTGTAACCCAAGAATCTTAGTTTTGAACTCATCCAGAGATCTACACAGGAAAAGTACACACCCTTGTACTTGCCTGTGTACTTACTCGATTACTGGGGGTATAAAAAGATAGCTGAAACAGGTGTTTAGCATTGAGCTTTTAGGTAAGTGACTTTTAGACGATGGCTAGGGTTTCGAGGTGATTGAAAGAAAGAAGAGGTAGTTCGAAGGAGTCACTAGAGTGTTGATCCAAGGTGACGTTATCAACTCACATCGATTCCTATATTGAAGACAATAAGAGGGCGTTCTTCTTCGATGAATAGTATTCTAGAGCTTTATTTCTTTTTCTTTAAGATGAACATTGACCCCATGGAGGGCTAACTTCATCAGGTGTCCGGATTAATGTAGCTTAGGATATTTACACATTTATATTACCTTTCATTTGGATTTCTTTTGGTTTGTTGGGATTATCTATGTCTTTATACTATTGATTTAGTGTAACAAGAGTGGCAATTTCATTGGATTGCATGATTGAGATTGAGAGATTCATCGCATAGAATTGCCAATAGATGAAGGGAATCAATAGTGTGCACTAGAGATAGGCCACTTGTGGTTCTTTCGACTAAAGTGGTGTAGCAAAAGCTCCGATTTCTAATTAGGGGTTTTCTAGATCTCTTTGCAATCGTGTGAATGTAGGATCATAAGAGATTTAATTCTACCATAGCATACGATTAGGTATTGAGGTCACTCGAGAGAGCACTCCATATATTTTTGAAACACCTCAATCGAACAATACAAGGGTTTAGTCTATATTAATTGCAATTACCTTAATTCTTAATTCTAGAGTGAAATCGTATCCGGGCACTGTCTTCTCACATTGGTTTTTTGCTTCTTAACCTTAGTTCTTTTCATTCTTAAATTTTAGTTAACCTTTCTCTCATTGATAATTTTATTGATTAGCTAGATGACGAGGATAGAGCTAGTATTAGTAATATTTAGTCCCTGTGTATTTGACAACCCTACTCACACACACACTATTACTTGATTACCCATATACTAGCGGAGTAGTGCGCATTAGCATGGTGGAACATCAAGATTTTGGCACCATTGCTAGGGAATAAGTATATTAGGAACACTCTTATTTGCTAAACTAGTTATTTCTTTCTTTTGTTTTCTTTTATCTTCATAAATTTTCTTTTATATTGCATTTTTTTTTCTATTTTAGGGCTGCCCATTAATTTTGTTTATTTCTATTGATTTGTAGAATTCTGTTGTGGAAATGGTTGATGCAATTTATACATTGATGACTAGTATAGAAGCATTACATCAGAAGGTTGACAGTTTCATGAATAAAGTAGAAAATTGGTGGTTAAACACATGCATCTTGTATTCGATGCATCAAATATAAAAATTTTTGTTGAAGTATGTTGATCAAGATGCTTGCAAGTATTCAGTCAATGGAATAGTTAGAGCAGATTTAGAGGAGTTAGTGACTAAGTTTGCTCAAGTAGTGTAGAATGATTTAGGGAAATATGACAATCTTCCAAGAAGTGTTTAACAAGTCATGTTATTATCATCTTCATGTGTAGAAAGAGAGTTTGAGGATGCATCACCATTGGGAAGAGAATGCTATGACTACCCACAAGAATTGTTGGAAATTTTCAACTAAAACAGGAGTGTATGAAGGAGGCACAGGGGGGTAAGGAAGATTTGGAAGAAGAAACCCTTAGAATTTTTAACAAATTTTTGCCATCTATTGAGGAGCCCTTGAAATTGGAGTTAAAATGGTTACTAGAACACTTTGAGAGTAAGCTGATGGGGAGAAATTGCCAGTGATCATCTCTTCAGATTTGGATGGGGAATAAAAGAAGAAACTTTTAGAAGTGTTAAAAGGAAGAAAAGTAGTCATGTCATGGGAGACTTTAGATAGTAAGAGTATTAGTCCAATTTATTGTACATATAAGATTTTGATGGAGGATAACTTCAAGTCAGTAATTTAACCCTAATGGCGATTACACCCGAATATGAAGGAGATGGTCAAAGCGGAGGTGATATATTTGATATCATACAGTACTTGGATTTGTCATGTTCAGGTGGTACCGAAGAAGGATGGCATGAATGTGGTAGAGAATGATAAGAATGAGCTGATCCTGACCAGAATAGTACCTACATGGAGAGTGTGCATTGATTACAAAAGACTAAATTATACCACCATAAAAGACAATTTCCTTTTACTTTTTATTAATCAAATGTTGGAGTGACTTTCTGGATATGCCTACTATTGTTTTCTTGACAGATTATTAGGGTACTTCTAAATTCCCATATACATGGCCATATAGCCGTTTTGCTTATGGAAGAATGCCATTAGGGTTATGCAATGCGATGGCCACCTTTCAAGGAAGAAACCATGGAGGTATTTATGGATGACTCTTTGGTGTTTGGAGATTTATTTGATCTTTATTTGAAGAATTTGAAAAGCGTTTTCATCCATTATGAAGGAACTAATTTAGTCTAGAATTAGGAAAAGTGTCATTTCATTATTCAAGAAGGGATACTTTTGGGTCACAAAATCTCTCATAAGGGCATCGAGGTAGATAAAGCCAAAGTTGAAACTATTGAGAAACTGACACTACCGACTTTAGTGAATGCTATTAGAAGTTTCCTAGGGCATGCAGGCTTCTACACAAGGTTTATTAATGATTTCTCCAAGATAGCTCGACCATTGACTCAATTGCTTGAGAAAGATGCTTCATTTAATTTTAGTGTAGAATGCATGGATTTGTTCAACATTTTGAATGACAAACTCATTCCAGCTCCAATAATGATTTCACCCGACTGGAATATACTATTTGAACTCATGTGTAATGCTAGTGATTATGTAGTGAGAGGAATTCTTGGGGTAAAAGAGGAATAAGAATTTCCAACCAATTTACTATGCAAGCAAGGCCTCACTAATGCCCAAGAGAACTATACAACCACAAAGAAAGAGCTACTTGTAGTGGTACATGATTTTGATAAATTTTGGTCATCTTGATTCTATCAAAGATGATTGTGTACACAAATCATTTGACTTTGTGATATTTATCTAGTAAGACTGATGCTAAACCGCCTTTGATAGAAGGGGTGCTTCTTTAGCAAGAGTTTGATCTTGAAATCATGGACAAGAAGGGGGTAGAAAACCTCGCCACGAATCACTTATCCATGACACACATGGAGGGAATGAGTGATCAGATCTTGAATGACACATTTTCGGAGGAATATCTTTTTAGAGTGGGGCAGTCAAGTGATTCAGAAGCACCTTAGTTTGCAAATTTTTCCAACTACCTATGAAGAAATATAAACCAATATAAGCAAATGACATAGATCAATTATGGTTGTGTAGCATGAAAATTTCATGAAATATGATTTGTGCCTATCTATCTTTCATCGGTCCTTCTTTAACATAAATTAACAAAGTGAAAATTAATTAATTTATTTATTTCTAATCATATAAGTATTAAAGCATATAAATATAGTATAAGACAAAAATAAGGCAAAAAATATAAAACAATACAAACTCCCATTATAACAACATATCCTCATGTAAATTAACACCCATATAAGCAACATTCTCATGAAAGACTTTATGTGGTAATCTCTTTGTAAGAGGATATGTTATCATGGACCTTGTCCCAATGTTCTTTACAGGTATTTTTCCAATTCGTACTCTTTCTTTCACAACTAGGAATTTCATGTTAATATGCTACTTCTATGAAGTCATGTTGTTGTTGGAATATAACACTGTTGACTTATTATCATAATTATTTTGAGTAGTATTTTGACAATCTCTATAATGTGCAACCCTATAATAATATTCCATAGTAAAATTCTATGATTAGTTACCTCATAGCATGCTACAAATTCTACTACCATGATGGAAGAAGCTATGATTGTTTGGTTACACTCTTTCATGATATAGCTCCTCGAGTTAACAAATAAATATAACATGATGTGGATCTCCTACTTTCTTTGCATTTAACATAGGCAGAGTCTGAGTACCTTATGATCCGCAAATGATCCTATCTCTTATATATGAGCATATAATCTTTAGTTCTTTACAAATGCCTCATAACTTGTTTGGCTATTTTCTAGTGATTCATTTGAGGGTTGCTTAAATATTTGGCTAACATGCCAACAATGTATACAATATCTAGATATGTGCATACTTGAGCATACATTAGACTCCTTACCCTTACTTAAACATAGTTTTGATATTCGTTTGATGAAGCTCAAGGTCAATATGTGTAACAAGAGCCATGATTATTCTAAAAGAGTCTTTCATAGAACTATAGAGAATGTCTTTTTAAAATCAATCCCCTCCTTCTAAGTAAAGTCCTTAGCCACCATACAAGATATATACCTTTCCACATTACCCTTTGAATCCTATTTGGTTTTAAATATTCATTTACAACCAATAGGTTTACCATCTTTTTGGAATGGGACAATTTCACATACTTTATTGTATTGAATAGATTTATACTCCTTATTCATGGCTTTAATCCACTTTTGAGAATTAGAACTCTTCATGACCTAAAGTAAATTGTCTTGATCATCTTCCATCATTCTATTGTTTTCCTTATATACAACAAAATCATCTGGAATAGCACTTCTTCTTTCTTCGGTAGATTACCTTAATGGTAAAGGTTCCTGAGGTTGTTGAGTTTGTTCCTCATGAACACTTACCTCATTAGGAATAGGGAGTTAGTTAACATATTTTGGTTGAGGATCTAAATAAGCTTTTTGATGAATGACAAGTATGGAAACACACACATTATCAAAAGCTATAATAGGAATTAAAACTAATTCCAACTCTTCAAAAATTATGTTTCAAACCTTATTACCTTCACCCCTTCTCCCACCTCAACATCCTTAAAAAAAAGTTGTAGTTCCCATTTTAAAAATTAGCTTAAGTGTGGGATTATAAATTTTGTACACACTAGATCACTCTGCATAGCCAATAAAGTAGATGCTTACTATTTTAGAGTCGAATTTTATTTCATTTAGCCAATAAGGCTTGACTCAGTTGGACATCTCTAAATATGGGAATACTTTAGACTAGCCTTTGGACTTGTCCAAAGCTCATAAGGTGTTTTTGCAATTGCTTTAGTTGCCACGCTATTAATTATATAAGCTACTTTTTAAAGTGCTTCTCCTAGAGGGGTTATGGTAAGATAGAATGACTAATCATAGATCTCACCATATTCATAAGAGTCCTATTTTGTCTTTTAGTTACACTATCCATGATAGGTGATCCTAACATGGTGTACTGTGGCACTATACCACATCCTCTAGGAAATTAGCTAATGGTCATTGACATAATTCACCTAGATTGTCATATGTACTATAGTATTCCCCATCACAGTCAGATATGGTACTCTTAATTATTTTATTCCCAATTTTAGCCTTAAACGTTTTAAATGCATTCAACGACCAAACCAGGACTCGATGGTAGGGGGGCTGAAGCCTAAAGACAAAACATAAGCAAATAAAAAATTAAAAAAAATCCAACAAAATGATTATTTTAAATAAAGAATAATATGATAATATAACAAAATTTTGAATACAAATATTAAGAAAATACAAATTATAATTTAATATTTTGTTATTGATAGAAAATATATAAGATTTTCAATAATTCAACGAATAATAATACATCTCAAGTTTGTATTTTTCAAAATATGGTAAAATCTACCCCTCACTACCTATATATATATATATATATATATATATAAGATTTTTAAATTTCTTTTTAAATTACTAAATTTTTTTTATTTTTTTATTTAAATTTTGAAATCCTAATAAATTTTAAAATAAAAAATTGGAATGTAAAATATAACACATGCATCAAAGAGGATTTGAACAGGGTGGGTCATAATCACAAACTTTATAAATAACCCTACTAACCACTCAAGCACAATTTTATTCCATGAATCCATGTGTTCAAATATTCTATTTAACATTAAATCTTATGTGGCATGAAAGATAGTCTCCCCGGCATTGAGGGGAGGCTTCAGCCCCTGCTAGCCCCCCCTTGGTTTCGTCCCTGAATGCATCCAAAGATTGTGATTTTTTAAGAATCAAATAAAGCTACCCATATCTTGAATAATTGTCTATGAATGACATAAAATACTGTTGACTATTCCAAGAAGTCATAGGAAATGACTCACAGATATCTATATGAATCAATTCTAAGACATATATTGTCATATAGGCACCTGATTTCTTTGTTTTGGTTTGTTTTCCCTTGATACATTTAATACAAACATTTAAGCTTGCAAAATCAAGAGGATCTAAAATTCCATCAGACACATGTCATTCAACTCTATTTCTAGAAAAGTGACCCATGCACCTATGCCACAAAATGGCTGAATTTTTTTTATTAATTTTGCCTTGAATGCACGTGATTTAATAAGTAGGGATTCAGTATAAGATTCAACCATATCAAGCATATATAAGTTGTAACAAGTAATGACATTTGAATTTAAAGACAAAGTAAATAAACTGGTACCAAATGAACAAGAGTAACTATATTTGTTCAACAAGGAAATATAAACCAAATTCTATGTAAAAGAAGATATAAAAAAAGGGTCTATTAAATCCAAATACTAACTGGTATGTAATAACAACCTAAAATGCACTATTGCCTCCACTTCTATTGATTTGCCATCACCTACATAGATGTGTCTTTCAGTATCATTTAGCTTTTGGCAGTTTAGCCAACCTTGTATGGAAACACAGATATGAGTGGTTGAAGTAGAATCTAATCATTATGTGTTTCTAGGTACTAAATTGAAACTTAACTCGAAACAAACCAAAGTAAAGAATGTACCTTTTTTACACACCATGCACGATAATTGGTAAAATCTTTCTTCACTTATCTAGATTTTCCAGAAAAGAACTAGTTTTCTTTATTTTGGTGTTGTTTCTTGGAGGGCTGACCTTTAGTAGCTTCATTATTTTTTCTCTTTTTTATTTTATACTTTGAGGTGATTGTCAAATGGATGCTTTTTTGTTCTATCTTGCTTTAATCTCTCTTTCTCTTGCACATATATAAAATAAACTCATTAAGAGTCCATTTGCCCTTTTGGCAGTTATTGATAAGTGTTTGTGTGATAATAATCTGAAGTGTTCTTTCTTTATCATGAGCATTACTTTTATCAGATTTTAGTGCTAATACTTGTGCATTTGTGTTACTTTCATGCATATAGGGTTGTGAAGCTGAATGTTAAAGAAAGAAGCCAATGTAGATCATGAACACACTATTTGGAGGAAATCTTGAGAAAGGTCAAACGCGAAGACATAGGTCAGGTTCAAGATGTGAGAATGTGTGCCAACCTCCTTGTATTAAAGCTAGCACAATGGTTTGGAGGGGCACAAAGACAGTCACATTCGAGTATCCCGGCTTGTGCATTGATAGCAAGATCTTCACCAATGAGGCCGTTTATTGAAAAAAAGCAAAGCGATCTACGACGTGAACGTGTGCCCCTTGACATTACCTCTATGAAAACATGGTTCGGGAGTGTTTCGGGCCGGTACTATAGCAAGGTACTGTAGTAAACACTATGGCAAATTATTGCAGCAGGTACTGTTTACAGCCGGCTGAAAAAGATAATTCCAGAGAATCCATAAGGGTGTGTGGAAATTATCCATGCCCATGCGGAAATTCCATAGGCCTGTGTGGCGAATCCACAGGGGCATATGGATGCCTAATTCCAGCCCTTTTTAAGCCCGATTCAGTCCCGATTTGAGGGATCTTTTCTCCATTCTTTCCCAAACTTGAGAGGGGGCTGCGGCTAGCATTTTGAGAGGTATTAGTAGGGTTTTTTGAGAGGTTTTTGGAGAGGTATTGGCCGTCTGAGAAAAGTGAATTCCAGAGAATCCACACCGGCGTGTGGAAATTATCTACGCCCGTGTGGAAATTCCACACGGGCTGTGTGGAGAATCCACAGGGGCATGTGGATGCCCGATTCCAGCTCTACTTATGGCCGATTTCAGCCCCGATTTCAACATTCTTTTCTCCATCTTTTCTCCAACTTGAGAGGATGGCGGCTAGGGTTTGGAGAGGTATTGGCTAGGGATTGGGAGAGGTTCTACAGCTCTAACATCGCACTCAGTTTGGAAGAAGGTTAGTGGGAGAGCTTTCATCGGCACCGATCCGGTGAGGTGTATCCTAGGCCTGACAAAGGGACCCTTGGACGAGTAGAGGCTTCTCCATAAGACCATCGTCATGACTACCGAGGGGGTTTTCTATGGATTACTTAATTTTATATTCGATTTCGTTGATTGTAACTAGCTTCATGGAGAGTTAAACCCTTACTGGGTACTTGGATTTGTGAACCCTAGGATGTATTTGTTTCATTAAACCTTATTATTATGCTTTCATTAATTGATATTTTATTTGAGTTCCAATCTTGAATGCTTGATTGATTGAATGTTCCCTTAGAGTGACACTAGGGTTGAGAGTTCACCTGGCTAACCCTTGTGAGTGAGTGACACACCACGAGAGTTAGACAAAACTAGATTGGAGAGGGTTGAGAGGGTGAGTCGAGAGGTAGCGGAGCGTCCCCCTTCCCCTCCGGTGTGATTCATCCTACCTCCATTTCCTCTTGTTCTTTGCGGTTATAGTAGAGTGAATGGGTTAAGGGATGACCTTCCACTGGGGCTTAGTTGTAGAGGCAACGGAGTGAAGTGTTGAAGTGATTTTAGCACCTAGGGCTTAATTGCGACTAGGGTCCTTTCCCATGGACCAAAGGGTTAGGTCTACATCTAGGAAGAGGATTTATCACTTGGAATCCCTAGAACTCATTGCGATTCTATACGAGTGCGAGGTTGAGAAATTATTCAATTTCTCCTCCGGGACATGTACAGAGTTAGGCATGGTTGACCTTAGATTTGGGATCATGTATTGAAGGTTCTCCATGACTCATTAATTCATTAGTTAGAAAGCATATTAGAGGGGTTTTGCACTTGAAACGATTGTCCTAGGCGGAACAATATCTGCGTACCCCATTTATATCGATTGCCTTACCTCCCCTTTACTTGTGCCTTCTCTCTTGTCTCTTTTACTTTTGTTTACATTACATCTTGTTACACAACTATTATTCAATTTTCGCTTAGTTAAGAAACAATTCAAGTATTTTAATTGCCTACTCCCTGTGGATACGATACCCACTCATCTGGGATTTATTACTTCGATAAACCCGTGCACTTGCGGGACATACACAAGGGGCGTTGTCAACTTTTTGGCGCCGTTGCCAGGGAGTAGGCGTTTAGAAATACTTTGCACTTTGTTTTCTTAGCTATTCATTCGTTCATTCTATTTCACATCTTCTTTTTCTATCATCGTTCTAATTTATTTTCTTTCTTTTGGTACAGCTCCAGGTTATGACCCGAGGGAACCCTTCGATATTGATTGAAGGAGATCCTGAACTTGAATGTACACTCAGAAGAAGGAGAAAAGAACCTGTGCAAGAACCGTCTAATCAAGCTGAAATAGAAGTTGAAGGGTCAGATAATATGGCTGAACATAATGAGCAACAGAGGACACTTTCTGATTATGCTAGACCCTTAGTTTTGAACACACAATCGAGTATTGTGTGAGCCTCGATTACAACTCCGAACTTCGAGCTAAAGCCATTATTCATCCAAATGATTCAACAATCAGCCCAGTTCAATGGTTTGGCAGATGAGGATCTAAACAACCATATAGAGAACTTCTTGGAAGTTTGTGATATGCTGAAGATTAATGGTGTATCGGATGATGCTATTAGATTGAGGGCTTTCCCATTCTCTCTCAAGGAAAGAGCCAAGCAGTGGCTGCATGCTATAGCCAAGGCCTCCATCATGACTTGGAATGAGATGGTCGAAGCTTTTCTTGCTAGATACTTTCCTCTGGGGAAGTCGGCCAATCTTCGCAATGAAATATCATCGTTTGTGCAGATGGAGTTAGAGTCATTGTTTGAGACATGGAAGCGCTTCAAGGATCTTTTGCGGAGGTGCCCACAACACGGATTTCCTGAATAGATGATTATTCAGACTTTCTACAATGGGTTGAATCTGAGTACAAGGCAATTGCTAGATGCAGCCGCGGGAGGTACAATGGGGAGTAAAACCTCGAAAGAAGCCCGACAGTCAATAGAAGACATGGCCATGAACAGTTATCACTGCAATAAACGGGAAAGGAAAAAGGTGGTCGGGCTCCATGAAATAGATGCAGTAACTTCATTGGCGGCTCAAGTGGAATCATTAAGTAAGAAGTTAGACCTTCTAACTTCTAATAGAGTGGCTGCCGTGACTACTTGCACCGGGTGTGGTGGAGGACATGCTCCCTCCGATTGCCCAATCTTTATTGGTGATGCATCTTCAGTGGAGAAAGTCGATTTTGTGGGTAATGCAATGAGGAACCAAGGGAATCCATATAGCAACACCTACAATCCGGGTTGGAAGAATCATCCCAATTTCTCGTGGAGCAACCAAGGACCACAAAAGGCCATGGCACCACCGGGTTTCCAACAACAACAAGCCCCAATATTGAGAACCGAGTTTCAGGCTTAGAAACCCGAATTACCGATTTAGAGAAGGCCTTGACTAGATTTGTGCAATTATCGGATACAAGGTTTCAATTAGTCGAGGCTACACTTCGCAACCACACCACTTCTTTGCACAATCTTGAGAATCAAGTGGGGCAAATTGTGAAGTTTCTATCGGAAAGACCACAAGGAAGCTTACCAATGACATGTCCGTATATGCATGTAAACCGCAAGTGCATGGGTGTCGAAGTAATAATCCCAGATGAGTGGGTATCGTATCCACAAAGAGTAGGAAATAAAGACACTTAAGTTATTTCTTAACTAATGTAGAAGATGAATAGTGATATGTGTGACAAAATATGAAATAACGAAAATAAAAGCAACAAGATAGAGAGCACAAGTAAAAGAGAAGATGAGGCAATCGATAAAGATGGGGTACTTGGATATTGATCAGCCTAGGACAATCGTTTCAAGTGCAAGAACCCTCTATTATACTTTCTAATTAATGCAACAATGAGTCATGGAAATCCTTAATTACATGATCCCAAATCTAAGGTCAACCATGCCTAACTCTATACATGTCCCGGAGGAAAGATTGAATAACCTCTCAACCTCACACTCTCATAGAATTGCAATGAGCTATAGGGATTCCAAGTGATAAACCCTATTCCTATGTATAGACCTAACCCTTTGGTCCAGGTGAAAGATCCCTAGCCACAATTAAGCCCTAGATGCTAAAATCACTTCAACGCTTCACTCCGTTGCACTCGCAACTAAACCCCAGCGGAAGGTCATCCCTTAGCCCATTCACTCTACTATAGCCGCAAAGAACTCTTGGAACGTGGATCTTGGATAGATCATACCGGAGAGGAAAGGGGACACTCCGCTACCTCTCGACTCACCCTCTCAACCCTCTCCAATCTAGCTTTGTCTAACTCTCATGGTGTGTCACTCACTCACAAGAGTTGCCAAGAAGAACTCTCAACCCTAGCGTCACTCTAGGGGAGCATTCATACAATCAAGTCTCCAAGATTGGAACTCACAATAAACATCAATTAAATGAAAGCATAATAAAGAGGTTCAATGAAACGAATACATCCTAGGGTTCACAAATACCCAAGTACCCACTAGGGGTTTAGCTCTCCATGGAGCTAGATACAATCAATGAAATCGAATGTAAAATAAAGCATCCATAGAAAACCCCCTCGTTAGTCGTGGTGATGGTCTTGTGGAGAGTCCTCTACTCATCGCAAGGGTCTCTTTATCCGGCCTAGTATACACCTTGCCGGATCGGTACCGACGAAAGCTCTCCAACTAACCTTCTTCCAAATGGCGCGCGATGTCGGAGCCGTAGAACCTATCCAAAACCCTAGCTGCCGCTCTCTCTAAAGTTAGGGAAAAATGGAGAAAAGAATGCTGAAATCGGGGCAGAAATCGGCTTTTAAAGGGTTAGAATCAGGATTCCACACGCCCGTGTGAGCGCCCTTGTTGATTTTTCACAAAGGCATGTGGAATTTCCACATGCCCGTGTGAATTCTCTGTTTTCCTATTTTCTCGGCCGACTATGAACAGTGCTGATACAGTATTCTTGCTACAATTTTACTACAGTACCCTACTACAGTATTGGCCAGAAATACTCCAGAATCCATGCTTTCATTGAGGTAACGCAAATGGGCACATGTTTATGTCATTGATCGCTTTGCTTCTTCAATAACGAACATGTTGGTGGAGATCTTGTTCTATATGCACAAGCCGGAATGCTTGAATGTAACTGCCCTTGTGCCCCTCCAAATAGTTGTGCTAACTCGAATACGAGGAGGTTGGCACATATTCCCCCATCTCGAACCCGACTTATGTCTTCGCCTTTGAACCTTAGAAGGATTTCCTCCAAATTGGTGCATTACGCCCCACATTGGCTTCTTTATCTCATAATCGGTCTCACAACCCTACATGCATGAAAGTAACATAAATACACACATATTAGCATTAAAACCCGAGAAAAGTAATGCTCAACACAAGGAAAGAACACTTCGTATTCTTATCGCACAAGCACTTATCAAACTCCCCCACACTTAAGCTTTTGCTAGTCCTCAAGCATAAATTAAAACATTAAAGCATAGATGAAGGAAATATTGGAAGTGCTTGGCCTTAGGTTCACCAAAGCATACAAAGAGAGCATTCTACAAGTAATGGAAATTTCAACACTAAATACGAAAAAATCAATGTTCTAGCTAAAAACTTGAATAAAAAAATACGGCAAACCCGAAATCGTATAAGTGTGTGAACTCACTCAAGTCAACGCAAAGTATACTCCTCAAAGTTCTACGTACAAGGGACTTATTTATCTATAAAAGCTGACAAAACTTCAAAAAGGTTAGTAGCTTCACACATCCTCTAAGGTAGCCCTTTCCAAAGCGGCCTCTAAGGTGGTTGTCACACTTTCGAGCTGGTAGCTCTTTTCTACCGTGGTGGTAGCTTTCACACATCCCATGAGATAGCTCTTTCTCTCATTAGGGCATAACTAGTATCTGACTTATGAGAGTAGCTTCATACTTCATAAGTGGTAGCTCTTTCCACCCAACAATCACAAATAAACAATAAAACTATTTTGTTCCTTCTTTTAATTTTTTCCATTTTTTTTCAGAATTTACACAAGAAACAAATATAACTAGTCCCTTATACATCAAATATGAGTTTCCAAAAGAGTTCAAAGAGTGAGTAGTGCAACAAGTGTCAATCGGGCAAAAGTTCCTAGAAATTCAAGAAAAAACTAGAGCATGAAAACATTCAATGTTAAATATTCTCCTAAACTCAAGAATACAATCAATGCAACTAAGGTGAACCACCATTGGCTATGTGAGCATGTATATCAATCAAAACTAGTATAAAAGAGATGCATGCACTATGAAACTCCCCCCTACACTTAAGTTGTACATTGTCCCCAATGTACACAAGCAAGATCATTCATAATTGTAAATCAATTAGATCCAGATGTGGGAGAAGCAATCAAAACAATACTCCCCTGACTCCTAGTGTTGCATTTGATGGAGCTAAGTCCTTGGGAGTGTTGTTCCAACGGGTTGTGAAGCTCACACGACCAAGTGCCGAAACACCTTGTCCGTGCCCATGACAAACTCTCAATTCCCATGATGACAAGACCATCTACTCTCAATTCCCAACTGGCTCCCGTATATACAATAATCTTCGACAGCTTCCCACTGTCGTTAGCGTGTCAAGTTCCCTGACTAACTCGTCACCCTGCTGGACCCCAGACAGCACGCTCAAGTCCATGAACCGGAGTTGGCCAAACCTAAGTTTCAATAACCGTTCAAAGCGAGCCCGATGCTTGGGATTCAAGAACTCAATATGTGCTAACTCGGGTGAAGGTTCTCTAGGGCGCTTCCCTTCTTGCCTCCTCGAGTGCGGTGACATTCCTGTAATAAATAAGAAAAAAATGATCAAATAAACTCAGAAATAACATACTGCAGAATTCCACACGGACCTGTGGAAATTACCCACGCCCGTGTGGATCTGAGGGGTGTGAGAAAAGCATGGTTGTGCACCAATTCTCCAAAAATTAAACTTAAAATCGCCCCTAAGGGCTTCCTAAACATGCATAAGACATTATATTATGAAAATTGGCACAACTCAAGATCTTCAATCGAATAAAAACCCAGGATTTGCGAAGAAAAGAGGATAAAATGGGTTACCGATGAAATAGATGATAATACTTCGAAAATCGGCATGAAATGTGATGAAAAATCCTCCAAAACTGTGGTGAAGGGCCTGGAAGTTGATCAGCAGTGGTTTTCGGGTGATTGGAGATGAAGAAGAAGAGGATCCACAAAGATTTTAAAGAAAAATTCACGTCTCTTGGAATTCTGCGCATCCACACGGGCGTGCGAAAATTACCCACGCCGGTGCGCCTCCACAGGAAAGCTTCACAAGGGTAGGTGCACGCCCCTGTGTTCTCTCGGGAAAACACTCACTACCTCTGAATGCAAATACACGGGCGAGTAAGAAATACCCATGCCCGTGGGCCTGACCTATAAGGGTAGTCGCACGCCCCTTTGGCTGTTCTAGACATCCGAGAAAATTTGCTAAGTGTTCCGCACGCCTGTGTGGAAATTCCGCACGGGCGTGGGCATTCACAAGCCCAACTCACAGGGGCAAGCACATGCCCCTGTGACTTCTCCGGATGAAGAGAGCTCCTCTACAGAGATTCGCACGGGCATACAAAAATTACCCATGCCCGTGCGATTTTCACAAGGTCGCTCACCGGGGCGAGTCCACGACCCTGTGTGCTTTCGGGAAAATCTGCCAAGCTCTGCAGGAATTCACACGCATATGCGGAAATTACCCATGGGCGTGTGAGAATTACATGGTCGTTTAAAGGGCCGAGTCGACGCCCCTGTGCCTTCTCTAGATGAGCTCGCAATACAAAACCACTGGTGTGTGTTAATTCCACACGCCCGTGTGTTTCCTCTGGATGCCTTAGAAAATTCTGTAGGCTCTGCAGTAAATTTCTGAACATGTTTACACACTCAGAGCCAGCCCCAATATGCAATTTAAACCAGTGAAAAACATGAGAAATAGCTCAAACGACCAAAACTTTGCGAAATTCACATGAAAACACACGATGAACTTGAAAACCCACAATAAAATCACAGCAAAAATATATAAAAAATCAAGACACCAACACTCAACAATTTATTCAAGCAACACTAAACTACCAAATTAAGAAACTAGTAAACACTTGGGTTGCCTCTCATGAAGCGCTTGTTTAACGTCACTTAGCTTGACGTACCTTGTCTTACCTCACGGGGGCTCATAGATTAAAGTTGCCCTCTTACCCATGGCTTGGAAACATGATGAGCAAAATCTCTTGGGGGTAGAGGGTGAATTGTCAGGCTTGGGACCACCTAGCAATGATTAACCCAGTTTTTTTGGTTCACGCACGTCTGCAACAGCCTTAGAGCGTTTCAGGTGGCGTCTCCTAGCCCTCTTCAATTTCTGGAGCACCTTCTTCAAGATCCCCGGGGTAGATGGTACTTCTTTCGTCGAACCAAGCATCATTACTTCTTTATTGTCCTCCTCTTGGTCGAACAAGCCTTCGTATGGATCTGGATTGAGCATTTCCTGCATGTATTCATCAACAATCTCATTAGTAGCATCTAGAAAATACAAAGTATCATCGAAATCAAGAGAATGCCTCATGGCTTCAGCAAGGCGGTATGTGAGCTTGTCATCTCCAACTTTCAAAGTTATCTCTCCGCCGTCCATGTCAATCAATGCCTTGGAAGTCAGCAAAAATGGCCTCCCAAGTATCAAGGGTACATCCGAATCCTAATCGACGTCTAGCACTACGAAGTCTACAGGAAATATATACTTGTCCACCTTCACAAGAACATCTTCGATGATACCCCTCGGATGTCTCACCGTTCGATCCGCTAATTGCAAAGTCATCCGAGTAGGCCTAGGCTTGCCCAAGCCTAGATTTTGAAAAAAGGTGTATGGCATGACGTTGATAGTGGCCCCTGAGTCCACCAATGCCATTTCATCACCTAAATTGCCAATATTATATGGAATGATGAAGCTTCCCGGGTTTTTTTCTTGTTCGGCATGTTCTTTTGCAAAACTGTTGAGCAAGATGCATCGAAAATCACTGAAGTACTCTCCTCTAACTTCCTCTTGTTGGTCAACAAGTCTTTCAAGAATTTTGCATACTTAGGCATTAGGGCGAATGCCTCAACAAAAGGAATATTAATGTAGATTTGTTTGAACAAACTCAGGAACTTCTTGTACTGTTCATCCCTTTGGTCATTATTCAATCTTGAGGGATAAGGGATTCTTGGCTTCAAAGGTGGGGGTGCCACATCCTTCTCTTTGCTTGATCCCTTCTCAACCTCTATAACCTCGGGTGCACATTCATTTGGCTTCTCACTCGAAAACTTACCCTCAACCTCACAACAACTTCTCAAAGTGATCGCCTTCACATGCTCTGTTGGGATTCCAAGTGATAAACCATATTCCTATGTATAGACCTAACCCTTTGGTCCAGGTGAAAGATCCCTAGCCATAATTAAGCCCTAGATGCTAAAATCACTTCAACGCTTCACTCCGTTGCACTCGTAACTAAGCCCCAGTGGAAGGTCATCCCTTAGCCCATTCACTCTACTATGCCCGTAAAGAACTCTTGGAACGTGGAGGTTGGATAGATCACACAGGAGGGGAAAGGGGACGGTCTGTTACCTCTTGACTCACCCTCTCAACCCTTTAAAATCTAGCTTTGTCTAACTCTCATGGTGTGTCACTCACTCACAAGAGTTACCAAGAAGAACTCTCAACCCTAGTGTTACTCTAGGGCAGCATTCATACAATCAAGTCTCCAAGATTGGAACTCACAATAAACATCAATTAAATGAAAGTATAATAAAGAGGTTTAATGAAACGAATACATCCTAGGGTTCACAAATACCCAAGTACCCACTAGGGGTTTAGCTCTCCATGCAGCTAGATACAATCATTGAAATCGAATGTAAAAGCAAAGCATCCATAGAAAACCCCCTCATTAGTCGTGGCAATGGTCTTGTAGAGAGTCCTCTACTCATCGCAAGGGTCCCTTTGTCCGGCCTAGGATACACCTCACCGGATCGGTGGCGACGAAAGCTCTCCCACTAATCTTCTTACAAATGGCGCACGATGTTGGAGCCGTAGAACCTATCCAAAACCCTAGCCGCCAGCCTCTCTCAAGTTGTGGAAAAGATGGAGAAAAGAATGCTGAAATCGAGGTTGAAATCGGCTTTTAAAAGGCTGGAATCGGGATTCTACATGCCCTTGTGAGCGCCCCTGTGGATTTTTCACATGGGCATGTGGAATTTCCACATGCTCGTGTGGATTCTCTGTTTTCTGGTTTTCTTGGCCGGCTGTGAACAGTGCTGGTACAATATTCTTGCTATAGTTTTGCTACAGTACCGGCCTGAAATACTCCCGAATCCATGCTTTCATCGAGGTAACGCAAATGGGCGCACGTTTATGTTATGGATCGCTTTGCTTCTTCAATAACGGACATGTTGGTGGAGATCTTGTTCTATATGCACAAGTCAGAATGTTTGAATGTGACTGCCTTTGCGCCCCTCCAAATAGTTGTGCTAACTCAAATACGAGGAGGTTGGCACACATTCCTGCATCTCGAACCCGACCTATGTCTTCGCGTTTGAACCTTAGCAAGATTTCCTCCGAATTGGTGCATTACGGCCCACATCGGCTTCTTTCTCTCATAATCGGTCTCACAACCCTACTTGTATGAAAGTAACATTAATACACACATATTAGCGTTAAAACCCAAGAAAAGTAATGCTAAACACAGGGAAAGAACACTTCTTATTCTTATCGCACAAGCGCTTATCAACCAAGTAATACCGAAACCAATCCTAGAGAGCATGTGAAGGCGATCACTTTGAGTAGTAGTCGTGAGGTTGAGGGTAGGCTTCCGACTGAGAAGCCCAATGTAGACGTACCTGAGGTCATAGAGGTTGAGGAGGGAGCAAGTAAAGAGAAGGAGGCAGCACCCCCACCTTTCAAGCCAAGAATCCCTTATACCTCTAGATTGAAGAATAACCAAGACGATGAACAGTATAAGAAGTTACTGAGTTTGTTTAAGCAACTTCACATCAACATTTCCTTTGTTGAGGCATTATCCCGAATGCCTAGGTATGCAAAGTTCTTGAAAGACTTGTTGACTAACAAGTGAAAGTTGGAGGAGAGTGGTTCAGTGATCTTAGATGCCTCTTATTCGGTGGTTTTGCAGAAGAATATGCCGAATAAGAAGAAAGACCCGGGAAGCTTCGTCATACCGTGCAACATTGGCAATTTGGGTGAAGAAATGACATTGGCAGACTCAGGGGCCATTATCAACGTCATATTCTTTCTTTCAGAAGCTAGGCTTGGGAGAGCCTAGGCCCACTCGGATGATTTGTAACTAGCGGATCGAACAGTGAGACATCCAAGGGGCATCATTGAAGACGTGCTTGTCAAGGTGGACAAGTACATTTTTCCTGTAGACATTGTAGTCTTGGACATCAATGAGGATGCATATGTACCTTTGATACTTGGGAGGCCATTCTTGCGCACTTCCAAGGCATTGATCGACATGGACGGCGGGGAGTTGACACTGAGGGTTGGAGATGATAATCTCACATACCGCCTCACCAAAGCCATGCGACATTCTCTTGACTTTGATGATACTCTTTACTTTCTTGACACTACTGATGAGATTGTTGATGAATATATGCAGGAAATGTTTAATCCGGACCCGTACGAGGGTTTGTTTGACCAAGAGGTGGGCAACGAGGAAGTAATGATGCTTGGTTCAACGGAAGAAGTACCATATACTTCGGGGATCATGAAGAAGGTACTCCGGAAGATGAAGAGGGCGAGGATACGCCACCGGAAATGCCCCAAGACTTTTGGGGATGTGCGAGAATTGAACAAGTTGTATGAACCATTACTAGGTGGTACTGTGGGCTCCTTTCTTTTCACCTGGCCTTTAATTACGATTGACCGGGTAAAAAGCATGGATCATAAATCAAATTTTAATTTTTTTTATATTTCAGATGATTGCGGGTTCATGACTCCTATTAGGGGCAAGCCCCTAATATTAATTACCCCAGACAATGTCATGGGAACCACTTGTTTAAAACAAGTGTGAATGAGAAATAATTGAGTAAACATAGTAATTCTTTTTATTAATTTCAAAGATGCATATAAACACATGATCATAAGCGAGAATACAAAAGCAAGAGAGCTATTCTCTAAGAGAAGTTAGCAAGAGATTTTTTTTAAGAGGGCTATTTTTATCTTGCTCTTCAAACTCTTTTTTTAAGCTGGCGCTCTTAGCTCCTATACTGATAGTATGTCAGAAGATCCTTTTAACTCCATGAATGTGACCCTCCTCAATTTCTTCTTTTTTATATGTGGGTTTGTGTCTTGACATATAGCTTAGTTCTCAAGCTGCGGTCACTCTACATTTATGAGTTGCCTACTTGGTCATCTTTAGTTCTTTTGTCACTGAAGACTTTGGCCCCTTGTGCTTGTAAAATCTCCAGCTCCTGGATTTATGAAACTCCTCAAGTCTATGACTTCTTTGTGTCTTAAGACTTTGGAGTTGCATTTGTCTATTTCATGGTGCATTTAGGTCTTGACTCTTCAATGCTTTTGAGCCTTGACCATTAGGTATTTAAGTTGTGGCCCTCAACATGGTTAGGTCATTAACTTGATAATTTTGATCTGCTTTTAAAATGGATCTCAAACTCTTTTTTTTTAAAGAGACCTCATAATGGGTTTCAAGAAAATCTTTGTCAACTTAACTTTGTCAATGAATGTTGACGAGAGATATTTTTTCTCTTTTTTTGAGAAAATTTTCATTCATTCATTTTTTTCATTCATCATAATTTTTTTTTATGAAACTTTTATTTTTTTACCCTTCCTTTCATTTCAAGAAAAGATTTTTTTTTCATCTCTCTTCACTCTAACGAGAGTCAACTTTTTCTAATGAGTGTTGGCAAGAGATATTTTTTTTCTACACTTTTCATTTCTTCTTTTTTTTTGTTTTTACTCTTCCTTCAACTTTAAGAAATTTTTTACTCTTCTTTTCATTCCACCATTTCCTTTTACTCCAATCAGTGTCAAAAGACCTCAAAGTGAGCTTGAAGAGAGGATTTGATTTTTTTTTTAATGGAAAATTTCTCTTTACCCCAAGAGTGTAAAAACTTCAAGGTGGAATGAGAGAAATTTTATAGAAAAATTCTCGTTACACCAAGAAAGTCAAGACTTCAAAGTGGAATGAGAGAAGTTTATAGAAAATTTTCTGTCACCCCAAGAAAGTCAAGACTTCAAAGTGGAATGAGAGAAATTTCATAGAAATTCTTGTTACCCCAAGAAAGTCAAGACTTCAAGGTGGAATGAGAGAAATTTTATAGAAAATTTCTTGTTACCCCAAGAAAGTCAAGACTTAAAGGTGGAATGAGAGAAATTTCATAGAAATTCTCGTTACTCCAAGAAAGCCAAAACGTAAAGGTGGAATGAGAGAAATTTCATAGGATTTTTCTAGAGGAGGCCCTGCAAAGAAAATTACCAAAATGCCCTTACCAAATTCATCCATCATTCATTTTTTATCTTCCTTTATTTTTTTCCTTCTCTCTTTTTTTTTTAACTCATCATTCATTTTTTGTCTCTTTTTCTCCTCATCCTTCATTCATTTTTTTTATTTTCCCTCTTCTCTCCTTTTTTTTCCTCTCTTTTTTTTTTCTTGTCTTTTCATTTTTCCTTCATTTTCTCTTTCTCTTTTTTCTTCATTTTTCTCTTCTCTCTTTTTTCACTCTTCCTTTATTTTTTTTAACATGATAATTTCCCATCTTATTGCATAAAAAGGAGAAGCATATTTGGATAACAACAAACAATTACTAATGATCTTTTCTCATCAAAAGGAAAGGAACATCCCGCCCGCTTATTCAGCTGTCAAGAAGACTGAGGATATTGTGAGAAGTATTGCTTGCCCTGGGATATGTTGTCGGAAAGAATGCTCTCAACCAGGCAAAGTCCTTTGACGAGCGGCACTAGAAATCAATGTGATCGCAGCAATTACCTATTGTTTATGCCTTTAGTATGATCATCTACTTGGTCCAAAAATTCACCAAAATATTTGATCATCCATCCCAACATTATCCTTGATCATTGACCAAAGGCCACACCCTCTTTCTTCTCAATAGCTTCTGGCAATTTCATGCGCCATTCTATGCATGGAAAATCAGCAACTGGTGTTTCAACTTTTATTGTCTTAACATCTTTTGAATAACTCTTGCGTTTAGAACTCTAGTTCCCATATTCTGAAACCTTTCCTATGGAGGTACAAGAAACAGAAGAATCCTTGAAACAATCTTCAGTGTTGAAGTAGATAGACTCATCTTCATCTGACAATTCATAAAGCTCCTGCTTTTCTATATCGTCAGATGATTCTGTTGTACTGTACTCACTATATTTTCCATTCTGGATATGGAGAATTCACGTGTAAATAACTGCATATGACTATCATGGCCTGTTCCCATTTCGTTTATTGCATTAACTTCCTCCAACTATTATTGAAATACACCAAGGAAATTTAGATGCTCTTCGTAACGGAGATATTTATAATCATTGGTGACTACCTCGTTAAAACCCTCCATCTGCATGCGATCCCTAAGTTTTTTTCAGTGAAAAGAAGAAACATTCCCAAGGAGAAAAAGATGCCTTTTCACTTAGTATTCTCAATGGATGCACACTTCTCGCCAATACCAAAGCCTCAATCCAAGCTCTGCGGGCCTCTGAATCAGTTTTTAAGTAAAGAGCCTTTGTAGGAGAAAATACATAAAACATCTATCATCAGACTGGCTAGCTCTCCCAAAAAGATATGAGCTTGAGATAGACAACGCTGGCAAGTTTCTTCGGCTTAGCTCCGCCACCGGTGCTGGCTAGAAGATGAGCAGATGAGTAGCCATGACACGAACTTTGGAGGAGGAGGCACCACCTGGAAGGAGGTCATCCTGTCGTCGGATCTTAGAGTAGGAGAGAATGCCATTGCGGAGAGAGAACAAGCGGGGGTGCCATCCCTTGCCGTAATTGGTCCATTTGTAGAGCACTCCGGCAACAAACACTTTTGATGCGGCAGTACAAGAGTGGGATCAGGGCAGAGGAGGAAGCGGCATCGGGATGATGAATTTTGTCGAATGAACTTGGCTTCTGGGCCTTGTTGGGTGCAAGGGCAGTAACGAAGCGGCAGGTCATGTCGAAGGACTCGGCACAACGAGAAAGATAATACTTTGAGATCGGGGGACGAGGACTAATTCTCAAGTTGTCTGATCAATTGGGAGAGAGAGAAAGAGAGAGCACGAACGAGAGAGAAGATAGAAGACATCTAATGCATGCACGTGCATGTGTCTCTTTGAATGCATGGAAATCAATTACATATATATATTTTTAGAGAAAAAGATTCATGATAATGCATGTACATGCATGCATGAAAAGAAATTATATATATATATTTAAAAAAAAAAAAGGAATCCAGGCAAATGAATGTACTTGCATCTATTTCTCTTTAAATGCATGAAAATTATATATATATATATATATATATATATATTCATGCTATGCATGTACATGCATATATTCTTCTTTAAATGCACGCAGCATGTGCGAAAATTTATTTTTAAAACAAAATGCATGCAAGGATTATAAAAAAAATATGGAAAAAAAACATGGTACCTTCTTCTTTTTTCTTTTCTATCTCTCAATCCAATCGTCCTTTTTTTCAAGCTCTTTTCCTCTCCTTCTTCTTCCCTTTTTTCCTCTTTTTTTTCTCTGTTCTTTTTTCTTCTTTCTCTTCTCTCTGTTCCCTTCTCAGCTCTCCTTGTTCTTCTCCTTTTTTTCCTCCTTTTTTTCTCGAACTTCCCGTTCCTTCTTCTTAGTCCCCCGAAGAATCTCCAACTCTCGGGAGATTTTTTTTTAAATTTTGAATTCAAAATTTCCGATCCTTATCTATAATCTCCTCCTTTTAATTTGTTTTTTTATGTATATTTTTTTTTTGAATTTCCCTCCCTTTTCCATTATTATATATATATATATATATATGAAATTTCAAATGAAAATACATATATATGTATATATATATCTTCAAATATATAAATATATATTTATTCTCTTTCATCTTATTTTTTATATCATTATTATTTTTTATTTACCCCCTTACTTTTATTTGGAATAGGATACTACCCCTTCTCTCTCCTGGTTCCTATTTGAAGTAGGAGAATATGATTCCTCATTATTATTTTTATGTATCTCTTTTTTTTTTTTTGCTTGATTTTAATTCAAAGTAGAATACCAACTTCCTAAGGGAATTAGAAATGAAAATTTCTATATAAACAAGTGCCCCCCTTGTAGCTTCCTCACACACAATAGTTGAGAGAGGAAGGTACAAGTACCTTTAAACTTCCTAAAGCTCTTAACCCACTTGAGGTAATAATCTCCTTTTTTTCAATAATGGATGATTTTTTACCTTGCATAATTCTGAAGCTTTTTCTCCTTTTCTTCTTTTTTTTTTTAAACCAAAATTCTCACTCCATGGGTGGCTCCCTTGTATTTTCTTTTTATAGAATTTCCTTCTTTTCTTTTTATGCAACAAGAACTCCTAAATAGCTCCATGCATGAGGCCCCCACTTTTTTTTCCTTGTCTTCTTTTTCTTAAAATCATGACCATATGCTAACTCATCCTATTAGTAGCATGCCACCCTTTTTGAATATTCCCATAAAAACCATCCCTCCCTTTTTTTTAATCCCATATTGAATGGTTCTTCCACCTTGCATGATCCGGAAGCCTTCTTTCTTTCTTTTTTTTCAACTAAAACTTTCACTCCATATGGGATTAAAACCAAAAACTTTCATGAGGCTACTTAGCATAAATACCATATGCTGGCTCACGTCATGAATAACATGCTATCTTCCTCTTTGAACACTTTCATTAATCTACAATGAAAACTATACCCCTTTTTTTTTTAAAAAAAAAAAATTATGGGTAGCTTGCTTTAACTATACAAACTTTCCCTGAGAATTGTCACAACTCCTTTTTTCTCCTTTTTTTTATAATACTTATTTTATTAATATTATTTTTAATAATAATAATCCTCCTTTTTTTGAACGAATTTTTTTAGAAAATATTTACCATTAATTATTTTCTCTTCCCCTCTTTTTTTTTTTAGTTTTTTTTAATGGCTCCCACCACCAAAGACAAATTGGTAGAACCCCTTTATGGACCATACGATGATTGTGGTAAAGCTCTCAATGGACTATCAATCCCACAACATTACTCCATCATGTATAAGAAGTTAGGAAAGCTAATTCGATACAATGTAAGCGACTTCAACGAATGGACTGGTACACCAAAGGCATTCTATGACCTTGGGAAACTCACACCAAACGACTTCGAGAGGAATGGGGAAAACCAAGTGATATTATTTAATCCATGCGAGTTCGTTGCGATGAATCTCAACTTAAATACACCTGGCTACCAGGTCAATGCTGACCCCACAACTGTTGTATGGAACAGACGAATTCCATTCCACAAATATGCTTCCCATCCAGCAAGTTATGAACAGTGGGCATTCAAAGTTATAAAGAAGTCATCAAAGGCACTTAAGCAAGTTGGTATTCTTAGGGCAGTTGCAGTTTCTACCGGAACATATAATTTGGACCCATCAGTCGTAAAATGACTTATCGAAGCGTGGTGTCCAAACACCAACACGTTCATCACCCCTTTCGGGGAAATGGGGATCTCTTTATGGGATCTGAGATGCATTGGGGGATTTCCAATCATAGGGGATCTTTATGAAAAATATGTCCCACCTAACAAAGATCTTTATTCTAAGGACACTTACTCTATTACTTTGTGAGATTTGCTTAAAATTTACCAATGGATTCACTTTTATGCTTCAGGAAAGATTAAAAAGGTCCCTTTTTCCTTGTGGGTAGAGTTCTTTAATGAGTCTCATGGAAAAGGTAAGTTTGTAGAGGATGAAGCTTATCCCATACCACATGCTTCAGATGAATGCAAACTTGCCACTTTTTTATCCTTGTGGTTATGCTGTTTCATAATGCCATGTAAAGGATGTCTCGTTCACCCCGAAACTTTCCTAATGGCGACCAAACTAGCTAGCGGGATGAGGGTTGCTTTAGTCCCCGCTGTATTGGGATATATCAACACTAGTTTGGATGCAATGACTTTACATCCCAAAGGGCCATGCCACGCTTCAGTCTATTTACCATGTCATTTCTTTTATGGCTGGATCGATGCACACTTTGAAGGAACCTATTCTCGACTCAATAAGACAGATGATCATATCATAAATATAAATGGGTTGCGAGAAATTCCAAACTTGGCTTACATATTAGGTGTAAAAGCTTCCATCTTCACCCTTAAAAGAGCATGCAACATATTGAGGAAGGAAGAATATTTTGAAGTGACGCCCATTTACTTGTTCCAATTTCAAAAATGAGGGTTGGTATGAAGATCATTAAGAACCAAACGACGACAATAAGTTGGGGACGGTCTAAGCAGACTACTTCGTCTCACTTCGATAGAGCATCATTCCTCTACATCTAGGCAATACCTTTCATCCTCAGCAATACAACCTTCACTGATTCGCCAGGAAATTTGGCTATGACAAAGGATTTCCCACAGAGATCCAGGTATCAAAACATCCCCAAACTACCAACCTCTTGGTAGGCTATTGGCACCACCATAGTAGAAGAAACCAGGAGCACAATTCAATATCCTATCGCACAAGCTCGAAGGACAACTTCTATACTTGTATGCACACTTCTGGTCGGTTAGGGTACATACAACTTTGAAGTCGATTTATACTCTCCTTAATGAACAAAGTTGATCGGCACAAATTCTTAAAGACAAAGCACCAATTGAAAAGGAGATTCCTCCTAAAAAAGAAAGCGAAGTAGCCATGACATCCAGCTAGGAAAAGACCAAGTCGGAACTACTGCACCCCCTATGTTCTCACCAGGGGAATCAAGAATTTCTCCTAAAAGGGCTGGAACCACTTCATCATCACGAACTCATTCGGTGCCTTTACATGAACCTCATCAATTCCCACCTCAAGGTTTGTACTTTGTGTATAATTTTTATTTTATTATTTATTTATTTATTTATTTATTTTGTTAATTTATTTCACAATTATTCATTAATTTTTTTTTTTACATCTTAAACCCTCTTTTTTTTAATTGATTTCAAATCTTGTCTTTGAGTAGATCTCAAACTCTACTTTGAGTAGTAATAAGTGCTTGAGTAGACATATTTCTATATATTTTTTACATGCATTGAGCATCATTTTCACCATGGTTTATGTCTCATACTGTGTATTTGGTGTTCTTTCATGTATATAGGTTGTGAATGCCTTGAAGAGTAAAAAAGAAGCAAAGATAGGCTATAAAGACACAATGTTGGGAGTTCTTGTTCAATTCAAGGACCAAGACACGAGAGGAGTTCATGAACGTGGAGATGTGTGCCAACTTCCAAGAAGATTCAAGTCAATTCACTAGTTGGAAGAGCACAAAGGCAGCTACATCTTCATGTTCCTTCTCTTTGTGAAGATTGCAAGATCTCTCAAAGATACGTCGATGAAGAAAAGTCTTATAGTCTACCACATGGACGTGTTGCCGGCCATGTGGCCTCAAGAGAAGAGTGTTTGGACCGCGATTATGGAGAGTATTGTAGCGGAATACTGTAGCATTTTACTTTAGCTAAGTATTGTAGCAGAATTACTATTCACGTACTCGCGTGGAAATTCCTGCAGCCCACGCCGGCGCGTGGAAAATCCACATGAGCGCGTGGAGGCACGTGACAGACGCGGTCTAAGGCCTATAAATAGCCATTTTGCCCTATTCTTTCTCATCTTTTGTAGGCTCTTGAGGGATGAGACGGCTAGGACTTGGAGAGAAGGTCTTTGCGGCTTGGGAGGCGCTTTGTCACCAACTTTGATCAATTCCTCCTCCGTCATATCATCAAGGAAGCCACCGATGAACTTAGCTTCGGAGAGGGTCTTTCAAGACGTCGAAGCTCTCCATCAAGGCCATCAGTTCATATATAAGGGGGTTTATTTCTATGGTTTTAATGTACTTTCATTCATTAATGGTGTGTTTTGTATGTTGCTCCATGGAGAACTAAAACCCTAGAGGGTATTTGGGCTTGTGAACCTTAGGATTCTCATCTTGTGTGGATTACTTTGTGTTTCTATTTAATCAGAGTTTGATTAAGTTTCATTCTTGATTGTTTAATGCTTGCTTGACTTATTGATCTTGTGGTTATTTGGTTTGCAAGATTTGTTGCCTTGGTGGGAGAGAGATTTCCATTAGGGTTAGAACCTCAAGATTGAAGAGGGTTGAGGGGGTGAGTCATGAGATAGTGAAGTATCCCTTTCCCCTCCGATTGGTGTATTCTATCTCCATTCCCTAGACTCTATGCAACCATATTTGGTGGGAGGTGTGAGATTGCTCGATTTCTCCACCGGGACCTTGTAGGGGGTTAGGATCCTTCGCCGGGAATTAGGGTTGGATCAATCTTTAGGAATCGGTTACACTTGTGAGAATCCTTAGAGTGCCTTGCGGTCATATGTGGTGTGAGGTGTTGAGATTGAGCGATTTCTCCACCGGGACCTCGTAGGGGGCTAGTATCGATGATCTGGATACAAATCCGATTATATTTGGATTTCGCGACTTAACTTATTCATCATAGAAACACCTTGCATATCTGGTACCTAATACCTGAATCCTAGGGGGAGCATTGCCGGAATACCCCACTTTTACTGATTGAGATCTTCCTCCATTTCACCCTTGCATATTTGTCTCCGGTATTTATTTCTTCGCACATTAGATGACCACACCTTTCCATTTATCATTAGGCTAGAAATCAAAGAAGAAGTTAGTACTAGTAGCCCTGTTCCCTATGGATTCGACTACCCGACTCACCGGGTAATTATTACTTCGACACCCATGCGCTTGCGGTTTACACGCATATTCGGACGTGTCAAGTTTTTGGCACCGTTGCCGGGCAATAGGATACTAGGAACGCTAAGATTTTGTTGCTCTAGACATTTATCTTTTTCTTTATTTTGTCTATTCCACACTTTCTTTTTCTTCCATTATTCTCATCAATTCTTTTTTGTTTTTATATATTTCACTATATCTTCTTCCACCATTCTATTTTGTTTTATTTTGTTTTATTTACTTTTTCTTACATGGAACTTGAATGATGATTTATCCAGTTTTAGACTTATATTTTCAGGTTGAAGCCCTCACTAGAAAACTTGAACAAGTTGTCAATGTTCACCATCATCACAATCCATATCGCATCAACTATCATCCAAATCAAAGGAGCTACCCAAATCTCTTATGGGATATTGATGGACAACAATGGGAAGCACCTCAAGAAGAACTTCAATGGGATGAGAAAGTTGAAGAGGATGTACTTCGGTTGGAAAGAGTGTTACCGAGATTTATTGAAGCAACTGATACCCGTTTCCAAAATATTGAGGCCACATTAAGTTGTCACGAGATCTCCATCAAAAACCTTGAGCATCAATTAGGAGAGATCTTGAACATGCTTGCTAAAGAAAAAGAAGAATTTGAACAAGCAAGGCAAGTGTCTCCGGGGCATGATGAGCCCATGAGCAACATTGAAGAAATTGGGAAAATTTAGTACATTAGTGCAGAAAAAGAAAAGAAAGAAATTGAATACCATTTTGAGATTTTGGATTGTGTGAATGAAGATTGTGCTTGTGAGCAAGAAAATTTTCAAGGGGATTTGCTAACATCATGTTCCTCTCAAGATGAAAATACACAAGAAGAAGCAAACCCTAAGGCAATGGAACAAGCATTTCTCTTTGGGATTGATCAACTCCTACAATGCAAGAAAGAGATTTTGGGAAGGGACGAAGATGTGGGTAGGAGATTGAAGCAATCCAATGACCCACCTGTGCTAAGCTTGGACAATTCCCAACCCAAATTGTTTCCTTGGAGGCCAAAGGTAATATGGTTGAACTCTCCAACAAATATTCCATCCCGGCAAGTTGACTTTTGGTTTAAAGGAAGTAGCTATGCAATGTCTAGTCGGGAGGAACACACTCTTTTCAAGCCTCAATAAGGTAAGGAAGAGGTACGTCAAGCTTAGTGACGTAAAACAAGCGCTTCTTGGGAGGCAACCCAAGTTTTTAATTGGTTTTTTTAGCTTAGATTTTTATTTCTGCAGTAATAAAGTCACGAGTGTGTGCTTTGATGATTTTTTGTTGGTGTTGAGTTTTCATGGAAAACTTTTGGTGTTTTAAATTGGTTTTCATGTATGTGGCATGGTTTGGGGTGCAATTCATGTTAATAGTTGAAGAATTAGTGTTAATTTGAAGTTTGGAGCCTTGCGTGGACTGTCTGTAGAAATTTTGCAGCTCATGCGGTCATGTGGAATTTCCACGTGGCCGTGTACAGTACCCACACGGGGGTGTGGAATTTCCACACCCCCATGTGGCTTATAAGAATGTGAGGGGTCACTATTCATTATCATCATCACTAATACCCTTCATTTTCCACTTCTCCATCTTCAAGAATCTGAACTTTTGAGCACAAAAACTAATTTTCTTCAACTTCTTTAAGATTTAAAAGTGTTTTGCCAGCATTTGCATTAAGTTTCCTTCACCAATTTATGCCGGTAAACTTCATCTTCTCCTATCTTCTCCTATCTTCTCCATGCCCTTATTTTGCTAATCCATGAATTTTTATTGGTTTATAAGTGTTGATTTTCATTGAAAATTTTGTAGTAACACTCTAAAATGCATGGATCAAAAATTTTTTGGATGCATTAGAGAGCCCAATCATGGCTTCTTGGCCATGGTTGGGTGCCTACGCGGGCACGTGGCCGGCTCACGCCCGGCGCGGCCCGATCCGCAGCGCCCGCGTGGGGGCTGGCCCGGCCGTTCATTGCGCACCCACATGGGCCCAGCGGCGGACCACTGCGCTTCGTGTGGGGTTGGCCAGCCGCTCAGCTGCGCGCCTACGCGGGCGTGCGGCAGACCACGCACCAGTGTTGGCTGGCCAGCCGCGCGACCTGGTGCCACGTGCCCGCGTGGATGGCCCAAGGGGCCGCGTGGCGCCCTGGCCAAGACCAGTTTGCGCCCACGCGGGCGTGGGGCTTTCCCACATGACTGCATGGGCTGGAAAAGTGGCCAGTAAGGTCAGAAAAGAGCTAAGCTTGCCCTCTACGCTCGCGTGGAACCTGCACTCATCAAATTCATGCTTAACTGACTTCTTTTGAAGCTTTATTTGTAGGTATGACACCAAGGACCTAAAAACTTGTTCCGAAATGCTTTAATTTCATACGGTTAACTTTGGATGAGAACATTCTTTTGGCACACCGACAACACCAGAAGATGACGTCGATGCTTGAGGCGTCCCACTCATGATTCTTTAGTTTTCTTTACTTTTATTTTCATTTTTAGTTTTTCTTTATTTTATCTTTTAGACTTTAGTTAACTTTGTGTTTTGTTTTGTTTGTGCGAGTTTGTGTTTCATGTATTTACTTATAAGAACTCGTACATCTTTTCTATTTTGTTGAGCTTCACTGAACGCCTTGCCTACACGCAGATGGCCTTGAGAGTTATGTTGATGGTGTTTTAGTCATAGACACGATCATGTGATATTTTCACATGGTCGTGTGAGCTTCAAAACCCATACAACAAGCCCATAAGTTAGACTTCACCAAAAGATTAATGAGGATTTCAGGGGAGTATTGTTTTAATTGCATTCCCATACACAGTATGCTTCTATTGTTATTATTTTTATTGTGCTTGCGTACGTACATTGAGGACAATGTACATCTTAAGTGTGGGAGAGGGTTCACCTTATACATGACTTTTACTTGTGTTTTCATGAGTATGCTCTTGTTTCCAATGAAGATTCACCTTAGGGCTTAGAGTTTAATTCTTAGTTTTTGGAGGTTGTAAACATTAGATTTTATCATGCTCTAGTTTTCATCCAATTTCATTGAATATTTTTGTCCGATTGCTCTTTGTGCACTTTTCTCACTCATTAGACCTATAAAGACTCTTGTTCATTGTGTTTGGGACTTTAGTGTGCTAGTTTTTATTTGAAAAAAAAATTAGAGGAAAATCAGAAAAAAAATCAGAAAAATTTGAAAAAAAAAGGATTGGAAATTGTTTGTTGTTTGTACATAGGGGGTGGACGAGAAAGAGCTATCTCATAAGTAGCTACTCTCATAAGTCGGCTACTTGTTATGCCCTAATGAGAGAAAGAGCTATCTCATGGGATGTGTGAAAGCTACCATCCTTAGTAGAAAGAGCTACCACCTCGAAAGTGTGATAGCCACTTGGGAGGCATCTTGGGAAAGGGCTACCTTGGAGGTTGTGTGAAGCTACTACCTATTCTTTGTGTTTATAAATAAGTCTTGTGTTAATAAGAACTTAGTAGTGGACATAATGTTGACATGAGTTGAGTTTTTCACACACACACACACACACACACGCGCATTTGGATTTTATCATTTTCATTTTTGATTGGATTGTTTGTTAGAGCATTGATTGTTTTGTCTAATGTTTGATTCTCTCCATAACTTTAGAATTTTATTCTTGTACTCTTTTGGTGAACCTAAGGCCAAGCACTTCTCTTTTCTTTCCATGAGTTTAATGTTTAATTTTGCATGAGGACAAGCAAAGGCTTAAGTGTGGGGGAGTTTGGTAAGTGCTTGAGTAGACATATTTCTATATATATTTTACATGCATTGAGCATCATTTTCACCATGGTTTATGTCTCATACTGTGTATTTGGTGTTCTTTTATGCATATAGGTTGTGAATGCCTTGAAGAGTAATAAGGAAGCAAAGATAGGCTATAAAGACACAATGTTGGGAGTTCTTGTTCAATTCAAGGACCAAGACACGAGAGGAGTTCATGAACGTGGAGATGTGTGCCAACTTCCAAGAAGATTCAAGTCAATTCACAAGTTGGAAGAGCACAAAGGAAGCTACATCTTCATGTTCCTTCTCTTTATAAAGATTGCAAGACCTCTCAAAGATACGTCGATGAAGAAAAGTCTTATAATCTACCACATGGACGTGTGCCCAGCCATGTGGCCTCAATAGAAGAGTGTTTGGATCATGATTATGGAGAGTACTGTAGCAAAATACTGTATCATTATGGCCTCAAGATGTCGAAGCTCTCCATCAAGGCCATTAGTTCATATGTAAGGTGGTTTATTTCTATGGTTTTAATGTACTTTCATTCATTGATGGTGTGTTTTGTATGTTGCTCCATGGAGAACTAAAACCCTAGAGGGTATTTGGGCTTGTGAACCCTAGGATTCTCATCTTGTGTGGATTTGCTTTGTGTTTCTATTTAATCCGAGTTTGATTAAGTTTCATTCTTGATTGTTTAATACTTGCTTGCCTTATTGATTTTGTGGTTATTTGGTTTCCATGATTTGTTGCCTTGGTGGGAGAGAGATTTCCATTAGGGTTAGAACCTCAAGATTGAAGAGGGTTGAGAGGGTAAGTCAAGAGATAGTGAAGTATCCCCTTTCCCCTCTGATTGGTGTATTCTATCTCCATTCCCTAGACTCTATGCAACCATATTTGGTGGGAGGCGTGAGATTGCTCGATTTTTCCTCCGGAACCTTGTAGTGGGTTAGGATCCTTCACTGGGAATTAGGGTTAGATCAATCTTTAGGAATCGGTTACACCTTTCGAAATCCCTAGAGTGCTTTGCGGTCATATGTGGTGTGGGGTGTTGAGATTGAGCGATTTCTCCACCGGGACCTCGTAGGGCGCTAGTATCGATGATCTGGATATAGATCCAATTATATTTGGATTTTCGTGACTTAACTTATTCATCATAGAAACACCTTGCATATCTGGTACCTAATACCTGAATCCTAGGGGGAGCATTGCCGGAATACCCCACTTTTACTGATTGAGATCTTCCTCCATTTCACCCTTGCATATTTGTCTCCGGTATTTATTTCTTCGCACATTAGATGACCACACCTTTCCATTTATCATTAGGCTAGAAATCAAAGAAGAAGTTAGTACTAGTAGCCCTGTTCCCTATGGATTCGACTACCCGACTCACCGGGTAATTATTACTTCGACACCCGTGCAATTGCGATTTACACGCATATTCGTACGTGTTAAGTAGATCTCAAACTGTCCCCTTTTTTTTTTTGAATTGATTTCAAATCTCATCTTTGAGTGGATCTCAAACTCTACTTTGAGTAGATCTCAAACTCCCCCTTTTTTTTTTAAATTAATTTCATATCTCATCTTTGAGTAGATCTCAAACTTTACTTTGAGTAGATCCCAAACTCTCCTTTTTTTTTGAATTGATTTCAAATCTCATCTTTGAGTAGATATCAAACTCTACTTTGAGTAGATCTCAAACTCTCCTTTTTTTTTTTTGAATTGATTTCAAATCTCATCTCTGAGTAGATATCAAACTCTACTTTGAGTAGATCTCAAACTCTCCTATTTTTGAATTGATTTCAAATCTCATCTTTGAGTAGATTTCAAACTCTCCTTTGAGTAGATCTCAAACTCTTTTTTTTATATTATGAGCCTATCAAATATATGTTTTTTTTTCTTCCACTTAGGTGACATTCCCAACATAAGTGAACATGAAGAAGATCAAGCTTGCGTCTCCAAACCGGAATCCAACCCAATAGGTATGCCACTCAACAAACCTTTCTCTTCTCAATTGTCACTCTTTTTTTTTAGTTTAACCCTTTATTACCTTTTATTGCATGTCTCCATGAAGCTTCTTCCCCCAAAGATGAATCCCTCCGCACATGACTCTTTGTCTTCCGACTTTGCATATGATGACAACTACACGCCGATCCTTGATGCTAATCCTCCCATGGAAAACCCTTTCTCAAAAGAAGCCTCACAGTCACCACAAGTCAACCCTTCTCCTCAACATGCAAAGGAAGAGTGTACTCCAAAAGCTATAGAGGTTGCATCTATGAGCTCATCTCTTCCTCAACTTGTGAGAAAAGACACAGGCTTGGAGTCTTTTTGGGTAAATAAGCTCATTGAAAAGGTGAAGTCATCGTGCCCTCATGAACATGAATCTTTGAGGGATGAAACCACAAAATTGTACAACAACTTGATGGCACATGGAGCTGACATCTTGATAAGTGCTTGTATGATAAGAATACGAAGTGTTCTTTCCTTGTGTTGAGCATTACTTTTCTCGGGTTTTAACACTAATATGTGTGTATTTATGTTACTTTCATGAAGGTAGGGTTGTGAGACCGATTATGAGAGAAAGAAGCCAATGTGAGCAGTACTGTTCACATTCATGATTATTAAGGTTCAAACGTGAAGACATAGGTCGGGTTCAAGATGCAGGAATGTATGCTAACCTCCTCGTATTCGAGTTAGCACAACTATTTGGAGGGGCACAAGGGCAGTCACATTCAAGTGATCCATGACGTAAACGTGTACCCGTTTGCGTTACCTCGATGAAAGCATGGATTCGGGAGTATTTTGGGCTGGTATTGTAATAGGGTACTGTAGTAAAAATTTATGAAAATATTGTAGCAGTACTGTTCACAGCCGGCCGAGAAAACAGGAAAACAAAGAGTCCATATGGGCATGTGGAAATTCCTAAAGCCATGTGAAAAATCCACAGGGGCGCTCACACGGGCGTGTGGATTCTCGATTCCAGCCCTTTAAAAGCCGATTTCAGCCCCGATTTTAACATTCTTTTCTCCACCTTCTCCCCAACTTGAGAGAGAACGGCGGCTAGGGTTTTGAGAGGTATTGGCTAGGGCTTTGGAGAGGTTCTACGGCTCCGACATCACGCGTCGTTTGGAAGATGGTTAGTGGGAGAGCTTTCATCGTCACCGATCCAGCGAGGTGTATCCTAGGCCAGACAAAGGGACCCTTGCAATGAGTAGAGGACTCTCCACAAGACTATCACCACGACTAATAAGGGGGTTTTCTATGGATGTTTTGTTTTTACATTCGATTTCATTAATTGTATCTAGCTCCATGGAGAGCTAAACCCCTAGTGGGTACTTGGGTATTTGTGAACCCTAGGTTGTATTCGTTTCATTGAATCTCTTTATTATGCTTTCAATTAATTGATGTTTATTGTGAGTTCCAATCTTGTATGTTTGATTGTATGAATACTCCACTAGAGTGAGACTAGGGTTGAGAGTTCTTGTTGGTAACTCTTGTGAGTGAGTGACACACCATAAGAGTTAGACAAAGCTAGATTGGAGAGGGTTGAGAGGGTGAGTCGAGAGGTAGCGGAGCGTCCCCTTTCCCCTTCGGTGTGATCTATCCCACCTCCACATTCCAAGAGTTCTTTGCGGCCATAGTATAGTGAATGGGCTAAGGAATGACCTTCCACTGGGGCTTAGATGTGAGTGCAATGGAGTGAAGCGTTGAGGTGATTTTAGCACCTAGGGCTTAATTGTGGCTAGGGATCTTCCACCTGGACCAAAGGGTTAGGTCTGTACATAGGAATAGGGTTTATCACTTTTAATCTCTAGAGCTCATTACAATTCTATGCGAGTGTGAGGTTGAGAGGTGATAAGTGTCTAAATGTACATATTTTAGTGTATGTATTTGTTACCTCTAGCATGTATTTTCATTAGAATTGATGCCCATTTTGCGCTTAATCGTGTGTTATTTGCTTTGCAAGGCACATGAACACCATGGATGACACGAGGATATGATTCGGGTGAAAAAGAGAAGAAAACCAGGGCGCGGTATTGTAGTGTATTCACTATAGCAAAGTACTGTAGCTGGGAGTACTGTAACATAGCCACTGTAGTAAGATTACTGTAGTTGTCACTGTAGCACCTGGAGAGTTTCAAGTCAGGATTTGGATCATGGCATACGGCCTTAATGCTGCCCGGTATAGAGCCCGGGATGATCACTGTAGCTATAATAGAAGATATTTACTTGATGGAGTTTGCCTACCCCAAATAGTGTCAATGTTGAGCTCCATAGCGAGTGTTATAGCACTCAGGATGGAGGCCATAGGGAGTGGTATAGCACTTGGTATAGCACTCAGGATGGCGGCCATAGGGAGTGGTATAGCACTCGGGATGGAGGCCATCAAGGGGGTATGATGAGTGGTATATATAGGGATTTTTTGAGAAAGATTGGGGACTTTTTTGGCTGGACTTCTTGGAGACTCTAGGGTTGACTTTTGAAGGTTTTTTGGCAGCCATCACTTGGAGGAAGGGGAGGAACGAAGACACCATTCTTTGGGAGAGTTTGGCTTGAAGCTTGGGAAGATCAAGAGCTTGAACTTAAAGGGGAAGCCTCATCATCAAAGGAGGAGATGCATTCGGCATCTCTAGGGCTAGAAGAAGCATCATTCAGCTGGCATTCTCTCTCCTCTTCATCATTCAGACTAGGGAGTGTCATTTATGCATTTACTTCTTGCTTTTGTTGTGTTTGAGATACTTATTTGTATGATGGCACACTAAACCCCCAAGACCGCCGGATGTAGGTGAACCTTGGGGGGTTCATCTTGTATTTTGGATGCTACATTTATATTTGATATGCTTTGGTGTGATTTATGATTTGGCTCATTGTGTTTCATGCCTAGAACTATTATGTGTAGAAATCCTTAGTTCTTGTTTGAGTTGTACATGTAGACGTGACCTACTCGCGTGTACTAGATCGTTAACGAGCTAATAGGGGTATTTGTTGACCAACATGCCAAGAAATTAGGTGTAGGTAGCCCCTCCGAACCATGATGATAAACTTAGGTTAAGTGTGTCCTTGTTACGTGATCTCCATTCACTTAATGCAATCGTAGGAATATGACTAAGGAGAGATCCTTGTCATCATTTGTACGGGATTAGGGTTTAGCCGCCGAGAAATTGGGGTTGAACTATTGTTGAGGTCTGTCGGTCTAAATCACCCGTGCCATGTATTTTCATGCATCCTTATATCTTGAGGACCCCTCTTGGGAATCCTCATCCCTAGGCCTATTCTTATCATCATTGCTCTTGTGATTTTCTTGCTTGACTTTGAGTTGTTACACTTATGTTTTATTTACAATCTTGTTTGTATTAGATTAGTATACCATGCTTGAATTGTAAGGTTAGAAAGTGAGTGATGGAGGAGTAATAGGAGCTCCTTAACCCCGTGGAATACGATCCTTGGGCTTTTGCTCAAGGTATTACTTGGCGACCCCGTACACTTGCGGGTAATCAATCAAGAGGTTATTTAATCTCTCCTCCAGGACATGTATAGAGTTAGGCATGGTTGACCTTAGATTTGGCATCATGTAATTAAGGATTTCCACGACTTATAGTTGCATCAATTAGGAAGTATAATAGAGAGTTTTTGCACTTGAAACGATTGTCCTAGGCGGATCAATATCCGGGTACCCCATTTTTATCGATTGCCTTACCTTCTCCTTTACTTGTGCTCTCTATCTTGTTGCTTTTATTTTTGTTATTTCATATTTTGTCACACATATCACTATTCATCTTCTACATTAGTTAAGAAACAACGTAAGTGTCTTTATTCCCTACTCTCTGTGGATATGATACCCACTCATCTGGGATTATTACTTCGACACCCGTGCACTTGCGGTTTACACACGTATTCGGACGTGTCACATCTCAATCATAAGAGATAAGATATATGAAGTACTTGATATGGCTAAACTTGCGCATGACACAAATAATGGATAAAGCGTCTTAAACTTGGCAAAAAAGGAGGAACTGGTGGTGAAAGAGGAAAGGTTAAAGAAGACCAAATGGTCCCTCGCAACAATGTCCCAACATATGGATGAGGCTAATATGGAGCTCATACAAATAAGAAAGAAATTGCGAGAATTGAGAGCCCTAGAAGAAGAAAAAGAACAAATCATTTCCTCAGGGATGAGTCTCTTATCTGATACTCCTCCCATTGAAGAAGTGAACAAGTCCCTCGATGATATTCATCAACAAATTGAAGCACTTGGAGGTGACGGCGACAAATCACAACCCTCATTGTCATCTAAGGAGGCTCATGCCAACTTTGAAAGAGCGAAAGCTCAACTTTAGGCTTGGCTTATTTTTTTATCTCTTTTTTTTTTTATCTTTGAATCTAGCTTAGCTTACTTCAATTGCTTAGTTTTACGCCATAGCTATTTTTATTCATTCAACTTTAACTTGGTGTAGCTCATGTCTTCTCAACTTTTTTCCTTAATAATAAAAAATTTTCTTGTCGACCACTTTTGGTTTTTTTTTTATTTCTTCCTTCTCTATTTTTTTTTCATGAATGTACTAAACTCCAAACATAATTTTGACCATCCAAATCAAAGAAAAAATAATCTATGAGTGATGATTAAAAATTTCATAAGTACCAAGAAAGATTCGACCACCCGATCATCAACTTAAAAGTCAACAATGGAGACCGCAATATTTAACAAAATTTGATTTGAACTTATGAATTTCTATGAGAGGTAAATGGAGCTCAAACTCAATCTCCACCATTCATATTAAATATGAACACGTCATGAGCATGTAAAAATACTTCCAAAAAGATCCCAAAATGTTAAACATTCTATCGTCAACTTGATGACAAGTAATTTCCATGATGTTTATCAATGGATTTCACAATGTTGAGTCACGAGTTTGTTTTAAAATTTTTCGAAATAAAAATATAATCATGACTGTTCATAGGAAACATCATGACGTCTCAAAGCTTCAATAAAATTTGTAGATTAATCAGGGAAGTTATCATAGTCCGATTAAGCTTTCATCAACTCTGGTCATTTGAGAACAAATTTCTGAATCTTAGCTTGAAGTATAGAATTATTTAAAAATCATCAGAACTCCAAATTTAATTTCAACCATTCACATTGACTATTGTCATATGTTTATAATATAGTTAAAATTTCATGATGATCAGAGCTGATTTGGATACCCAATAAGCTACTTGATCAAAACAGCATTTGTACGGAAAATTGCAGATTTTTGCCTACCAAAATCCCTCATTTCCTTGATTTTTGTTGTTTTTGTTGTTGTTGTTTTTTTTTTTGTTTTGTTTTGTTTTCCTTTCCTTTTTTTTTACTTGATCTTATAGCTTTTTATAAGATTTGCAAGAATCATTTCAAAATTCATAGAATCATATCTTTATTCAACTTGATAAAGAAAACAACATGATGGAATTTATGTTTTGCCTCAAGAAGCATCTATCATGCTTGACCAACTTGCTCAAACAAGAACACTGGACATTCCATCATAGACAAACACAAATTTTTCTTCTACAATGTGCTTTTATTCAAATGGAAAAAAGAAACAAGATAATAGAACTCGTAATTTGCCTCGAGAAACATATATCATGCTTGACCAACCTGCTCAAACAAGAGCACTGGACATTCCGTCATAGGCAAACCCAGGTTCTTTTTTTTGTTTTTGCTTTTTTTAGCATTTCCATATCATGCATTACATGCACATCATGGGTAATATTTAAAAAAAACGCGCATTGATGGGTGGCATAGGTCTTCTTCCATCGGCGTCAACTAGCTGATAAGCTCCATCTTCGCAGACGACCTCTATGATGTACGGGCCTTCCCAATTTGACTTGAACTTGCCCCCAGCATGCTTGTTGGTGATGATCGGTTTTCTTAACACCCATACCATCTCCCCTTTCTCGAAAGTTCAAATGCGATCCATCTTATTATAAGCTCGAGCCATCCTTGCTTTATAGACTTCAAGATTCTGTTGGGCCTCTAGTCTCCTTTCATCTAGAGAATCAAGTTCATCCAAACGCAAGCGAACTCTGTCTTCATTTGTGAGTTCATTTTATAAAGCAATCCTTAGAGATGGAATTTGAACTTCAGGTAGCAGGACAGCTTCTCTATCAAAAACCAACGATTATGGTGTTGATTGAGTTAGTGTTCGATATGTTATCCGGTAACTTCAGGAAGCCTTTCGTGCCAATCCCTTTGACTTTTCGAAACTTCTTTCTTCAACAATTTGGATAATGTTTTATTGAATGCTTCCGCAACACCATTTGCTTTAGCATTATAGATAGAGGAATACCTCCAATCTATTTTATGATGTTGAGCAAACCTTCAAACCTTGAAACTTTTGAATGCTCACTCGTTGTCAGAGATGATCCTTCGACGTGTTCCAAATTTATATAGCACATGGTCTTTGAAGAATTTGATGATATTCCCCGCCTTTACTTCCTTTAAAGGAATGACTTCTGCCCATCGTGAAAAATAGTCAGTGGCAGCTAATATAAATCGATGCCCTCTTGATGATGGAGGCTCAATAGGGCCTATCACATCAGTCCCCCACATCTCGAAAGGCCATGAAGAGATTGTAGGGTGTATAAGATTGGGGTGTTGATGAATGAAATCCCCATGGGCTTGCCATAGTTTGCACCGTCTTGCATATTGTAGGCAATCGTTAATCATGCTTGACCAATAGTACCCAATATGTTTAATCTTCAACCGCATCTTTTTTCCTGACTGGTGAGCTCCACAAATATCAGGACGGACTTCATGCATGACTTCTTCAGACTCCTCCTTCGTGAGACATCTTAGCAGGAGTTGATCATATGATCTTTGATAGAGAACATCATTAATAAGGGTAAACCTCATCGCCCTTTACTTGAACTGCGTCGCCTGAGAGTTTTCATCTGGGAGTTCGCCATACTTCAAATATTTAATGAAAGGCTCCCTCCAATCATCTTCAGCTACTGTCAGAACTTCTTCTTTTCTGAGCTTCTTGTTGTCTAATTCTTCATCAAAGCATGAACTCAACACTCGCCTGTTTCGAATGGTGACTTGGATCTCCTCTTGATCTGGATCAGCCAACTCTTTTGCCAATTTGGCTAAACTATCTGCTTTTCCATTAATCGACCTGGAAACTCTCTCCAGCTTAACATCAGAAATTTGCTTCAATAATTCAATAACTCTCTGATGATAGTGAAGGAGTTCTTGCTTATGAGTCTTGAAACTTCCTTCAACTTGATTTATAATGTGTTGTGAATTGCCATATATATATGCAAGCTTTGAATGCCCATATTGACTGCTAGCTCTAATCCAGCAATAAGAGCTTCATATTCTTCTTCATTATTAGTACACGACTTCAACAAAGAAAGAGAGTATCTCAGGATCCCACCTTTAGGAGAAATGAAGATGAGTCCAATACCAGCTCTAACTTGAGGAATTTTAGGTCTAACAGCTGGTTGGATCAAAGAAACTCCATCGAAGTACATCTTCCAACATTGTTTTTCCTCTTTAATTGCCAAAGTCTCTTCATCAAGGAGATCACATCTCAAGGGAGATTCATCGGGCAAAGGATGCGCCACGAGAAAATCTGCCAATGCTTGACCATTGATTGCTTTTTGTGGAGTATAAGTTATGTCAAACACCATGAGTATCAATGCCTATTTCGCTAATCTTCCAGTAAGTAGTGGTCTGGTCATCAAGTACTTGAGTGGGTCTATCCTTGAGATAAGAATTACTTTATGTCAGAGCAAATAATGCTGAAGCTTCTTTACTACAAACACCAAGGAGAGAGAGTGCTTCTCTATTGGTGTATATTTGTTTTCAGCACCCACCAACATTCTACTAAGGTATTATAGGGCATTCTCCTTCCCTGCTTCATTCTCTTGGGCTAGTAGAGCTCCAAGGGATCCATCCAAGGCTATTGTGTATAAAATCAATGGCTTTCCTGCAACTTGTGCCGCTAACACTGGGGGATTCAGTAAGTAGCGTTGGATTTCTTGAAAAGAACTTTGGTATTCATCGTCCCACTTGAAGGGAGCATTCTTTTTCACTAGCTTTGAGAACGGCTTACACCTACCCGAAAGATTGGCGATGAACCTTCGGATATAGGCAAGATGTCCTTGGAAGGAGCTTAGCTACTTCAATGTTTTTCGAGGTGACATTTCGATAATTGCCTTAATTTTGGAGGGATCAATCTCTATTCCTCGGTACCTCACGATGAATCTAAGGAATTTTCCAAACAATACCCCAAATGCACATTTTGTAGGGTTCATCTTCAAGTTACATTTTCTAATACGATCGAACACCGTTCTCAAGTCATTGAGGTGTTGATCTTTTGATTGTGTCTCCACCACCAAATCGTCTACATAGCACTCCACGACTTGGTGAATCAAATCATCAAAAATTTTCGTTATGGCTCTTTGATATGTTGCCCCTCATTCTATAGTCCAAACGGCATAACTTTGTAGCAGTAGATGCCTATTGGTGTCCGGAATGTAGTATGATTTTCATCCTCTGGGTCCATCTTGATTTGGTTGTATCCAGAGAAACCATCCATGAAACAAATCATCTCATAAGAAGAAGTGTCATCAATCATGATCTCCATAACATGTAGTGGAAAATCATCTTTGGGGCATGCTTTGTTTAAGTCCCTGAAGTCCATATATATTCTAATTTACCCATTCTTCTTCTTGACAGACACTATGCTGGCAATCCAATTAGGGTACTTTTCCTTCCTTATGAAACCAGCTTCAATTAGTTTCTTGGTTTCTTCAATGACGCTCTTCTCCAGATCAAACTTCATCTTTCTTGGTGCTTGTTTTACTGGTGGAAAACTTAGATCAATGGCGAGCTTGTGCACTGCTACTTCTGTGTCAAGCCCCGGCATCTCCTTATAGATCCTTGCGAAACAGTCAATATACTCCACAAGAATGCTTTGAATGGCTTCTTTCTCTTCTTGAGTTGATTGTGCACTTAAGAAAGTGTGTTTAGGATCATCCTCACTTCCCAAGTTGATTTCCACCAACTCATCAATTGTCACTTGCCCTCCGTTTTGCAGCTCAGGGGGTGCATCTTTCAATTTTACATCTTTCACAAGATGATCATCTGTTACTTCTTCAACTGGATTTTTATCCCTTGTACTCGACTGTTCAATAGCTGACACCATGCGACATTCATATACTCGCTCATCTTGAAACCCAAGACCCTTCTTACTCAAGCCATGGCCTTGCATAGCAATTTTGAAAGGATGCCAAAGCCTCTCATAAAGAATATGCCTGTCTTTCAAATGCTTTGAATTAATTCCGGCTTGCTTTATTAATTTTCTTAGCTTAGGAGGATAATAATCTGGAATCCTCAAAGGCCAAGGTTCTTCATCGTTTATCGATTTGCTCACTAAAATATCTTCATCATTGGATTTATTGGGATCAGACTCATAGAATAGAATCCCTCTCTCCTCTTGATGACTAGAAGGCACATAGAAGGTAATGAGCCGCTCTACCAAGTTAACATGCAACTCATCCAGGGCTTTGTCAAGGCCCTCCGATATTCTTCTAACATACAGGGAGCTTTCAACCAGAACTTCATTGATAAGTTCTTGTGTGATATTAATGCGAATCATTCTTTCCTTATGTTGAGCATTACTCTTCTTGGGTTTTTACACTAATATGTGTGTTTTTATGTTACTTTCGTGCAGGTAGGGTTGTGAGGCCGATTATCAAGGAAAGAAGCCAATGTGGATCATAATACACCAATTTTGGGGGAAATCTTGCCAAAGTTCAAACGCGAAGACATAGGTCGGGTGTGAGATGCTAGAGTGTGTGCCAACCGGGCAAGAAAACAGGAATTCAGAGAACCCACATGGGCGTGTGGAAATTATCCACACCCGTGTGGAAATTCCACATGGGCGTGTGAAAGATCCATAGGCCCGTGTGGTCGCCCGATTCCAGCCCTATTTAAAGCTGATTCAGCCCCGATTTCAACATTCTTTTCTCCATCTTTTCCCCAACTTGAGAGAGGGTTTTGGCTAGGGTTTTGATAGGTATTGGCTAAGGTTTTGGGGAGGTTCTATGGCTCCGACATCGTCATTCCTTAGGAAGAAGGTTGGTAGGAGAGCTTCCACAAGACCATCAACACCACTATTGAGGCAGTTTCTCTATGGATTCATTGCTTTTACATTCTATTTCTTTGATTGTACTTAGATCCATGGAGAGCTAAACCCCTAGTGGGTACTTGGGTATTTGTGAAACATAGAATGTATTAGTTTCATTGAATCTTTTTATTATGCTTTCAATTAATTGATGTTTGTTGTGAGTTCCAACCTTGAATGCTTGATTATATGAACATTTCCCCTAGAGTGACACTAGGATTGAGAGTTCTTGTTGGTAACCTTGTGAGTGAGTGACACACCACGAGCGTTAGACAAAGCTAGGTTGGAGAGGGTTGAGAGGGTGAGTCGAGAGGTACATGAGCGTCCCCTTTCCCCTCCGGCGTGATAGATTCTACCTCCGTTCCTCGAGTTCTTTGCGGCCATAATAGAGTGAATGGTCTAAGGGATGACCCTCCGCTGGAGCTTAGTTGCACGTGCAACAGAGTGAAGCGTTGAGGTGATCTTAGTATCTAGGGCTTAATCATGGTTAGGGACCTTCCACCTGGACCAAAGGGTTAGGTCTATAATTAGGAAGAGATTTATCACTTGGAATCCCTAGAGCTCATTGCAACTCTATTCGAGTGCGAGGTTGAGAGGTTATCTAATCTCTCCTCCGGGACATGTATAGAGTTAGGCATAGTTGACCTTAGGTTTAGGACTATGTATTTAAGGATTTCCATGACTCACCATTGCATCGATTAGGAACCATAATAGACGGTTCTTACACTTGAAACGATTGTCCTAGGTGGAGCATTATCCGAGTACCCCATCTTTATCGATTGCCTTACCTCCTCCTTTACTCGTGTTTTCTTACTCGATGTTTTTACTTTTAAGAATTGAATCATTGCCACACTTATCACTATTGATCTTTCACATAGCTAAGAAGCGGATTAAGTGTTTTTATTCCCTACTCCCTGTGGATTGGATATCCGCTCATCCGAGATTATTACTTCGACAAACCAATGCACTTGCGGGATATACGCAAGGGAATTCGATACCCGCTCTACCGAGTTAACATGCAACTTATCCAAGGCTTTGTTAAGGCCCTCCGATATTCTTGCAACATACAGAGAGCTTTCAACCAGAACTTCATCATCATCATCTTCTTTTTTAATTGGTAGGAATGAAATTTCTTCTCCGTCAGAACCATTACTTCCAAAATGCTGGCTCCTCTTGTGATGACAAGCAGTTGAGTTTGTGATTTGTTTGTCTTCATGATCTTTTTCTTCTTCAGAAGACTCTGTGTCACTTCCAAAGTGCGGTTTTAAAGGCATAAATGAAACCTTCTTCTGAGTGAGCTTGGTAGTTTTAGTAATTTTCATGAAAGCACCATCTTTAGCTGCAGAAAGCTTGCCCCCTTTTGGTGTATCTACAAAATAACTTGCATGCTCATAGTTGATTTCATGCACACCAAATGGTTGAATCTTCCCATCTATACGGTATACATCATCATCTTTTATATACTTCAAACATTGGCGCAAAGTGGTAGGAACCACATAATTTTCATGTAGCCATGGTCTTCCCAACATTGCTCTATAGGAAGTATCAATGTTGATAACATGAAACATCACATCTGATGTCAGCTTCCCAATCTTAAAAGGGATAGTAATTGACCCAAGGGCTTTTTAACTATGCTGGTTAAAACCTTGGACAATAATATTTTTAGCTGATAGGTGATATGTCTCCAACGCCAAGGCATGCAAAGTCTTTAATGTCATCATATTTACTGATGAGCCTGGATCAATGAGGATTCGATTGATTCTTGTCCCATCACAAGACCCAGTAACATATAAGGGTCTATTGTGCTCCTTTGTCCACAACAACAAGTCCTTCTCTGAGAATTAATCACCGGAGAACCAAATGCGTAGAGAGCTTCCGTCATATGAGCTTCAGCAAAATAAGCTTTATATTCTTCTGGGTTTTGTAAGACATGGCTCAATGTGTCTCTGAGCTCTCGTGACATTATCAATGCGTCAAAAACACTTAGTTGAGCTGGAATCTTCTTCAAGTTGGTAGTAATATTGTAATCTTGTGTCTTCGAAGTAGAAGCCTTGCGTGGTTGCAAAATGTCTTCATTTACGTCAGTCACCTTCTCATTCCCTTTATCTTTAGTGCCACGTGCTTGCTCAACAAGCTTTCGCACGTTATTAATCATTCAAGGCTCTTCTTCTGCATCTTGGCAGGTGCACCAATTATCATGCCTTTCTTTGATTGTCAAGGCATAACATGTACCTGACATCTCAAAATACTCCTCAGGTAAGTTTATGACACCTGACTTGAGTACTTTATGTAACCAGCTCTTGAAACCATTACAATCTTCCACTGCATGCCCTATCAAATGATGAAAAGGACAATACTCAAGATGATTTTTCATATTTTTTGTAGCATCCCTTCTCTTCTTTAGAAACAATACTCTTTCCTCCACCACCTTCTGAAACAATTCTTGAATTTTGTCTCTTCTTATGGAAAAGTTCCCATCTCTTACATTGCTTAGAAGATGAGGTTCTCTTCCTTCCTCCATGTCAACTCTTCGATTTTCATTATGTTGAGGATGTGTCTCCTCTTGACAAAAAGAAATATTCATAGGTTCTATGATCCCAGACTCATTCCAAGGGGTATCACTATCTGGAAAATGTGGCTTTCGATGAGTGAGGTCATATGTCACCTCTTTGATGAAGGATAGAATCTCTTCATATGGCATCACCTGTCTAAGTATTTTATATTTAGGTGCTCTTCTTGATTTCATCTTTGGATAATGCTTGTTTGCTTGATAAGATTGTGTTGAAGCTTCCTGCAACTTCGCATTCACTATTCGAACCCTTTCTTTAAAAGCTTGTTTCTTTTTCTGCTTTTTACTCACATATGGTCTCCCATGTCGATCATATAATTGCTCAGGTAAAGAACCATCGTCATTTGGATAGTAGGCCTCAAGTTTATCTTCATCATCAACATCATCCCATGCTTCTTCTCCATATATGGTAATAACTCGACAAGTCTCAACCATGGGTTCTTCATCTTGAGACTCGTCCAAGTATGAGAGTAGCTCTTTAACCTTATTAGGAAAATAATCACCTAATGTAATTAGGGCTTTCTCCTTTTGCTGATAATCTTCCAAGGAGTCAATATATTCCTCAATAATTGACTTCTTATGATGGAATTCAGCAGACCTCACTTCCTTCTGTTTCTTTTTCTTGTTCTTGGTCTTTCTATTTTTCTTGTTTTTTTGCTTAGGCTTCTCATCTAGTTCTTGAGCTCTCCGCCACTTGATAACAGGGAGCTCTCCTAACTTCTTTAACATTTTTCTTGACTTCTTTAAGATGAAAATTTCCTATAATCCTTCTAGAACTCTAAGAGGAGTAGGCTCCTTGGGAACTTGAAATCCTCCCTTAGCTTGCATGCTTTATGATATTCCCCCTGCATCTTGCCCCCACAAAGGTTCTTCTTGTAGTGCAACTGACACATAGTTGGTGTGCTCTGTTGGTTGATCGAGCAACACATTTTTAAATTAAGTGATCTTCCCTTCCTGATACTGCCGCTCAATCCAATCTTTAAATACATAGTAGTTCTTAATCGAATGACCCAATATTCTGTGATATGGACAGAAATTTGGGTGATCTTTCTTGTCTGCTTCTTCTGGTCACTTGATTTCTGATAGCTGCAAACCCACCTTCAATGCATCTTTGATTATCGTCATCACTTTGTCTCTTCTAAAGGAATACTTTTTGCTCATTCTCTCTTGAAGAGAACTTACAGGCTTAGGCGGTTCACTTCCATCCCCAAGTGATAGTGGTTTTGGCTTGCTATAATTTGCTGGTGCAGTGGCCTCCTTTACTTTGTCACATGCAAATGCCACATGCTTAATACCTTTTGGCTTTCTGAGCTTTCCTTTGTGTACTTCGGTGGGTTGCATTGCGGATATTACCCTTGGAATAGTTCTTTCCAAATTTTTGACTTGAGAGACTAAGTCTTGGAAGGTATGAATATCTGATGGAGCTGAGAAATGGAGCCATCCAATTATCAATATTCTACACCAATAGACCCACTGCTTGCATCTGATCAAGTGGCTGCTCACACTTGATGCTTAGGTTGCGCCATCTCATCACATAATCTATGACCTTCTCATCCTTGTTTTGCCGTGTGTTGGTGATGCGAGATCCGCAAGTGCACAGAGTCGTCAAGTAATACCTCTCGTGCGAGCACGAGAGGGTCGTATTCCCTGGGCCCAAGGATCTACCCTTACTTCCTCTTTGCGTATTGTCTAGCCGAAAGAGTCGAAGGGTTTCTCTAATCTATTAATTAAAATGAAAGAACTACAAGTGGAGTCTAAAATAAGGCAAGGGTATAAAATAAGGGGAAAGAAATGGTCACAGATGCGGATGCTAAGAGTGTAAAGGATGCTAAGAGTGTCATGCAATTGAGGGTTTGGACCTAGAGATTTCCTAAATTAGATCAACCCGATGGTCACGGCAATTGACCCCTAATCCGGTATAAGTATTGATACGGAATTTCTTCCGATCAAATCCTCACATGATTGCATTAATAAAGGGGAAAATCCCTAATTAGAGCCGGAACACGACTTGGTCTAGCACTAATGTTGGAGGGGTACAAAATACCCGATGGTCATGGCGTATTCGTACATGAATCCCTTCTAAACTTGGTGTATCTAGTACAAGGGCGATGGTCACGCTACCAAGTACAACCTAGGAGTTGGTTTACAGAGTTCTCATGTAAGCAACACATCAAATGCACCAAGAATGAATCACAAACACACAACAATTGCAATAAACAAAACTAGATCATCCAAATACACAAGTTCACCCCAAGGTTCACCGGCATCCGGTGACCTTGGTCTACTCGTCCATGCAAATAAATACAAATAATAGGTCCATGAAAACAACTACAAATGGCATGAGAAAACTCCGTCAAACAATAGAAGTGAGATGACAAGCCAAGTGAGGTGGAAAGCTTCCACGGACGCCGTGATCGGGGCGGCTTCCCTTGTCATCTACAAGCTCCCAAAGAAGAGATCGATGAAGATCTAGCCAAATCAAGCTTCTTCCTTTGATTCCCCTTCTCCAAAACATGTGATCTTGCCTTCTCTGAACTTGTGGAAGTCGGCTCCAAGAACTCACCCAAAAGCCTTCTCCAAAAACCTCCTCCCTTTGCCCTAAGAATTCAGTCCAAAATATATCCCGTCAGGTGCATACGGCCTCCATGCAGGCGCATGGAACCCGTGAAGCTCACTGCCATTTCACCCAGAAAATATGTCGGTGCTACAATACTCAGCTACAGTCATTTCTCTACAGTGCTTGTTACAGTGCTGGAACCCCAAAAATGCCGTTTTTGGTGTCGAATTCATCCAATTTGCATTTTTGAGCTTCGTTCGGCTCTTTTAAGATCTGCAACACCGAAATAACCAAATTATACTTAAACGGGCATCAATTCATTAAAATATACACAATTAATACAGGATCAATACATATAAAATACGTTCATTTAGGCGTTTATCAGTTGGCCAAATCAGCTATATTAATTTTATCAGTGACTCCACCGAACCGGACCCTAAAGGAGTCCTTCATCCGTTGCCATGTCTAAATGGATTCAGGTTGTAGGTTTGCATTCCATTCAAAAGCCACACCAGTTAAACTAGCAGCAAATTGTCTTAACAATAAAAATCGGTTGTTTCTTGTGTCCCCACATGCTGTTATGAAATGAGCTAAATGTTGATCAGGGTTCCCTAAGCCATTAAACTGCTTGAATTTGGGAACATTGTATCCCTTAGGATAAACCACTTGATCATGAAAGCTTAAGTAGGGCTTGTCACCATCACTTTTTAGTGTAGCACCCTTGGCTTGTTTTAATTATGCAACAACTATCTTTTGTACTTCTTCTAGAGAAATCATTGGCTCTGGCACTGCCGATGTTCTAGCTTGTTCATGCAACCCAAGAATTTCTTCTTCATCATCTTCTTCTTCTTGGATAACTTGTATGGATGGTGCTTGCCTATGAACCCTAGAATTATCATGGAGCAGGTTCTGGACCTGATCACTCAAACGAGAGATCACACCAGTCAAAGACACAACAGTCTATTTGCGAACATTGGATCTTTGTTGATGTAAAAATAAGGTTGTCATCTTCTTCCTTGCTTGAATCATTATTCCTCCTAGTAGGAGTTTGACACCTAGCTGCTTGGGCAAAAGATTTTGCCCTTTCTTGTACTATTTCTTGTAATGCTTGATTAAGATCTTCTTCTTGCATACTACTTATACCAACTGTTATCTTCTTTCTCAGCCTAGTGAAGGGGGGCTTTGGTTCAAGTGGGTGTTCAGACCCTTCAGTAATCACACGTACAGTGTGTACTTCTAGATCCTCCACTTCTTCATCTAGTTTCCTTATCCACTGAAACCTTGAACGATGAGCAGAGGGTGTGGTCTTCTTGTAAGCTTCCTTCTTCAGTATGGCAAGCCTATCAAATACAAAAGCTCGTGACTCTAAAAGTAAATTCATTTTCCTTAGATAGAACTCCCTCGGTGTCATCTTTTCAGTCTGTAGCTTCCTGCAAGAGGTGTAGCTATTATATATATTCTTGGCAAGAGTGCTCTTTGACTGGTGGAACTTTGGTGGCCTGCCCCATTTCTTCATATCACTCTGATGGGATCGAAGCTCACCAGTTGTAGAGTTCTCCTTCACCATTCTCAGCGGTGTGAAGGAGTTGGTACATGAATTTGTAGAACTATGCCCAGAGTCTTGGAATGAGACAAAACTCGCCCCATCAGTTGAGGGTATCTTCCTCTTGGTCAATCTTGGCTGCCTCATCATAAAGGATTTTGTTGGTGTGGCTTTGGGCTTCTTAAAGATACCACTTTCTTCTCCTCCAGCAGTGATTGTAAATGAAGGTTCTTCTTCATTCTCCCCTCCCTTAATGTTCATGACTTACTTTGGGAAAGTAAGTCAGTCAAAAACAGATGCTTTAGCAGCAACAACATCCTCTTTGACCTCAACAGGTGGTATAACATTCGACCGTCATCCCCTTGATGGCAAACGTGGGACATGGACTCCAGTTGGTGATGATGGTGGACTTGGTACAAAATTGACAAACTCTGAGACAGTAACAAATTTGATCTCAGCTCTAGCAGTGCCAGTGTACACAGAAACATAGGGAAGCTTCACTTGGGTGCCCTCTCCTAGGAAAATGGTGCATGATGCAGCTGCATTGTTAGTGTTGTTTGTTGGTGCCGTTACAAAAACCTGAAAAGGAAAACGTGACATTAACAACAATGGATAGTTCTTCTTTTTTTTCATTGACACTTTGTTTCAAAGATGGGAGGAGAAGTGAGATCCCCACCGGGCGTGGCAGACTTTGTGGGCTCCTTTCTTTTCACCCGGCCTTTAATTAGGATTGATTGGGTAAAAAGCATGGATTACAAATCAAATTTAAATTTTTTTTCATATTTCAGATGATTGCGGGTTCGTGACTCTTATTAGGGGCGAGCTCCTAATATTTATTACACCAGACAATGTCATGGGAACCTCTGATTAAGAAACAAGTGTGAATGAGAAATAACTGAGTACATATAGTAATTCTTTTTATTAATTTCAAAGATGCATATGAACACATGATCATAAGCTAGAATACAAAAGTAAGAGAGCTATTCTCTAAGAGAGGTTAACAAGGGATTTTTTTTAAGAGGGCTATTTTTATTATGCTCTTCAAATTCTTTTTTTTAGCTGGCGCTCTTAGCTCCTATACTGAAAGTATGTCGGAAGATCCTTTTAACATTGTGAATGTGACCCTCCTCGATTTCTTCTTTTTTATATGTGAGTTTATGTCTTGACATATCGCTTAGTTCTCAAGCTGTGACCACTCTACATTTATGAGTTGCCTACTTGGTCATCTTTACTTCTTTTATCACTCAAGACTTTGGCCACTTGTGCTTGTAAAATCTCCAGCTCCTGGATTTGTGAAACTCCTCAAGTCTATGACTTCTTTGTGTCTTAAGACTTTGGAGTTGCATTTGTCTATTTCATGGTGCATTTAGGTCTTGACTCTTCAATGCTTTTGAGCCTTGACCATTAGGTCTTTAAGTTGTGACCCTCAACATGGTTAGGTCATTAACTTGATAATTTTGATCTGCTTTTAAAATGGATCTCAAACTCTTTGAAAGAGACCTCATAATAGGTTTTAAGAAAATCTTTGTCAACTTAACTTTGTCAATAAATGTTGATGAGAGATATTTTTTCTCTTTTTTTTGTGAAAATTTTCATTTATTCATTTTTTTCATTCATCATCATTTTTTTATGAAACTTTCATTTTTTTTACCCTTCCTTCATTTCCAGAAAAGATTTTTTTCACCTCTCTTCACTTGAACGAGAGTCAACTCTTTTCTTTTTTTAATGAGTGTTGACAAAAGATATTTTTTCAAAATTTTCATTTCTTCTTTCTTTTTTTTTACTCTTCCTTCCACTTTAAGAATTTTTTTACTTTTCTTTTCATTCGACCTTTTCCTTTTACTCCAAGGAGTGTCAAAAGACCTCAAAGTGAACTTGAAGAGATGATTTGATTTTTTTTTTTAATGGAAAATTTCTCTTTACCCCAAGAGTGTCAAAACTTCAAGGTGGAACGAGAGAAATTTATAGAAAATTTTCCGTTACCCCAAGAAAGTCAAGACTTCAAAGTGAAATGAGAGAAATTTCATAGAAATTCTTGTTACCCCAAGAAAGTCAAGACTTCAAGGTGGAATGAGAGAAATTTCATAGAAATTCTCGTTACCCCGAGAAAGCCAAAACTTTAAGGTGGAATGAGAGAAATTTCATAGGATTTTTCTAGAGGAGGCCTTGCAAAAAAATTTACCCAAATACCCTTACCAAATTCATCCATCATTCATTTTTTATCTTCCTTTATTTTTTTGCTTCTCTCTTTTTTTTAACTCATTTTTCATTTTTTTTTCTCTTTTTCTTCTCATCCTTCATTCATTTTTTTCCCCTCTTCTCTCCTTTTTTCTCCACTCTTTTTTTTTTGTCCTTTCATTTCTCTCTTCATTTTTTTCTCTTTTTCACTCTTCCTTCATTTTCTCTTTCTTTTTTTTCTTGGTTTTTCTCTGCTCTCCTTTTTTACTCTTCCTTTATTTTTTTGAACATGATAATTTCCCATCTTATTGCATAAATGGGAGAAGCATATTTGGATAACAACAAACAATTACTAGCAATCTTTTCTCATCAAAAGGAAAGGAACATCCCACCCACTTATTCTGCTGTCAAGAAGACTGAGGATATTGTGAGAAGTAATGCTTGGCCTGGGGTATGTTCTCGGAAAGAATGCTCTCAACCAGGCAAAGTCCTTTAACGAGCAGCACTAGAAATCAATGTGATAGCAGCAATTACCTATTGTTTATGCCTTTAGTGTGATCATCTACTTGGTCCAAAAATTCACTAAAATATTTGAGCATCCATCCCAACATTATCCTTGATCATTAACCAAAGGCCAACACCCTCTTTCTTCTCAATAGGTTCTAGCAATTTCATGCGCCATCCTATGCATGGAAAATCAGCAATTGGTGTTTCAACTTTTATTGTCTTAACATCTTTTGAATAACTCTTGCGTCTAGATCTCTAGTTCCCATCTTCTAAAACCTTTTCTATGGAGGTACAAGGAATAGAAGAATCCTTGAAACTATCTTCAGTGTCGAAGTAGATAGGCTCATCTTCATTTGACAATTCATAAAGCTCCTGCTTTTCTATATCGTCAGATGATTTGGTTGTACTATACTCACTATATTTTCCATTTCCAGAGTTGGAAATTCATGCGTGAATAACTGCATATGACTATCAAGGCCTGTTCCCATTTCATCTACTTCATTAACTACGTCCAACTATTGTTGAAATGCACCAAGGAAATTTAGATGCTCTTCGTAACGGAGCTATTTATAATCATTGGTGACTACCTCGTTAAAACCCTCCATTTGCATGCGATCCCTAAGCTTTTTCCAATGAAAAGAATAAACATTCCCAAGGAGAAAAAGATGGCTTTTCATTTAGTATTCTCTACGGATGCACACTTCTGGCCAACACCAAAGCCTCAATCCAATGAAAATACATAAAGCATCTATCATCAGACTGGCTAGCTCTCATGAAAAGATATGATCTTGAGATGGACAACGCCAGCAGGCTTCTTCGGCTGCGAGCATAGGAGTAGCCATGACACAAACTTCGGAGGAGGCACAACCTGGAAGGAGGTCATCCTGTCGTCGGATCTTAGAGTAGGAGAGAATGAAATGGCCGAGAGAGAACAACCGTCCCTTGCCATAATTGGTCCATTGGTAGAGCACTCCGGCAACAAACACTTTTGATGCGGCAGCACAAGAGTGGGATCGAGGCAGAGGAAGGAGCAGCATTGGGATGATCTAGGTCGTTGAATGAACTTGGCTTCTGGGTCTTGTTGGGTGCAAGGGCGGTAACAAAGCGGTAGGTCATGTCGAAGGACTCTGCACAACGAGAAAGATAATCCGTTGAGATTGGGGGACGAGGACTAATTCTCAAGCTGTCTGATGAATTTGGAGAGAGAGAAAGAGAGAGCACGAACGAGAGAGAAGAGAGAAGACATCTAATGCATGCACGTGCATGTCTCTCTTTGAATACATGGAAAGAAATTACATATATATATATATATATATTTAGAGAAAAAGATTCATGATAATGCATGTACATGCATGCATGAAAAGAAATTATATATAGTTTTTAAAAAGAGAAAAAGAATCCAGGCAAATGCATGTATGTGCATACATTTCTCTGTAAACGCATGAAAAGTTTATATATATATATATATATTCATGCTAATGCATGTACATGCATATATTCTTCTTTAAATGTACGCAGCATGTGCAAAAATTTATTTTTAAAATAAAGCGCATGCAAGGATTATAAAAAAAAATATGGAAAAAAAAACATGGTACCTTCTTCTTCTTTTCTTTTCTATCTCTTAATCCAATCACACTTCTTTTTTTCAAGCTCTTTTCCTCTCCATCTTCTTCCCTTTTCCTCTTTTTTTTCTCTGTTCTTTTTACTCCTTTTTCTTCTCTCTGTCCCCTTCTCAGCTCTCCTTGTTCTTCTTCTTTTTTTCCTCCTTTTTTCTCGAACTTCCTGTTCCTTCTTCTTAGTCCCCCGAAAATCCTCAACACTCCCGAAGAATCTCCAACTTCCGGGAGATTTTTTTTAAAAATTTTGAATTCAAAATTTCCGATCCTTATCTATAATCTCCTCCATTTTTATATGTTTTTCTATGTATATTATTTTTTGAATTTCCCTAACTTTTCCATTATTATATATATATATATTTGAAATTTCAAACGAAAATACATATATATGTATATATATATCTTCAAATATATAAAAATATATTTATTCTCTTTCCTTTTCTTTTTATATCATTATTATTTTTTATTTACCCCCTTACTTTTATTTGGAATAGGATACTACCCCTTCTCTCCTTTTTTGTTTTTGGCTATTTGAAGTAAGAGAATATGATTCATCATTATTGTTTTTATTTATCTCTTTTTTTTCTTGATTTTAATTCAAAGTAGAATACCAAATTCCTAAGGGAATTAGAAATGAAAATTTCTATATAAACAGTTACCAAGCCCGATAACTGTCCCTCTACCTTTAAGAGACTTTGCTCTTCATGCTTCCAAGTTATGGGTAAGAGGGCAACCTTCATCTATGAACCCCCGTGAGGTAAGGCAAGGTACGTCAAGCTTAGTGACGTTAAACAAGTGCTTCTTGGGAGACAACCCAAGTGTTTAATGTTTTCTTAGTTGTTAGTTTAGTGTTTGCATGAATAAGGTGTCGAGTGTTGGTGTCTATATATTTTAATGCATTGCTGTGATTTTCTCGTGGATTTTTGGTGCAATCGTGCACGTTAATGTATTTGGCAAAGATTTGGTCATTTAAGTGAGTTCTTTATGTTTTAGCTGTTGTATTTTGTATAATAGGGCAGGCTGTGAATGTGTATACATGTTCAAAAATTTTCTGCAGAGCCTGTAGAGTTTTCTAAGGCATCCAGAGAAAACACACGGGCATGGATATTTTCCACACACCTGTGGGTCTACATTGCGAGCTCATCCAGAGAAGGCATAGGAGCATGGATTTGCCCCTGTGAATGACCTTGTGAGTTTTGCTCGCCCATGGGTAATTTCCGCACGGGCGTGCGTCTTCCTGTAGAGACTTAGCAATTTTTCCCGAGAGCACACAAGGGCGTGGACTCACCCCTGTGGGCGGTTGCATTCAGAGAGAGATTGAGTGTTTTCCTGAGAGCGCACAGGGGCGTGCGTTTGCCCTTGTGAGTCTCTCTAGTTGAGGCACACGGGTGTGGGTAATTTCTGCATGCCCATATGGGTGCGCAGAATTCGAAGAGACGGGAGTTTTTCTTTAAAATCTTCTTGAATTCTCTTCTTCTTCTTCACTTCCAATCACTCGAAGACCGACTTTGATAATTCTCCTGGCCCACATATCACTGTTTTAGAGTGGTTTCCAGTCAATTTCAACGCCGAATTTGAAGTTTTCATACTTATTTCATCGGTAAACCTTTTTACCCTCTCTTCTTCGCCAATTCTTGTTTTTAATAGATCAAAAGTCTTGAGTTGCATGCAATTTCCACTTTATAATAGTTTATGCATGTTTAGAAAGCGTTTAACCGTGGTTTTTAAGTTGTAATCTTAGATCATTGACCTGCGACTGTGCGGATTTCATGCCCCGTAGTTCCACATGGGTGTGGGTAATTTCCACAAGCCCATGTGGAATTCTCCAGTACTGTTTCTAGAGCTTCGTTGATTATTTTCTTGTCAATTCTTACAGATATGGAACCTCGTTCTAAGAAGCATGAAGTTAAGCATCCCAGAGAGACCCCACCTGAGCCAGTACACATGGAGATCTCGAATCCCGAGCATCAGGCTCGATTTGAGAGATTATGAGCACTCAGTTTTGGTAAGTCTCGTTTTGTGGATTTGAGTATGGTGATAGTGATTCGGCGGGGTGACGAGCTAGTTGATGAGATTGATGAGATCCTAATAGTTGGAAGCTGGAGAATATTATTGACTATCCAAGAACCAGCTTTCCGTGTATTGACGCTAGAGGTGTTTACGTCTTTCGAGTTTGATTAGCCATATGGGAGATTTGACACCTTGAATGCTATACAGTTCCTAGTATTCTTACATCCATTATGCATGAGTGTCACTGAATTCCAGAGAATCCACACGGGCGTGTGGAAATTATCCACACCCGTGTGGAAATTCCACATGGGCCGTGTGGAGAATCTACAGGGGCGTGTGGATGCCCGATTCCAACCCTATTTAAGGCCGATTTCAGCCCCGATTTCAACATTCTTTTCTCCATTTTTTCCCCAACTTGAGTGAGGGAGGCGGCTAAGGTTTGGAGAGGTATTGGCTAGAGATTGGGAGAGGTTCTACAGCTTCAACATCGCGCTCCATTTGGAAGAAGGTTAGTGGGAGAGCTTTCATCGGCACTGATCCAGCGAGCTGTATACTAGGGCGGACAAAGGCACCCTTGGACGAGTAGAGGCTTCTACACAAGACCATCGTCACGACTACTGAGCGGATTTTCTATGGATTACTTTTTCTACATTCGATTTTATTGATTGTAACTAGCTTTATGGAGAGCTAAACCCTTACTGGGTACTTGGATTTGTGAACCCTAGGATGTATTTCTTTCATTAATCCTTGTTATTATGCTTTCATTGATTGATATTTTATTTGAGTTCCAATCTTGAAAGCTTGATTGATTGAATGCTCCCTTAGAGTGACACTAGGGTTGAGAGTTCACCTTGGTAACCCTTGTGAGTGAGTGACACACCACGAGAGTTAGACAAAGCTAGATTGGAGAGGGTTGAGAGGGCGAGTCGAGAGCAATGTTGCCAAAACCGGACCGGCCCGGCCGGTTCGCCCGGAAAAACCGGGAACAGGCCGTGAGGCCGGTCTGGCTACCCCTTTTGACTCAGTGTTGAGATAACCTAGTCAAAAACTGGTGACCCGGCCGGTTAACCCGGAAACGGGTTGACCCGGCCAGATCTACTGGATTAAAAAAAATTTTAAAATTTCAAAAAAAATGAAAATTTTCTATGGCGAGAGAAAGTGAGATTTTTCATATATCAATTATAAAAAATTTCTATGACGAGTGGCTTCAAGCAACGACAGCGAGCGTGAGAGAAACAAGGCAGAACCATAGAAAAACCAGAAGAAATGTGAGAGAGACGCCGGTGGAGACCACTAGATCAGATGAAATGAGAGAGAGACGTGAGAGAGAGAGAGAGAGAGAGAGAGAGAGAGAGCACTTAAGACTTTTTCCCCCTCGTTGATAAGTCCTAAGACAGGAAGGATTTTTTTTAATATTTTATATAAAACTAAAACTTTAAATATTAAATTTAATTATATTTTAAACATTTTTAAAATCAACTAATATACATAAAATAAAATTTTAAAATAACATATTTAATTAATTGTTCTTTTTTAATTATTAAAAATATAAGTTATATTATTATTTTTTTATTATTAATTATTATAATATATTTTTTAATATTTTATTATTAACCCCAGTTCAGCCCTGGTTAGACCCGGTCGAACCCATCGACCCCTGACCCGTGGACTTGGCCGGGTCAATGTCCGGGCCGGGTTTGACTACCTTGGTCGAGAGGTAGCAGAGTGTTCCCTTCCCCCTCCGGTGTGATTCATCCTACCTCCATTTCCTCGAGTTTTCTGCGGTCATAGTAGATTGAATAGGCTAAGAGATGACCTTCCATTGGGCTTAGTTGCAAAGGCAACAGAGTGAAGCGTTGAAGTGATTTTAGCACATAGGGCTTGATTGTGACTAGGGACCTTTCACCTGGAACAAAGGGTTAGATCTGCATCTAGGAAGAGGATTTATCACTTGGAATCCCTAGAACTCATTGCAATTCTATACGAGTGCGAGGTTGAGAGATTGTTCAATTTCTCCTCCGGGACATGTATAGAGTTAGGCATGGTTGACTTTAGATTTGGGATTATGTATTGAATGATCTCCATGACTCATTAATGCATTAGTTAGAAAACATATTAGAGGGTTTTTGCACTTGAAACGATTGTCCTAGGCGAAACAATATCCAGGTACCTTATTTATATCGATTGCCTTATCTCCCCTGTACTTGTGCCTTCTCTGTTGTCTCTTTTACTTTTGTTTACATTACATCTTGTTACACAACTATTATTCACTTTTCACTTAGTTAAGAAACAATTCAAGTATTTTTATTCCCTACTCCCTATGGATACGATACCCACTCATCTGGTATTTATTACTTCGACAAACCGGTGCACTTGCGGGGCATACGCAAGGGGCGTTGTAAAATAATAATAATAAATTGATTATACATTACATTACAATCTTTAAACATATGTCCATAAATTCAAAATTACAAGTTGATATACATTTGTTTATCTTAAATTATATAATCATATAAAAAGGACGTCTATTAATAACTCAATGGTAAATCTACCTTTTATTTTGTTTATGTTTAACTATCTTGGTTTTTTTTAAATTTTTTCATATATCTACTATTTATATTTTATATAGCTTCAAGTTTTATAAATATCTAGTAAGATTTTGAATATAAAAAACATTATAACTAATTCTCATAAGTTATATCCAATTGATTTTTTATTAGTATCTTATTTTTAAGTATATTCTTATAATTTATAGAATAAATTGTTATAACATTATTTTTTATATTTGTTTTATAATATGTTTTTAAATTTAATTATGATTCTTAATATATATTTTAAATCAAAATTTGATAATATAATCAAATATAAATATAAAAGTTAAATAAATTTAAAATAATATAGTTAGAGAAAACTTGAAGTATTATTTTCAAAATAATCACCATGAAAATAGATCTTGGGTAAATTGTTGGTAAATGTTTAGTTTAATAAAAAAATTATATATATATATATATATGAGAGGGTAAGGGTACGGGTACGGTTTTTACCCGTTCCCTGTTCAACGGGTAAGGGTAAGGATAAGGGTACGGGTAGGGTAGGGGCATACCCTTACCCGACCCATACCCGTTCAAAAACTAATGGGTAATACCCTTATCCGTACTCATACTTGGTCAAAGAGGATATTACACTCTTTGACAGGGTAGGGGTATGGGTATACCCGTCTGGTAGGGTACAAATTATCATCTCTAAATAAGATTCCAAAAAACAAAAATTAATCACCATTCATACAAACAAAAAAAAATTCAAAAAATTTAAATTTGAAAATATCATTGAATCTAACTGAAAAATTACCAGTTTCAACGAGCAAGCTAACTCACTCACTTGAATTTCACTATGAGGGTGAAGAGAACATGGATCAGAGCATGTCAATAGGAGATGGTCCCCATGGATTGTTGAAAGAGAGGAATATGAGGAGTAGTCTTTGAAAAGGTAAATTAAGTGTTAACGGAGAAGGAAGAAAAGTGGAAAAAATAGGTACTAGTATGTTAAAGAGGGTTTTTATTCATGCCGCATGTTGATGTGGCAAGGGGGCATGACATGTATACCACATCACCAAGCCATTAACAGAGCTAACTCTGGTCACCCGATTGAATGTAAATCTAAGTTAGGGTACCCAATAAATTTTTTTTATAATTTGATGACTTAAATATAAGTGATCAAATAGTTAGATGACTATTTAAATAATTTATTCTAACATCTAACCATCTCGTATTTCAGCACAGGTGCAGCTAGATTCTTTAACCAAATTTTCTCATCCATTAAGTATTCTTGACTAGCACACTGAACCACCTCACCAAACTTCATTAGCGCAACTCCTCCACAATCAAGTCTCCAAGTTGATCTCTGTTACATTCTTGCAGAGCATTACATGGCCAAAAATTAAGTCATTATAGGGCCTATCCTTTCCATGTTTGTTGTCCAACCATTCTCACCTATGACCAAGTTGTAAGAGGAGTCAACCATACCATAATAAACTACATCCTCCACTGCCTTTACATCGAGGCCATTCTCAATGCCATTGTGTAAGCCTTCATATTTCTTTGTCATGACTTCTTTCTGTTTCTTCTTATCCTTACTTTGATTAAACAACAAACCTTACTGCAACAAAATATGCTTTTAGTTGCGGTTTTATAAGCATTTAGGCGCCGAGTGTCGAGGCCTCGATGCCTTTGTACTAGCCTTCATATTTCTTCCTCATGACTTCTTTCTCTTTCTTCTTATCCTTTGATTAAACTACAAACCTTACTACAACAAAATATGCTTTTAGTAGAGTCCGCACCTATATGTTAGCACAAAATAATTACATGTCATGGTAATTTTTAAAACCACCGCCAATTCCTGCGAGATTTCTTTTGCACTATTTTATTTCTTTTATTGTTAATTTGTAATAATATCCTTAAACTTTATAAAAAAAATACATCCATTTAATTCAAATTTAAAAATAATAAAAATTTCATTGATAATTCAAAAGTGATTACAATAAAACCAACTAAAAATAAATTGGATTTGAATAATTCAGTCTTAACTCAACTCCATCACTTGAAGCACTAAATTTGGTGAGTCTCATGGATAATGAATCCATTATATAAGCATCCTTGCAAGTTCAAGAAGCCAACTACTAACACGTTCACCCTCTAAATCAAGTTTTTGGCGTTGTTGCTGGGGAATAGGCGTTTAGAGATACTTTGCATTTTGTTATCTTATCTATTCATCATTCATTGTATTCCATATCTTCTTATTCTTTCATCATTCTGATTTTGTTTTCTTCTTTTTTTTTGTTGCAGCTCCAGGTTATGACCCGAGGGAACCCTTCAACAATTGTTGAAGGAGATCCTGAACTTGAACGTACACTCAGAAGAAAGGGAAAAAAAACCTGTGCAAGGACCGTCAAATCTAGCTGAGGTTTAAGGTGAAGGGTCAGAAAGCATGGCAGAATACAATGAGCAACAAAGAATGCTTTCTGATTATGCCAGACCCTCAGTTTTGGGCACACAATCTAGCATTGTGTGGCCCCCGATTACAGCTCAAAATTTTGAGCTAAAGTCAGTATTCATCCAGATGATACAACAGTCGGCATAATTTAATTGTTTGGCCGATGAGGATCCAAACAACCACATAGAGAAATTTTTTGGAGGTGTGCAATATGCTCAAGATCAATGGAATTATGGATAATGCTATCAGATTGAGGACCTTCCCATTTTCCTTGAAGGGGAGAACGAAGCAGTGGCTACACTCATTACCTAGAGCATCAATGACTACATGGAAGGAGATGGTGGAAGCTTTTCTTGCCCAATATTTTCCTCTCGGAAAATCTGCAAAGCATAGGAATGAGTTTTCTTCCTTCGTGCAAATGGAATTGGAGTCTCTATTTGAGACATAGGAAAGGTTCAAGGAACTCCTGCGAAAATGTCCTCAACATGGGTTTCCAGAGTGGATGATCATTCAGATGTTTTACCATGGTTTGAACTGAAGTGCAAGACAGTTACTTGATGCAGCAGCAGGAGGTACCTTAGGTAGCAAGACCCCCAGAGAAGCCTGACAGTTAATTGAAGAAATGGGTTTGAATAGCTACCAACGCAATGCCAGGAGAAGAAGAAAGTGACCGGCATCTATTAGATTGATGCAGTTACATCACTGGCGGGCCAAGTGGAGGCATTGAGTAAGAAGTTAGAAACTCTAACTTCTCCTAGATTGGCGGCCGTAACGAGTTATGATGGATGTGGAGGGGGACATGCCCCGTCCGATTGCCCGATAGTCGTTGGTTGTACATCCTCCATTGGGCAAGTTGACTTTGTGGGTAATGCGATGAGAAACCAAGGCAATCCTTATAGCAGCACCTACAATCGGGGTTAGATGAACCACCCAAATTTTTCCTGGAATAACCAAGGGCAACAAGAGGCCACAACACCACCGAGTTTCCAACAACAAGCCCCAAACATGGAGAACCAAGTTTCAGGCTTGGAAACCCGAATGACCAACTTAAAGAAAGCCTTGACTAGATTTGTGCAATCATCGGATACAGGGTTTCAATCGGTCAAGGCACCACTTCGCAACCACACCGCTTCATTGCATAATTTAGAAAATCAAGTCGGACAAATTGTTAAGTCTCTATCGGAGAGACCACAAGGAAGCTTATTGAGTAACACCGATACTAACCTGAGAGAACATGTGAAGGCGATCACTTTGAGAAGTGGTCATGAGTTCCAGGTTAGGCTTCCAAATGAGAAGACCAATGTTGAAGCACCCGAGGTCGTGGAGGTTGAGGAGAGAGCTAAGAAAGAGAAAGAGGTGGCACCCCTACCTTATAAGCCACAAATCCCTTATCCTTTAAGATTGAAGAATGACCAAAATGATGAGCAATACAAGAAGTTCTTGGGTCTATTCAAACCATTGCACATCAGCATTCCTTTTGTGGAGGCGTTGTCTCAAATGCCTCGGTATGTAAAGTTCTTGAAGGACCTTTTGACCAACAAGAGGAAGTTGGAGGAGAGTGCATCAGTGATCTTAGATGCCTCTTATTTGGCGGTGTTGCAAAAAAATATACTGAACAAGAGGAAAGACCCCGGAAGCTTTGTGATTCCGTATAACATTGGCAATTAGGGTGAAGAGATGGCATTAGCCGATTCGGGGGCTAGTATCAACTTCATGCCATACTCTTTCTTTCAAAAGCTAGGCTTGGGAGAGCCTAGACCTACTCGGATGACATTGCAATTGGCGGACCGAACGGTAAAACATCCGAGGTGCATCATTGAAGACATGCTTGTCAAGGTGGATAAGTACATATTTCCTATAGACTTCATAGTGTTGGATGTCGATGAGAATGGAGATGTTCCTTTTATAGTTGGGAGGTCATTCTTGCGTACTTCCAAGGAACTTGTCGACATGGACGGCGGGGAGTTAACATTGAGAGTTGGACATGACAAGCTTACATACCGCCTTGCCAAAGCCATGCGACATTCTTTTGACTTTGATGATACTTTGTATTTTTTTGACACTACTGATGAACTAATCGATGAATATGTGCAGGAAATGATGAATCCGGACCAGTATGAGGGGCTGCTTGACCAAGATGTGGAGAACGAAGAGGTGATGATGCTTGGTCTAGAGGAGAATTTACCATCTACTCTAGGGATCATGAAGAAGATACTCCGAAAAATGAAGCGGGCAAGGAGATGCCACAAGAAACGCTCCAAGGATGTTGGGGATGCGCAAGAACAGAACGGGGATAAAGATCGCTCAAGTAGTAACAAGCTCGATAACTCTCCCTTTACCTTCAGAAGACTATGTTCATCATGCTTCCAAGTCATGGGTAAGAGGGAAACTTTCATCTATGAGCCCCCGTGAGTTAAGACAAGGTACGTCAAGCTAAGTGACATCAAACAAGTACTTCTTGGGAGGCAACCCAAGTCTTTGCTATTTTCTAGTCTTTAGTTTAGTGTTTGCATGAATAAGGCTTTAAGTGTTGGTGTCTTGATGTGTAGATGCTATTTCTAGAATTTTCTTGTAATTTATTTGGTGTTGTCGGGTGCTTAAATATGTTTGGCGAAGTTTCTGGTCATTTGAGCATGTTGTGCATGTTTCTCTAGTATATTTTGCATCACAGAGGCAGGCTCTAAGTGTATTCACATGTTTAGGAAAAATCTGTAGAGCCTGCAGATTTTTCTAAGTCATCCAGAGAAACGCACAGCCATGTGGAATTTCCACACGCATGTGGATCTCTACTGTGAGCTTATCCCGAGAGGACACAGGGGCGTGGACTCGCCCCTGTGAGTGACCTTGTGACGGTTACATGCCTATGGGTAATTTCTACACGGGTGTTTTTCTACAGAACTTAGAGATTTTTTTCCATGAATACACAGGGGTGTGGACTCCCCCTTGTGGATGACCCTGTGATAACCACACAGGCGTGGATAATTTATACACACCCATGTGGATCTCTACAGAAGAGCTCTCCTCCATCCCGACAATAACAAGGACGTGTGGGTGCCCCTGTGAATTGGACCTGTAAATGTCCACGCCTGTGGGGAATTTCCGCATGGGCGTGTGAAATACTTAGAATTTTTCTCGGGTTGGACAAAGGAGCCACAGGGGCGTGCGTGAGATTTCCAATGGGTCTCTCCTGTGGAGTCACACGGGCGTGGGTAATTTCCACACGCCCGTGTGAATGTGCAGAAACGCAAGAGGCGAGGGTTTTCTTTAAAACCCCTTCGTTATTCTTCATTCTGACACTCCCAATCACTCAGAGAACACTCCTAAACCCTCTCCCGACCTCGCACCATTGATTTAGAGAAGTTTACTCGAGTTTTACGGCGGAATTCAAAGTTTTAACTTCATTTTGTTTGTTACCCTTAACTCTCTTTTCTTTGTTGTATCTGATTTTAATCAATTAGAATGGTGAATGTTGCTTTGTTTCTACAATTAGATGCCTATTGGATGTTTGGAAAGAGTTTAGAAATGATTCTAACATGTATTGTTAGAGTTTTAGCCTGCCATCCGTGCGCTTACACTAGAGGTGTTATCATCATTCGAGTTCGACCGTTCTTATGTTAAATTCGATAGTGTCGTCGCTATACAGTTTAGAGCATTTGGATATCACTAGAGCATGAGCGTGACACATTTTTCGATTTGGTTGGGACTGTATGAGGAGACATTCACAGATATTGAGGAGTATGCTCAGTTGCTAACAGATTATCCTTGCTCCTTGACCCCGCAGACAGTGTATGGAGTGTTATACGGTTAGGGCTAGTATGAGCTGGCGGTGTCCAAGGCCACGTGCCTTTATTGACCTGCATATCGATACTTGCACACCATTATGAGCAGGTTGGTGAATGGCCGTGGTGATAGTACCGGCGTCCTGAGCCAGCATGAGCTTCTAAACCTCTATTCAATGGTTCAGAGCACACCGATTCATCTGGGACACATTGTAGCTGAGTACGTGAGGCATCAAGGAGAGGTCCACCAGGGCAGAAGCGCTTTTCTCAGGCACATATATCACTAGACTCATCTTGGGGATGGGTCTATTGGATACGATTTTAGGGGCCAAGAAGGCGAGTGTATGTGCCCCCCTGAGTATAGAGACACTGAGATTGATGGGATTGGTGCGCAGGTACAATCCTGGGATGTATATATTGGCTATACCTACTACAGAGGTAGCAGAGGAAGGAGATGACGATGCCGAGGGTTCTCAGCCTATCCCCGAGCCTCAGTCCGTTCTGATGGAGACCAAGTCACCTCCTGCAGCACAGGAGCCGCCCTTAGTATGTATGTTCTCTCCTTCTCAAGCTCATGATCATTTTGAGAGGCTCGAGAGTGCGGTATGGGTGCTACGAACCAAGATAGCTAAGGTTCGCATGACGCTGGCTGCGCAACACGTAGAGGTGATGGCACGTTTCGACACCTTACAATAGTTACTCGAGCGCGACGCGTCCTCACCTTTCATTATGAGACTGAGGACCCCTCCGGCTCCTCCAGTATCACCATCACAACATTCACCGATAGTAGCACTAGCAGCAGAAGCAGAACCGACACCAAATGGCACCGACGCTTGAAGCTTCTTTTATTTCTTTTATTTCTCATATTTTATCTTTTGCACTATCTTTTGGACTTGTACACTCAGAAAGGATTCTCCTTCTGAGTTTATCTTTTATTTTGTCTCGAGTTGTATTCCATTGCTCTATCTTTTATATACTTAAGTTAATTTGGTTTTTGTTTATTGATCTTCACTGAATCCCTTAGTGTATGCGTGCAGATGGTATTATCAGTATGGGAATTGAGAACTAGTCATGGACACAACTAAGGTGTTTTACACTTAGCCGTGTGTGCTTTATAACCCATTGAAACTTCACTCCCATGGATTTAGCTCCATCAAATACAACATTAGGAATCAGGAGAGTATTGTTTCAGTTATCATTCCCACATATTTGCTTGATTGCTATACTTTCTATTGTGCTTGCATGTGTATATTGAGGGTAATCTACATCTTATGTGTGGTGGGGAGTTCACTTTGCACATAAGTTTTGATTGACATACATGCTCACATAGCCAATGGCGGTTCACCTTAGTTGCAATGATTGTATTTGACAAGTTCCCTTTGCGTATATCCCGCAAGTGCAAGGGTTTGTCGAAGTAATAATCCCGGATGAGCGGGTATCGAATCCATAGGGAGTAGGGAATAAAAACACTTAATCCGCTTCTTAGCTATGTCAAAAATTAGTAGTGATAAGTGTGATAATGATTCAATTCTCAAAAGTAAAATCAATAAGAGAGCACGAGTAAAAGAGGAGGTAAGGCAATCGATAAAGATGTGGTACTTGGATAATGCTACGCCTAGGACAATTGTTTCAAGTGCAAGAACCCTCTATTATGCTTCTTAATCAATGCAATGGTGAGTTGTGGAAATCCTTAAATACATAGTCCCAAATCTAAGGTCAACTATGCCTAACTCTATACATGTCCCGGAGGAGAGATTAGATAACCTCTCAATCTCGCACTCGAATAGAGTTGCAACGAGCTCTAAGGATTCCAAGTGATAAATCTCTTCCTAATTATAGACCTAACCCTTTGGTCCAGGTGGAAGGTCCCTAACCACAATTTAGCCCTAGATACTAAGATCACCTCAACGCTTCACTCCGTTGCACGTGCAACTAAGCCCCAGCAGAGGGTCATCCCTTAGACCATTCACTCTATTATGGCCGCAAAGAACTCGAGGAATGGAGGTAGAATCTATCACGCTAGAGGGGAAAGGGGACGCTCCTGTACCTCTAGACTCACCCTCTCAACTTCCTCCAACCTAGCTTTGTCTAACGCTCGTGGTGTGTCACTCACTCACAAGGTTACCAAGAAGAACTCTCAACCCTAGTGTCACTCTAGGGGAAATGTTCATATAATCAAGCATTCAAGGTTGGAACTCACAACAAACATCAATTAATTGAAAGCATAATAAAGAGATTCAATGAAACAAATACATCCTAGGGTTCACAAATACCCAAGTACCCACTAGGGGTTTAGCTCTCCATGGAGCTAAGTACAATCATATAGAATGTAAAATCAATGAATCCATAGAGAAACCCTCTCGATAGTCGTGTTGATGGTCTTGTGGAAAGTCCTCTACTCGTCGTCCAAGGATTCCCTTGTCCGGTATAGGATACGCCTCGACGGAAGCTCCCCTACCAACCTTCTTCCGAAGGAATGACGATGTCGGAGACGTAGAACCTCTCCAAAACCTTAGCCAATACCTCTCAAAATCCTCGCCGAAACCCTCTCTCAAGTTGGGGTAAAGATGGAGAAAAGAATACTGAAATTGGGGCTGAAATCGGCTTGAAATAGGGCTGGAATCGGGCATCCACACGGTCCTGTGGATTTTTCACACGCCCATGTGGAATTTCCACATTGGCATGGGTAATTTCCACATGCCGTGTGGATTCTTTGGAATTGTGATTTTCGGCCGGCTATGAACAGTGTTGCTACAGTATTTTCTTGCATTGCTCTGCTACATTACCTGGCCTGAAATACTTCCCGAGTCCATACTTTTATCGAGGTGACACAAACAAATTGGTGGATCGCTTTGCTTCTTTAATGATGGACAAGTTGGTGGAAATCTTGTTTTATGTGCATAAGTCAGAATGCTTGAGTGTGACTGCCCTTGTGCCCCTCCAAATGGTTGTGCTAACTCAAATACGAGGAGGTTGGCACACACTTTAGCATCTCACACCCGACCTATGTCTTCGCGTTTGAACCTTAGCATGATTTTCTCCAAAATCGGTGCATTATGATACACATTGCCTTCTTTCCTTCATACTCGGCCTTACAACCCTACCTGCATAAAAGTAACATAAAAAACACACATATTAGTGTAAAAACCCGAGAAAAGTAATGCTCAACATAAGGAAAGAATGCTTCGCATTCATATCACACAAGCACTTATCAGTATTTATTAGTTTAGCAGAATTTTTAACATTGAATATTCTCATGCTCTAGTTTTTTCTTGAATTTCTAGGAATTTTTGCCTAGTTGACACTTATTGCACCACTCGCTCATGAAACTCTTTTGGAAACTCAAGTTCGGTGTTTAAGGGACTAAGTAGTTTTATTTCTAAAGTTTTTCTTGTTAAAAAAAAGATATATTATTTAGTTGTGTATTTTGGGTGGAAAGAGTAACCACCTATGAAGTTTGAAGCTACTCTCATAAGTCGGATATTAGTTAGGCCCTAATGAGAGAAAGAGCTATCTCATGGGATGAGTGAAAGTTACCACCCCGGTAGAAAGAGCTACCACCTCGAAAGTGTGAAAGTCACCTTGGAGGACATGTAAAGCTACTACCATTTCTTTGTTTGTTATGTCTTGTAGATAAATAAATTCCTTATACTTAGAACTTTGAGAAGTATACTTTTGGTTTAATTGAGTGAGTTTACATACTTGCACGATTTCAGGTTTGTTGTCCTTTTTTATTGAAGTTTTTAGCTAGAGTGTTGATTTTTCGTATTTAATGTTGAAATTTCCCTTACATGTAGAATGCTCTCCTTGCATATTTTGGTGGACCTAAGATAAAGCACTTTCAATGTTTCCTTCTTCTATACTTTAATGTTTTATTTTTGCTTGAGGACAAGCAAAAGCTTAAGTGTGAGGGAGTTTGATAAGTGCTTATGTATTAGTAATACGAAGTATTCTTTTCTTCCGAAGAGCATTGCTTTTATCATGTTTTAGCGCTAATATATGTATATTTGTGATCCTTTCGTCCATGTAGGTTTGTGAAGCTAAGTATTAAAAAAAGAAACCCAAGTAGATCGTGAATGCACTATTTGATGGAATCTTGGAAGGAACAAATGCGAAGATATAAGTTAGGTTCGAAGATACGTGAATGTGTGCCAACCTCCATGTATTCAAGCAATTACAATGAGCTGGAGGAGCAAAAAGGCAGTCGCATTTGCGTATCCTAACTTGTGCATTGATAGCGAGATCTTCACCAATGAGGCTTTTTATTGAAGAAACGTCGCAATCTAAGGCATAGACGTGTGCCCGTTTATGTTGCCTCGATGAAAAGTGTGGAATCGGGAGTGTTTTGGCGGGGGTACTATAGCAAATCACTGTAGCAATTACTGTTCCCAGCTGGCCGAAAGTCAAGATTCCAGAGAATTCACACGGGCTTGTGGAAATTCTACATGTCCATGTGGAAATTCCACAGGGACGTGTGAAAAATGCACAGTGGAAGCATCATCAGACGGTGCTCAATGTGAAGGACATTGAGGATGAAATTCCAAATGGGTCGAGTCCTAGAGATAGTATAATACTGCGCGTCTGGGTAAGACCTAACGTGAGGGGCAATCTAGAAATTTTATGATTTTCTGAAGGAAAAATAGTACTTTCACATGCTAGTAAATTTTGTGAAAGTTATTAAGGTAGGGAAGGGATATGATGACCACATTTCTCAACAAGGGTATTTTATTGGATGATGACCACATTTCTTAGTTATATTCAAATCCTTATTTTATTAGTATCTTTACATTAGTTAAATTCAATCCTTATCCTATTAGGATATTTATGATTTTAAATATATATAAATAGGCATGTTTTCTCTAGTATTTGCATATGACAATAAAGGTTGTGCTTGGCGTTCTCCATCAAAACACTAGATCTACAGATCTACAAAAGTACTCCTAAGTTATAGGGCCTGTATACAACAATATACCACAATAACATATGTGAATCAGATGTTGTGGTATTATTTGATGCAATAACCATAAATTAATTTGTTAAAATAGCACAATAATAGGCTAGAGCAAAATTACATTATAAGTTACAATAACTATCTATAGTGAAGAAATACATATTAACTACAGTACCGGTGCTACAAATCTATATAATATTTTCATATACAAACATATATTTATATATATCATTACAAGGAGAAAAATGCAATTTACAATATATAATTTTGTGACATGTAAAAGTGTTGCAAATTTGGAACCCAAATTGCAAAAATCTGTGGCAAAAAACCAAAAACGTTGTATAAAGGACCAAATTATGTTGCAAAAAAATGATCATCCAATAGCATCATAAAATGTGTTACAAAATTTTGGGACAAACATGAAATTGGTTTGCGAGACCGATTTTAACACATATTCTGACATATTATTTGCAACGATCAATTTGCATCACAAAATGTGTCACACAATTTGGGTCTCAGCTTGTAATTGGTTTGCAACACAGATTGTGACACATTATTTACAACGATCTATTGAAGTCACAAATTGTGTTGCAAAGTTTAACAATAAAAAGCTTATATTTCCTCAGCTAAAAATGTGGGTTTTGGTTTGTGAGTAATTACAAGACTACTCTTGCACAAACATCTTATTTTTCGCCCTCTACCTTCACCCATCTTAGCTTTCTTCACAAGTTTTGATGATTTCCTAACAAATCGACAAATCAAGCATGATTATTTGGTATTAGTGCCTCTAAATCTTTATTCTTTGTTTTTTAAGTTGGTATGTCTCTGTCTCTCCTCCCCCTCTCTCTTGAATTTGCTTTTAGGGTTTGATTTAGTGTAATGAGCAATTTTGTGGTGATTTGAGTCATGTGTGTTGAAATAATCGACTTATGCTAAATATTATTACTTGAAATTAGTGGTTATTATAGTATTATTGTATTACTTTGCATAGTTTGTTGATTGGGTAAATTTTTTTAGTGAGTACCTAAGTTTTGCCCTATATTAGTTTGAGCACTACATTTCAATTTGTATCAAAATGAGCATCAATTTTAATTTCATTTCTTCAGCAGGTAATTGGGGATTTCCGAAGGATTTTTGGTGATGTGGACACTGGAAAAATTTTGTGGATGCCCTAGGTCCATGTCACCAGGGCTACAATATTATAGAGAAAGGAAAAGAAAAGGATGATGGGAGAGAAGCTGACGTGTACATCCTGTGTGGACAAAAAAAACCACATTGAGTCAGTGACGTGGACCAAGGGCATCGACATAAGCTTTCTGATGTCCACATCACCAAAAATCCTCTAGAAATCCCCAATTACCCAGCTAGAGAAATGAAAATAAAAATTGGTGCTCATTTTGATAAAAATTGAAACTTAGTGCTCAAACTGATATAAGACCAAACTTAGGTGCTCACTGGAAAAATTTCCCCTTTGTTGATTCTACATGAGTTGGAAAAATTGTCTAAATTTTGCGATGTTTTTTGCTATATTTTCCAACATAGCTACTTTTGTGTTGCAGAATTCGGCAAAATGTGTCACAAATTTTCCTGCATGTTACCCTAACTAGTCATATTTGAAAAACATTTTTTGATTTCAGGAACAATGTCTTTAAGAGAATAAAGGACATAAATGTATAACAAGAATTTTCCCGGTTATGGTGCATTAACTGATGAATTTATTATCGGTGTGACTGAATTCATTAAGTATGCAAGTTCACAACGTGAGCAAATGGATGGATCATTAATATGGTGCCCATGTGACAAGGTCCCCTTGCGTATATCCCGCAAGTACACGGGTTTGTCGAAGTAATAATCCCAGATGAGCGGGTATCGAATCCACAGGGAATAGAGGATAAAAATACTTAATTTGATTCTTAGATATGTGAAAGATCAATGATGATAAGTGTGACAATGATTCAATTCTCAACAATAAAAACAACAAGTAAGAGAGCAAAAGTAAAGAAGGGGGTAAGGCAATCGGTAAAGATGGGGTACTCGGATAATGCTCCGCCTAGGATAATTGTTTCAAGTGCAAGAACCCTCTATTATGCTTCCTAATCAATGCAATTGTGAGTCATGGAAATCCTTAATTACATAGTCCCAAATCTAAGGTCAACTATGCCTAACTCTATACATGTCCCAGAGGAGAGATTGAATAACCTCTCAACCTCGCACTCGCATAGAGTTGCAATGAGCTCTAGGGATTCCAAGTGATAAATCTCTTCCTAATTATAGACCTAACCCTTTGGTCCAGATGGAAGGTCCCTAACCACGATTAAGCCCTAGATACTAAGATCACTTAAACGCTTCACTCCGTTGCACGCGCAACTAAGCCCCAGCGGAAGTTCATCCCTTAGACCGTTCACTCTATTATGGCCACAAAGAACTCGAGGAACAGAGGTAGAATCTATCACGTCGGAAGGGAAAGGGGATGCTCCTGTGCCTCTTGACTCACCCTTTCAACCCTCTCCAACCTAGCTTTGTCTAACGCTCGTGGTGTGTCACTCACTCACAAGGTTACCAACGAGAACTCTCAACCCTAGTGTCACTCTAGGGGAAATGTTCATACAATCAAGCATTCAAGGTTGGAACTCACAATAAACATCAATTAATTGAAAGCATAATAAAGAGATTCAATGAAATGAATACATCCTAGGGTTCACAAATACCCAAGTACCCACTAGGGGTTTAGCTCTCCATGGAGCTAAGTACAATCAAAGAAATAGAATGTAAAAGCAATGAATCCATAAAGATACCCCCTCGATAGTCGTGTCGATGGTCTTGTGAAAGTCCTCTACTCGTCGTCCAAGGATTCCCTCGTCCGGTATAGGATATGCCTCGACTGAAGCTCTCCTAACAACCTTATTCCTAAGGAATGACGATGTTGGAGCCATAGAACCTCTCCAAAACCATGGCCAATACCCCTAAAAACCCTAGCTGAAGCCCTCTCTCGAGTTGGGGAAAAGATGGAGAAAAGAATACTAAAATCGGGGCTGATTCGGCTTTAAATAGGGCTGGAATCTGGTGACTACACGAGCGTGGATGCTTTACGCGCCCGTGCCAAATTTCCACAAGGGCGTGGATAATTTCCACACGCCCTTGTGGATTCTCTGAACTCCTATTTTTTCGGCCGGCTGTGAACAGTGCTGCTAATGTCTGACCTGAATAGCTTCCCGAATCCATACTTTCATCAGAGTAACGCAAACTGGCACACGTTCACGTCGTGGATCACTTGCTTCTTCAATGATAGGCAAGTTGGTGGAGCTCTTGTTCTATGTGCATAAATCGGAATGCTCGAGTGTGACTGCCTTTGTGCCCCTCCAAATGGATGTGCCAAACTCGAATACGAGGAGGTTGGCACACACTCTAGCATCTCACATTCGACCTATGTCTTTGCGTTTGGACCTTATCAAGATTTCCTCCAAAATCGGTGCATTGTGATCCACATTGGCTTCTTTCCTTAATACTCGGCCTCACAACCCTACCTGCACGAAAGTAACATAAAAACACACATATTAGTGTAAAAACCTGAGAAAAGTAATGCTCAACATAAGGAATGAACGCTTCGCATTCATATCACACAAGCACTTATCACCATGTAAGAAGTGTGATAATTTGAAATTTTTTAGCCCGGATGAAGTGATGCTTCACCTTTGTTGCAAAGGATTCTGATAAGTGCTTGTGTAATAGTAATACGAAGTATTCTTTTTTTACATTGAGCATTGCTTTTCTTAGGTTTTATTGCTTATGCATGTGTATTTGTGTTCTTTTGCGCATGTAGGGTTGTGGAGACAAGTATGAAAGAAAAAAAACCAAAAGTAGATCGTGGAAGCAATTTGTTGATGAAATCTTGGAGTGAACAGACATGAAGACACAAGTTGTGCTTAAAGATATGTGAGTGTGTGCCAACATCCGTTGTCTTCGAGTGAACATGCAAATTGGAGGGGCACAAAGGCAGTCACACTCATGCGTTCCGAGTTTTGCAATGCTAGCAAGATCTTCATCAAATGTGATTTTATTGAAGACGCAACGCGATCTACCACACGGATGTGTGCCCATTCATGTGGCCTCAATGAAAAGTGTAGATTCAGGATCAGATTGGTGAAGTGCTGTAGCAGTTTAGTGTAGAAAAGTAATGTAGCAAATTAATGTTGAAGTTACTGTTCATAGCACGGTGAAAATTCATATTTCCTGCAGATTCACACGGGAGTGCGGAAATTCCACACTCCCGTGTGGATGCCCGACTCTAGCCCTATTTAAGTCGCAATTTGAGGTATTTTGAAGGATCTTTTTTGAATCGTTTTCCATCTTTTCTCAAACTTTGGAGACGCTAGCGGCTAGGGTTTGTAGAGGCTTTGGCAAGGTTTTTGGAGTGATTCTATGGTCTTTAATACTGTGTTCCTTCGGAAGATAGTTATTTAGCGAGCTTTTGTCGTTATCGATTCGGTGAGGTATGCCTTAGGCTTGACGAGGGAACCTTTGTAGAAGATGAGTCTACTCTATAAGATCATCGATACGGACTACTTATGGATTGTTTGTTTTAACTTTCGATTTCATTATTGATTGTATCTTGCTCCATGGAGAGCTAAACCCCTAGTGGGTGCTTAAACTTGTAAACCCTCGGATAATTTTGTTTTATTGACCTTTCATTATGTTTTCTTTAATTGATATTCTGATTGAGTTCCAATCTTGAATGCTCGGTGAAGTGATTTTCCCTTTGGTCCGAGAGAAAGACCCCTAGTTATAATTAAACCCCATCACTAAGGATTACTTCAATGCTTCACACTATTTCTTGTGAAACTAAGCCCCCAACGGAGTTTCCCTCTTAGCACTTTACTCGATTGTGACTACAAAGAACTCTTAGAACACGGAGGCAGGATAAATCACACCGAAAAGGAAAGGGGTTTTCCGCTACCTCTCGACTTACCCTCTTGACCCTCTCCAATCTTGGTTTGTCTAATCCTCATGGTGTGCTACTCACTCACAAAGATTACCAATGTAGATTCTCAACCATAGTGTCACTCTAAGGGAAAATCAATTCAAAAAGCATTCAAGATTGGAACTCAATTAAAAACAGCAATTAAATAAACATAATAAAAGGTCAATGAAACAATATCATCCTAGGGTTTACAAGTCCAAGCACCCACCAAGGGTTTAGCTGTACTTGGAGCAAGATACAATTAATAATGAAATCGAATGTAAAAGCATGCAATCTAAAAGTAAAACCTCCTTGTAGTCCGTATCGATGGTCTTGTGATGTAGCCTCATCTCCTCCAAGGGTTCCCTCATCAAGCCTAGGGCCCACCTCACCGAATCGACGCAGACGAAAGCTCCCCCAATAACAATTTTCAGAAGGAACGCGATGTTGAAGGCCGTAGAACCACTCCCAAAACCTTGCTAAAGCTTCTCTGAACCCTACCCGCGAGGGCCTCCAAAGATGGGGAAAAGAAAAGAAATAGCTCTCTTAAAATGGCTAAAATCAAGACTTAAATAGGACTGGAATCGAGCATCCACACGGGGGTGTGGAATTTCCACATGCCCGTGTGAATCTCCAGGAATTGAATTTTCAGCGCGTTGTGAATAGTAATTGCTACAATGATTTGCTACAATAAACTGCACAACCCTAAATGTGTGTCTCCACTTTTGGTTTCTTTATTTCATAATTGTATCCATAACCCTAAATGCACAAAATAACACAAATACACATGCATAAGCGATAAAATCTGAGGAAAGTAATGCTCAATGTAAAAAAAGAATACTTCGCATTACTTATACAAAAACACTTATTATCATTAGACAAAGCTAGGTTGGAGAGGGTTCAGAGGGTGAGTCGAGAGGTAGCAGAACGCCCCCTTTCCCTTCTGGTGTAATTTACCCTACCTCTATGTTCAAAGAGTTCTTTGCGGTCACAATATTGTGAAGTGCTAAGAGAGGAACTCCACTGAGGCTTAGTTGCGCAAGCAACAGAGTGAAGCGTTAAAGTAATCCTTAGTGTTGGGGCTTAATTGTGACTAGGGGTCTTTCTCTTGGCCCAAAAGGTTAGATCTAGATTAGGGAATAAGGTTTATCACTTGGATTTGCTAGAGCTTCTTGCAACCCCACACAGTCTGGGACGTGGAGAGCATTCTTTTCCAATGGGGCATAGGTAGTAGTCACGGTTAACCTTAGGTTTGGGACCATGTGTTTATGGATTTCTGCAACTCATTTAACATCAATTAGGGGACTTAATAATCGGTCTTGCACTTGAAGCAATAGTCCTAGGATGAGCAATGTCCGGGTACCCCACTTTCTATCGATTGTGTCTCCTATCATCTTATTGTGTCTCCTTCTTGTTCTTTTTATTTCTATTTACATCAATATTGTTCACACCACTTTGAATCAGCTTCACCATAGTTAAATAATAATCTTGTGTTTCTAATCACTATTCTCTGTGTATACGACTGCCTACTCATTAGAGTACTTTATTACTTCCTCAACCCATGCACTTGCGGTACGTACTCGCAAGGAGTGTGTCAAGTTTTTGGTAACATTGTTAGGGAATAGGCATTTTGGAAAGACATTGCACTTTGCTATTTTAGCTATTCATCACTTGTTCTATTTCACATTTTCTTATTCTTCCATCGTTCTAATTTGTTTTCTTTCTTTGATTTCCAGAAATATGATCAACATAACCAAACTATTTGACACAATCATGGGAATGGTTGAAGATATAGAACAAAAAGTTCATTTGTTTCCAACACAGTCCAATTCATGTCATTTCATGCGAGAGCAATTTACCATCAACCACCCTGTTGAAGGATCAGTTGTTGATTACATTAATGAGATTCGGGATCAAAGTTGTGAGCTAGAAAGTGTGCTGGATCAATTTGAAAAGTGTGCGATGTCATCTATGAGCTTTCATTTGGTAGAAAGCTTGGAAAGGGTCCTTGCACAATTTGATGCTTTCAGTCAAGAACAAAGGCATAAAATTTTCTCAGTGTGACTTGTGAGATAGGGAATATGGCTATTGTTAAGGATCATTCAGAATCACATGCACAAGTAGATGCGTTGGAGGAAGTGCTCGAATAAGTGTCCACATGATTCGAGAAAATTGATAGATTGAAAGAGAACAGATTGCGAGCATCCATTGAGGAACCACCTGAGTTAAAGCTTAAGACTTTGGTGGCATATTTGGAATATGCTTTTCTGATGGAAGGTTCAAAGCTTCCTGTTATTGTAGCTTCACACTTCTCGGCAGACCAGAAGGACAAGCTTGTGAGTATGTTAAAGAGACATAAATCTGCCATTGTTTGGAAGATTTCTGACATAAATGGCATGAACCCTTCATTTTGCACTCATAAAATCTTAATGGAGGATAATTACAAGTCTGTGATTCAACCCTAGAGAAGATTGAACCCGAAAATGAAGGAGGTTATTAAAGCAGAGGTTGTAAAATTGTTGGATGCAGGAATTATGTACCCCATTTCCGACAGCACTTGGGTGAGTACAACTCAAGTAGTTCTAAAAAAAGGAGGAATAATAGTGGTGAGAAATGAAAGGAATGAGTTGATCCCAACCAGAACCATCACAGGGTGACGTGTATGCATTAATTACAGGAGGTTGAATGATGCGACTCGAAGGGATCATTTTTCATTGCCATTTATTAATCAGATGTTGGAGCAACTGGTCGGACATCAATTTTATAGTTTCCTTGATGGTGTGTCAGGATATTTCCAAATTCCTATTGCCCTAGAAGATTAAGAGAAGACAACATTTACTTGCCCCTATGGGACCTTTGCTTATTGAAGAATGCCTTTCGGGTTATGCAATGCACCGGCGACATTTTAGTGCTTTATGACTGCCATTTTTGATGATCTTCTAGAAGATGTCATGGAGGTGTTCATGGATGATTTCTCGGTATTTGGGGATTCTTTCGACATTTGCTTAAGGACCTTGGAGAGAGTATTGGTGAGATGTCAGGAAATAAATCTTGTTCTTAATTGGGAAAAGTGTCACTTCATGGTCCTAGAGGGCATTGTCCTCGCTCATAAGATTTTCCCAAGTAGAAATGGAGGTAGAAAAAACATGACAACGCCCCTTGCGTGTGACCCGCAAGTGCACGGGTTTGTCAAAGAAATAAATTCCAAGTGAGTGGGGTATCGTATCCACAGAGAGTAGGGAATAAAAAAATACCTAAATTGCTACTTAACCAAGTGAAGATGAATAATGATTGTGTTGATATAATGTGATGTAAACAGAAATAAAAGGAACAAGAATGAGAGGCACAAGTAAGTGAGAGGTAAGACAATCGATATAAGTGAGGTACTCAGACAATGCTCCTCCTAGGACTTATGCTTCAAGTGCAAGACCTACCATTATACTTCCTAATTAATGTTCAATGAGTCATGGATATCCTAAATCACACGGTCCCAAACCTAAGGTCAACCGTGACTAACCCTATAATATATCTCGGTGGAGAAATCGCACAGTCTCAACACCTCACACTGCACAAAGCTGCATGGAGTTCTATGGATTCCAAGTGATAAACCCTATTCCTATCTGTAGATCTAACCCTTTGGTCCAGGCGAAAGAGCCCTAGTAATAATTAAGCCCCAAATACTAAAGTCACTTCCACGCTTCACTCTATTACTCGCGCAACTAAGCCCAGTAGAGTTCATCCCTTAGCACTTCACTCTACTGTAACCGCAAAGAACTCTAGGAAATGCAGGTAGGATAAATTACACCGGAGGGGAAAGGAGATGCTCCCTACCTCTTGACTGACCCTCTTAACCCTCTCCAATCAAGCTTTGTCTAACCCTCATGTCGTGTCACCCATCCACAAAGATTACCAATATTGATTCTCAACCCTAGTGTCACTCTAAGGGAGAAATCATTCAATAAGCATTCAAGATTGGAACTCAATTAAAAGAATCAATTAAGGAAAGCATAATGGAAGGTCAATGAAACAATAACTTCCTAGGGTTTACAAAATCAAAGTACCCACTAGGGAGTTTAGCTCTCCATGGAGCACAATAAAATCAATAATGAAATCGAAAGTAAAGATAACTAATACATAGGAAAACCCCTTCGGTATTCGTGTTGATGGTCTTGTGGAGTAGCCTCGTCTTCTTTGAAGGTCCCCTTGTCGGGCCTAGGGCACACCTCACCCGATCGGTGCCGATGAAAGTTCCCCCAATAACCTTCTTCCAAGTGAAGCGCAGTGTCGAATCCCGAGAACCACTCCAAACACTTGCCAAAGGCCTCTCAAAATCCTAGCCGATGGCCTCTCAAAAGATGGAGAAAAGTTAGAGAGAAGGGGGAAAGAAGATCCCAAAAATTGGGCTGAATCGCGGCTTAAATAGGGCTGGAATCGGGCATCCACACACCACTGTGGAATTTCCACAGTAGCGTGGATAATTTCCACACGCCCTTGTGGATTCTCTGAAAATTTGTTTTCGGCCGGTTATGAACAATAAATACCACAGTGATTTGCTACAATACTTGGTACAATACTGTGCCAAAACACTCCCAATTCCACACTTTCATTGAGGCAACATAAACATCACACGTTTATGCCATAGATCCAGCTCCTCTTTAATCAAAAGCATCATTGGTCAAAATCTTGCTATCAATGCACAAGCGGGGATACGCAAGTGTGACTGCCTTCGTGCCCCTCCAACTCATTGTAATATCTTGAATGCATGGAGGTTGGCACACATTCACGTATCTTAAAGCCCCACTTGTGTCTTCACGTTTGTTCCTTCCAAAATTCCACAAAATAATGTATTCACGATCTACTTTTGGCTTCTTTTCTCAAAACATGGCTTCACAACCCTACATGCCGAAAAGAACACAAATACACATGTATTAGCACTTAAACCTAATAAAAGTAATGCTCATTGTAAGGAAAGAACACTTCGCATTCTTAACACATAAGCACTTATCAAAGGTGAAGATTGAAGTCATAGCCAAACTTCCCCCACCTACAAATGTGAAAGGAGTTCGTAGTTTCTTTGGGCATGCGGGCTTCTATAGGAGGTTCATCAAGGACTTTTCGAGAATCACTTAACCGTTGACAAAACTCCATGAAAAAGATGCTCCCATTGATTTTGGGAATGATTGTTTGATTGCTTTCAATTTGTTAAAAGAGAAATTAGTGCAAGCACCGATTTTGATCACACCAGATTGGAATGAACCCTTCGAGCTCATGTGTGACGTGAGTGACTACGCTATTGGAGCAGTTTTGGGGCAGAGGAAAGGTAAATAGTTCTAACCGATTTTTATGGTAGCAAGACTCTTACGAGTGCTCAAGAAAACTATACATGTACAGAAAAAGAATTGTCAGTAGTGGTGTTTGATTTTGACAAGTTTAGGGCATACCTTATCTTATCTAGGGTCATCGTATTTACCGATCACTCGGCACTCTATTATCTCATGAACAAGGCTGATGTGAAATCAAGGTTGATTCATTGGATCCTACTATTGTAAGAGTTTGATATGGAGATAAAAGATAAGAGAGGGACCGAAAATGTAGTTGTAGACCATTTGTCTCGATTGGAGGGTTGTGAAGGTCAAGAACCATCAAGCAAAGAAATTAACGATTTCTTTCCCGAGGAGCAATTGTATGCAGTCCAGAGTTCAGAATCAGAGGGTACATCATGGTTTGCGGATTTCGCAAACTACTTATCGGGGAAAGTATTTAAGCAGAGCCTCACCTTCCAACAAAAGAAGAAGTTTTTCAGTGATTTAAAGAACTACTTTTGGGATGATCCATACCTATTTCACATTTGTGCAGATCATGTGGTCTGAAGGTGTGTATCAAGAGAAGAAGTTTGGGACACTATTGCACATTGTCACTCTGGATCGGTGGAGGGGCATTCTGCTTTAAGCTGAACTACTGAAAAAGCCTTGGCTGCCAGATTTTATTAGCCAACTTTGTTTTAGAATGCACATCAGTTTGTTCTTCAATGCGACAGTTATCAAAGGGCAAGAAATTTGTCGTGACGAGATAAAATGCCTCAGAATATGATGTAGTTATGTGAGGTATTTGATGTTTAGGGTATTGATTTTGTGGGATACTTTCCGAAATCCAATGGTAATCAATATATCTTGGTGGCTGTTAACTATGATTCCAAATGGGTAGAGGTTCAAGATCTACCTACTAATGATGCTAGAACCATGGTTAAATTTCTGAAGAGGTTGTTCACTCGGTTTGGAATCCCACGAATTATCATCAGTGATCACGGTACTTATTTTTGTAACACTCAACTTGAAAAAGTGTTGAAGCGCTTAGATGACACCCTACCACAATTATCATCAGTTATCAAAGCGCTTGCTACCCCCTACCACCCGCAGACAAGTGGTCAAGTGGAAGTCACAAATAGAGAGCTCAAGAAGATCTTAATAAAGTCAGTGGAACAAGGAAATCGAGATTGGTCAGAACGCTTAGATGACACACTTTGGGCTCACCGAATGGCATATAAAACTCCGATAGGGATAACTCCCTATAATTTGGTATATGGTAAGTCATGCCATTTGCCTGTGGAGATTGAGCATAAAGCCTATCAGGCCATCAAGACCATGAACTTTGACTTAAGGAAAGCGGTCGAACAATGAATGCTTCATCTTAATGAGTTGGATGAATGGAGGATGAAGGCATACTAGAATATGAGGATTTACAAGGAAAAGATTCGGAAGTGGCATGACAAGCATATCAAGAATCCAAAAGAGTTTAAAGTTGGCTATCAAGTGTTGTTGTTCAATTCTTGCCTACGGCTATTTCCGGGGAAGCTCAAGTCTAGATGGTTTGGGCCTTATACTATAACCGAAGTATCATCCTATAGGGTCGTTGAAATCATTCATCTGGAGAAGGGTACATTTAAGGTAAACAGATACCTGCTAAAACCATACTTTGGAGGAGAGATGAGTAATGATGACAAGGAAGTATTCTTTCTCCGTGGCCACCCGTGAGGTAAGAAGATGTACGGCAAGCTTAGTGTTGTTAAACAACCGCTTCTTTGGAGGCAACCCAAGTCTTTACTGCTTTTCTAGGATTTAGTTAGTGCTTGCACGAATAAGAGCTTTAGTGTTGTTGTCTTGACATTTACATGATATTGTTGTGTTTTTTTCTTCTCATGGATTATTGGTGTTTTCGTGTGCTTAATTGTGTTCAGAGAAGTTTCTTGGTCATTTGTGCATGTTTTCCAAGATTCTCTGGTTATTTTTCTATTGTTTAGGTAGGTCCTAAATGTTTAGAAATTTTCTGCAGAGTCTGTGATTTTTTCTAAGTCATCTAAAAAGACACATGGCCATGTGCAATTTCAACATGGGCGTGTGTCTCCGTTCAGAGCTCATCCCGAGACGACACAGGGGCATGTGTCTGCCCCTGTGAATGACCTTGTGATGGTCACATGCCCGTGGGTAATTTCCACATGGGTGTGTGTTTCACTGCAGAGTTCTCAAAATCTATCCTGAGAAGACACAGGGGCATGGATAACTCTCTGAAACTCTGCAGAGAGTTCTCCTAAATCCCGAGAGCACACAGGGGCGTGTGAGTGTCCCAGTGAGTAACCCTGTGAGCATCCAAACGCTCGTGTGGAATTTTCACAAGGGTGTGTGGAACACTTCGCCAAATTTTATCAGGTGGATAGAGAAGCCACAGGGGCGTATCGGTGCCCCTGTGGGTTGGGCACACGGGCGTGGGGAATTTCCACTCGCCCTTGTTTATGTATTCAGAGACAGCCAGAGGGTATCTTGAGAGCACATAGGGGTGTGTGTCTGTCCCTTTGAGCCCTCTTGTGGAGTCACATGGGCGTGGGTAATTTCCACATGCCCGTGTGGATCTGAAGACAGTGAATGCGCGCGACTTTTCTTTATAACCCCACTTGCGCCCCTTTGTTATTTAACTCCCAAACACTCAAACAACGCCCCTCCTTACTCTTCCGATCCCTCACCGTCTATTTAGAGAGTTCTAGGGTTGTTTTCCGACCGCAATCGAAGCTTTTCATCTCCATTTCATTGGTAAGCCCTCATTCTCTTTTTCTTTCACCAATCTTGATTTATTTGGATTAAACTGGTGAATGTCTCTTGGTTTCCATGTGTAAATGGTTGGTGCATGTTTTAGAGTAAATTTAGAATTTTAGATGTATTTTTTGGATTTTTGCTTAGTAGCCGTGCGGCTTTCATGCCTCATGGGCCCACACGGGCATGTGGAATTTCCACATGGCCATGTGGATTTCTGCAGAATTAGGTTTTTAAGTAATTTGATCGATTCTCTTTCAATTCTTGCAGATATGGCTCCCAAAACAAAGAAAACGGCCTGTAAATGTCCCAGAGAGCACTCTCCTGTGCAAGAGCAGTTAGAATTTTCTATTCCAGAGCACCAGGCTCATTTTGTGCGCTTGTCCAAATTGAAGTTTGGACAGTCTCATTTCCCAAATGTGATTGCTTTGAGAAAGGTTAAGTTAGCGAACGACATGGCGGATTAGGTGGAGGAGCTCTTAGCCATGGACACCTGGCACCGGTTACTGTTTATTCAGCAATCGGTGATTTGTATGCTTACTTTAGAGGTGCTATCGTCATTTGAGTTTGATAGCTCATACAACTGTTTCTCGAGCATCGATACTATGCAGTTCAGGGCGTTTGGACAGCACTACAACATGAGCGTCAGCCAGTTCTTGGTTAAGTTAAGACTATATGATGATGTTTACACTGATACAGAGGAGTACGCACAGCTGCCTACAAACTACCCCGGTAGTTTGACACCGCAGTGTGAGCATTGTGTGGCCAGGGTCAGTATGAGCTGGGGGTGTCGAAGGCTGCATGCTTATTCCGACGGAGCTACAGATACATTCATGCCATCCTAAGCAGATCAGTGAACGGCCGAGGCAATAGCACAGGTGTACTCAGTCTGCAGGAGCTATTATATTTATAATGTATGGCATCGAGTACACCGATTCACCTTCGACACATCCTGGCAGAGTACTTACGGCATCTGGGTTAGTATGCCAGGATCAGTGTCCTCTTCTTTGGCCCCTACATTACTAGACTTATCATCAGGATGGGTTTGTTAGATGCGATCAGGGTGGCTGAGAAGACGATAGTACCCACTTTCCTTAGCATAGAGATGATTAGACTGATGGGGATGGTGCACCGGTAAAGACCGGGAGTATATGTATTAGTTACGGTCGTCCCAGAGATAGCTGAGGCTGGGGGGATGCAGCAGAGGGATCCCAGCCGATGGAGACCGAGGAACCTCCCACATCACAGGATCCACCCCAATGCATATATTTTCTCTCACTCAAGCCTATGATCGATTTGAGAGGCTCAAGAGTGTTGTGGGAGTGTTATAGGCCGAGCTAGCTGAAGTTCGCACCACATAGCCCTTGAACCACACAGAGATTATGGCGCCTCTCGACATCCTACAGCAGATTCTCGAGCGAGTCATGACCTCACCATTTGTGATGAGACCAAGGGCCCCTTAGGCATCTCCAACACCACTATCACCAGTTCTAGCAGGACCGATTGATCCACCATCATCCGTATCTCCACCAGCACCAGCAGGAGCAGATGAGACAGCAACAGACACCGACGCCCGAGGAGTCTTTATCTTTCTTTACTTTATATGTTTTCATATTTCATTTCTGCATTATATTTTAGACTTGTACTACTGATAAAGGGTTTTCCTTCTGAGTTTATCTTTTATTTTCAGTTGTCTGAAGTTGTATTTCATTTTTCATATCTTTATATACTCGAGTTTATTTTGTTTTTGTTGAGCTTCACTGAACCCCCTTGTGTATACGTGCAGATGGTCTTGTGAGTCTAGAAATTGATGATCAGTCATTGGTACGGTTAATATGACATTCACATGGTCGTGTGTGCTCCACAACCCATTGAAACTCAACTCTCAACGAGTATATCTCCATCAAACGTACCATTAGGAGTTCAGGGGAGTATTGTTTCAATTGCCCACCTCCACATATGTTTTTGATTGTTTTATATTTTACTATTCTTGCATCCGTACATTGAGGGCAATGTACATCTTAAGTGTGGGGGTTGAGTTCACATTACACATGTTTTATACTTATACTTTCATTGTTCATGCTCATGTAGCTAATGGCGGTTCACCTTAGTTGTAATGATTGTATTCTTAAGTTTAGGGGAATTTTTAACATTGAATGTTCTTATGCCCTCATTTTTACTTGAATTTGTAGGAATTTTTGCCCGATTGACACTTGTTGCACTGCTCACTATTTAGTTGTTTCTTGTTTTAATTTCTTTGAAAAAAAATGGTGTCAAGAATGGGATAAAAAAAAAGAAAAAAGTTATGTTTGTTTTGTTTGTGCATTAGGGGTGGAAAGAGCTACCACCTATGAAGTATGAAGGTACTCTCATAAGTCGGATACGAGTTATGCCCTAATAAGAGAAAGAGCTATCTCATGGGATGAGTGAAAGCTACTACCCTGGTAGAAAGAGCTACCACTTCGAAAGTGTGAAAGCCACCTTAGCGGCCGCTTAGGAAAGGGCTACCTTAGAGGATGCGTGAAGCTACTACCATCTCTTTCTTTCTTTTGTACATAAATAAATCCCTTCTACTTAGAACTTTGAGGAGTATACATTTGGTTGACTTGAGTGAGTTTACACACACTTACACAATATCGGGTTGTTATCCTTTTTTATTCAAGTTTTTAGCTAGAGCATTGATATTTCGTATTCGGTGTTGAAATTTTTCCTTACTTGTAGAATGCCTCCCTTGCATGCTTTTGGTGAACCTAAGGCTAAACACTTTCAATATTTTCTTCTGCTATGCTTCAATGTTTTATTTTTGCTTACAGAAAGGCAAAAGCTTAAGTGTGGGGGAGTTTGATAAGTGCTTGTGTATAGTAATATGAAGTATTCTTTTCTTACATTGAACATTGCTTTTCTCAGGTTTTATCGCTTATGCATGTGTATTTGTGTTCTTTTGCGCATGTAGGGTAGTGGAGACAAGTATGAAAGAAAGAAACCAAAAGTAGATGACGGATGCAATTTGTTGATGAAATCTTGGAGTGAACAAATGTGAAGACACAAGTTGTGCTTAAAGACATGTGAGTGTGTGCCAACCTCCGTTGTGCTCGAGTGAATGTGCAAATTGGAGAGGCACAAAGGTAGTCACACTCATGTGTTCCGACTTGTGCAATGCTAGCAAAATCTTCGTCAAATGTGATTTTATTGAAGACGCAACTCGATCTTTCGCATGGATGTGTGCCCATTCATGTGGTCTCTATGAAAAGTGTGGATTCAGGAGCATTTTGGCTTAGTACTATAGTAGTTTACTACAGAAAAATTACTGTAGCAAATCAATGTAGCAGTTATTGTTCACATCACACTGAAAATTCATATTTCCTGGAGATTCAGACGGCGTGTGGAAATTCCACATGCCCGTGTGGATGCCGATTCCAGTCGTATTTAAGTCGCGATTTGAGGTATTTTGAAAGATTTTTTTCCCATCTTTTCCCTAACTTTGGAGGCCCTCGCGGCTAGGGTTTGGAGAGGCTTTGGCAAGGTGTTTGGAGTGGTTCTACGGCCTTCAACACTGTGTTCCTTCGAAAAACAATTATTGGGGGAGCTTTTGTCGGCATCGATTCGGTGAGGTGTCCCCTAGGCTTGATGAGGGAACCTTTGGAGAAGAAGAGGCTACTCCATAAGACCATCGATACGGTCTACAAGGGGGTTTTACTTATGGATTACATGTTTTTTACTTTTGATTTGATTATTGATTGTACCTTGCTCCATGGAGAGCTAAACCCCTAGATGGTGCTTGGACTTGTAAACCCTAGGATGATTTTGTTTCATTGACCTTTGATTATGTTTTCTTTAATTGATGTTCTAATTGAGTTCCAATCTTGAATGCTCGTTGAAGTGATTTTCGCTTAGAGTCACACTAGGGTTGAGAACCCATCTTGGTAATCCTTGTGGATGAGTGACACACTATAAGGGTTTGACAAAGATAGGTTGGAGAGAGTTGAGAGCATGAGTCGAGAGGTAACGGAATGTCCCCTTTCCCTTTTGGTGTGATTTATCCTATCTCCATGCTCCAAGAGTTCTTTGCGGTCACATTAGAGTAAAGTGCTAAGATAAAAACTCCTCTAGGGCTTAGTTACGCAAGCAACAGAGTGAAGCATTGAAGTAATCCTTAGTGATGTGGTTTAATTGTGACTAGGGGTCTTTCACTTGGACCAAAGGGTTAGATCTAATTTAGAAAATAGGGTTTATCACTTGGATTCCCTAGAGCTTCTTGCAACCCCACAAAGTGTGAGACGTTGAGAGCATTCCTTTCCACCAGGGCATAGTGTAGGGTTAGTCACGGTTGACCTTATGTTTGGAACCGTGTGTTTAAGGATTTCCACGACTTATTAAACATCAGTTAGGAGATTTAATGACCTGTCTTGCACTTGAAGCAATAGTCCTAGGGTGAGCAATGTCGGGGTACCCCAGTTTCTATCAATTGCCTCTCCTATCATTTTATTGTGTCTCCTTCTTGTTCTTTTTATTTCTGTTTGCATCAATATTGTTCACACCACTTTGAATCACCTTCACTATAGTTAAATATCAATTCTTGTGTTTCTGACCACTATTCTCTGTTGATACGACTACCCACTCATCAGGGTACTTTATTATTTCAATAACCCGTGCACTAACGATACGCACTCGCAAGGGGTGTGTCAGATTCATACCCAATTACTTCAACTGGACATGTGATAGACTAATTTGCATGCTTGTACCGCAAGTACACACGGGTGTCGAAGTAATAAAGTACCCAATGAGTCGGGTAGTCGAATCCATAGGGAACATAAGTATTAGTAGCAACCACTTCTCAGTTATCCAGTCATAATCAAAATTTTAAGGAAATGAACTCAATCACAATAATATAAATGTAGTAAGCAAGCAGAGGAAAAGTAGAGATGAGGGAAGTCTTAATCAATAAAAATGAGGTACCCGGGCAATGTTTACCCTAGGATCCAACATGCAGTGCAAGACTTACTACGTTTTTCTAAACCGAGATAAATGAGTCGAGGTAATCCAAGAATAATCAGTCCCTGCCTCCGAGCCACCGATACTAGTCCCATAAGAGGTCCCGGTGTAGAAATAGCTCGATCTCAACACCTCACACCACATATGACCAAAATAAACTCTAGGGATACCTAAGAGTACACCCGATTCCTAAGGATAGACCTAACCCTACTTCTAAGTGAATGATCCCTAACCCCTTACAAGGTCCCAGTGGAGAAATCTCTCAATCTCATGCCTCACACCAAATATGGTTGCATAAAGCCTAGAGAATACGGAGATAGGGTGTACCAATCGGAAGGGAAAGGAGCCACTCCATTATCTCATGACTCACTCTCTCAACCCTCTTCAATCTTGGAGTTCTAACCCTAATAGAGACCTCTCTCTCACTAAGGCAAATAAATCATGCATATAAATTAATTGCAAGGAATAATACAACATGAAAGCAATGAAAAAACAAGATTGAAACTCAATTAAACTCGGTTTTAATAGAAAACACAAAAGTAAATTAATACAAAGATAAGATCCTGCAGTTCAGATGCCCAAATACCTACTAGGGTTTAGCCCTCCATGGGGCAAATTACAAAGCAAATAATAGTGCAATGAAAAGCAATGAGAACCATGGAATAAAACCCCCTTCAATTCGTGATGATGGCCTTGATGGGTTGGTCAATGCCTTGAAGAATCCCTCTCTGAAGCTAGGTCACCGAAGGCAACCTTGATGCTATGACAAAGAAAAGATCTATCAAAGTTGGTGAAGAACTCCCCCAAATTCGCTAAAGACCTCCTCAAAACCCTACCTATTTTTGCTTTCAAATGCTAGCAAAAAGTCCCTAAAAAAAGGGTAGAAGGACTATTTATAGTCAAAAACCGGGTCTATAACATGCCTCCACACAACTGTGTGAGCCTCCCACGCGACCGAGTGGAAATTTCACACTGTCGCGTGAACAGTGTTTTTTACTACAGTACTACTACATTGATTTGCTACATTGCTCTTCATAACAAGAATCCACACTCTTCTCTTGTGGCCACAGGGATGGGTACACATCCGCGTGGTAGGTTATGAGGCTTCTCATCATCTATACATCATTGGGAAGGTTCTTAACTTTTTCACACAAGTCGGGACATACGAATGTGACTACCTTTGTGCCCTTCCAACTCACAATTTGGCATGAATTCTCTTGGAAGTTGGCACACACCACCATGTACATGAGCTCCTCTTGTGTCTTGATCCTTTTGTTATACAAAAACTTCCCAAAATGTGCCTTCATAACCTATCTTTGCTTCCTTTTCTTCCTTCAAGGCATTCACAACCTAATTGCACAAAAGAACACCAAATACACTTTATGAGACATAAACCATGGTAAAAATGATGCTCAATGCATGTAAAACATATAGAGAAATATGTTTACTCAAGCACTTATCAACATGTCATGGAGAGACAATGTGGAATGAAGAACAATTTGTAGTTAATCAATTGCCACAACAAAATAATTGGTGGGATCAAGGATTTAGAAATTTTGAAGACACAGGTTCTAGCTTTGCTCCACATTATGATTTTGATGATGATGATGGTAATTATGATCATGAAAATCCATCTATAGTGCATGATGAAGACAGCCCAAGTATCCAAGAACCAAATGAATAGGCAAAACCATCTATTGATGAGGTAGTTCATAGTCCTCAATGTGATGATACAACAGATTTGTGTGACAGTTTCACTGGTTTGCTTAAAAATATCAATAAACCTCTATATGATGGATGCAAAACTTCTACACAGTTATCTTTGGTTGCAAAAATCCTTAGTATGAAGTTGAATATAGCCAGTCTGTTAATCACTTAAATGACAATGCAAGAGTGTTTAAGAACTCACTGCCTCATGAAAACACATTTCCTAAGGATTTTTATGGTTATAAAAGGTAAATACATGACTTAGGTCTACCTATGGTGAAAATTGATGCTTGTAGAAACGGATGCATATTGTTTAGGAAACGTGATGAACATGAGGAATTCTATGAGTTTTGTTAGTTGCCAATGTATTAACAAATGGAAGGGACACTTAATAACCACTTGCATAAAAGGGTTTGCGCAAACTATATTGAGGTACTTGCCATTAACTCCAAGTTTGTAGAGATTATATGCTTCAAAGGTGACTACGTTGCATATGACATGGCATGCTACTCATTAAACAAATCAAGGGGTCATGTGTCATCCTTCTGATGCAGAAGCATGGAAATATTTTTATTAAACTCTTCCCAGTTTTACTTCAGAATCTTGCAACATTCAGTTAGGTCTTTGTGCTGATGGGTTTTCCCTTCATGTTGGTCATTTATTACTACACCTTACAATCTTCCTCCAGAGTTGTGCATGAAGAGTCCTTATATGTTTTTATCTTTAATCTGTCCGGGTCCTAAAAATTTGAAGAAGAATATAGATGTCATTTTATAGCCCTTGATTGATGAGTTGAAGCATTTGTGGGAGGTTGGTGTTGAAACTTATGATATCAACGCAGGTAAAAAGTTTATCATAAGAGTCGTACTTTTGTGGACCATTAGTGATTTTCATGCATATGGAATGCTTTATGGATGGAGTATCTCTGGGTTGCTTGCGTGCCCAATATACATGAAGAAATCTAAAGATTTCTATCTACATCATGGTAAAAAAGTTAGCTACTTCGATTGTCGCAAGAAATTTTTACCTACAAATCATTCATATAGAAGGGATAAGGCAGCTTTTATTTGAGGTAGAGCAAAGATGAGTCATCCACCTCCAAGGTTAATAGGAGATGAGATTAGGAACCATGTGTCACAATATAAAACTATCATTAAGGATCCTCAAGGTACGCCCCCTCACTATGGTAACATTCACAAATGGACTAAAAAAAGTATTTTTTGGGAATTACCACATTGGAAGACTAACATGATTCGACACAATCTTGATGTCATACACATTGAAAAAATGTGTTTGATAATATTATGGACACAATATTTGATGTACCTGGAAAAACTAAGGATAATCTGAATGCACAGAAATATCTTCATATTCTCTATGATCACCCTGGAATTATTGTTTCTCTTAACAATACAGTACCTCATAAGCTAAAGGTAAAGTATACATTGACAAAAAATGAAAAAATTAAGATTTGTAGTTGGGTGAGGTGTTTAATGGCTATACCTCAAATCTTGGTTGATGTGTTGACATCAATGAATGTCGGTTGAAAAATATGAAGAGTCATGATGGTCATGTGTTCATGCAGAGGCTCATTTCGATTTCATACAGAGAAATATTACTAGATTTCATATGGTCTATGTTAACTGAAGTGAGTTTACTCTTTCATATCATATGCTTTGCACTGCTTGATTTGCAAAAGTTCATGAATTGGATAAAAATGTGGCCATATTGTTGTGTAACTTGGAAAAAAGTTTTCCTCTAGCTTATTTGATTTCATGGAGCATCTACTTATTTACTTGCCATATGAGGCTATAATTGGAGGCCCTGTTCAATATTTTTCTCATCTCTTTTAGACTTATGTGTGTATGTGTTTATCTAATCTATTTAATTATTGAAGCTGATAGATTAATTCAGATTATATATATATTATATTAGGTTTTTTTTGTGAACTAAAGAAAAAAGTGAAGAATAAAGCTCACGTAGAAGATTCAATATGTGAAGCTTACATTGTTGAAGAGATGTCATTCTTTGCAAACCATTTCTTTGAAAAAGATGTCCCATCTTACAAGAGAATGAGAGTTGGAAGAAATGAGGAGGACGTCGATAAGAACATTCCACCTTGCTCTATCTCCAGCTATCCAGGTCGAGGTGAAGGCCAAATGGTAGAAAGATGGCTATATCAAGAAGAGTTACATGCATCACATACATATATATTACAAAATTGTGAAGAAGCTCAACCAAATTACCAGTATCTTTAGTATCATATGTGATTTGTGAGTTCAAATAAGTATGCATGTTAATTAAGCATCATAACTAACACCGTTTTTTTTATAGGATGTTTGTCACATACCATCAACACTTAGATGGCACACTCATTGAAAAAATGGTTGATCGACATTTTACTAAATGGTTTATTGGTTATGTGAGTTTTCTTATATATCTTTTCCTATTGCATACTTTCTTCTTCAATTGCTTAATATATTGATATTCTTAACTTTAACTAATCTTAGTAGTATCACTTTAGGTCCAATATCCATATAATCAAGTTACTAATCAATTGTTGCTGACTCTTGCTTAGGGTCCAGATGGTCAAGTCAAAACTTGGTCAGGTCACTTTATAAATGGTTATAACTTCCACGCCCTTGGGGATGGTGAAAATAAATCCACTATGAATAGTAGTGTATGCGTCCAAAGTTCTAGTGGTGATTTTTATGACTTATTGGAAGAAATAATTCAGCTGGAGTTTCCAAGTAGTGCACTAAAATTTGTTTTTCTCTTCAAGTGTCGATGGTTTGATCCAATACATGGAAAGAAGGTTCATCACAAGTATGGTTTGGTCAATATTAATAGAAAGCAGTTTTAAACAAAGTATGGCCCCTTTATCTTAGAACATGAAATGTCCAAATTGCGTGTGTGTACCGCAAGTGCAAGGGTGTCAAAGTAATAAAATACCCCGGTGAGTGGGTAGTCGAATCCATAGGGAACGGAAGTATTAGTAGTAACCAATTCTTAGTTATCTAGTTGAAATCAATGGTTGTGATGTACTGAACTAATTGCAAGAATATTAATAAGTAAGCAAAGAAAGGATAAAGAGTGTAGGAGATCTAAATTAACAAAGATGAGATACCTGGGCAACACTCCCCCTAGGATCTAATATGAAGGTCAAGACTTACTAAATGCTTCTAAACCGAGTTTTATGAGTCGAGGTAATCCAAGAACAACTGGCCCTTGCCTCCAAGCCACCGGTACTGGTCCGCTACAAGGTCCAAGTGGAGAAATCGCTCAATCTCACGACCTCACACCCCATATGACCGTAATAAGCTCTAGGGACACCTAAGAGTGAAACCGATTCTTAAGGATAGATCTAACCCTACTTCTAAGAGAATGATCCCTAACCCTATACATGGTCCGGGTGGAGAAATCTCTTAATTCATGCCTTACTACAAATATGGTTGTATAGAGTCTAGGGAATACGAAGATACGAAACACTCATCGGAAGGGAAAGGGACACTCCACTATCTCATGACTCACCCTCTCAACCCTCTTTAACCTTGCAGTTCTAACTCTAATGGAGACTTCTTTATCATCAATGTAACAAATTATGCATATACAATCAACCACAAGGATCAATAAAACATGCAAGTCATGGTAACACAAAATTAAAACTCAAATCAACTCGGATTTAATAGAAAGCATAAAGCAAATCAATACAAAAGATAAGATCCTAGGGTTCATATCCCCAAATACCTACTAGGGTTTAGCCATCCATGGAGCAAGTTACAAAACAAAGATTAATACAACAAATAGCAATATAAACCATAGAGAAAAACCCCTTCGAATTCATGATGATGGCCTTGATGGGTCGTTCAACGTCTTAAAGAATCCTTCTCCAAAGTTAGGTTGCCAAAGGCCTCCTTGATGCTATGACAAAGGAAAGATCGATAAAAGTTGGTGAAGAACGGCCCCTAATCTTGCCAAAGACCCCCTCTAGAACCCTAGCCGCTATGCCTTTTAAGTTCTTGCAAAAAACCACGTAAAAAAGAATAGGGCAAATGGCCTATTTATAGGCATAAACCGCGATTGTCACATGCCTTCACGTGCCTGCGTGGAATTTTCATGCGTCCGCGTGAGCTGTAGGAATTTCCACATAGTCGCGTGGAATCTTCACAGGGTCGAATGAACAGTATCTCTGTTGTAGTACTACTACAGTAAATTCCTACGTTGTTTTGCTACAGTTCTTAATTACAATCCTCTTTATAAATGTGGTTCAAACACTATTCTCTTGAGGCCACATGGTTGGGCACACGTCCATGTGTTAGGCTATAAGACTTTTCTTTGTCGACTCATCATTTGAAAGGTCTTACGTTCTTCACAAAGAGAAGGAGCATAGAGATGTGACTGCCTTTGTGCCCTTCCAACTAGCAAATTTGCTTGAATCCTCTTGAAAGTTGTCACACACCTCCATGTTCATGAGCTCCTCTTGTGTCTTGATCCTTCTTGATCCTTGGATTGAACAAGAACTCTCAAAATGTATCTTTATAGTCTATCTTTGCTTCTTTTTCTCCCTTATAGGCATTCACAACCTAATTTCACAAAAGAACACCAAATACACTATATGAGACATAAACCATAGTAAAAATAATGCTCAATGCATGTAAAACATATAACAAAATATGTCTACTCAGGCACTTATCAGCACAATAGGCGATTCAAGTGTATTATTCAGAATATCCGAGTTTGAAGCAAGATAAAGTTGATTGGATTGTTTTATGTAAAACAAAAGCAAGAAGAACAATTGAGGAACAATGGCAAGAAAGGGACATCCCACCCTACCAAATGGATGAAGTTGAAGTTAGATACAATGTTACTAAATTTGATGTCCTTCCATCATTAGATGATAATTTGAATGGTATTGATCTCTTTGTTGACCTATCCGATGTGGTGGACCCTACATCTCAAGGTCGTCACCCAATTCTTGCAACTGTGATGGAAGAAGAAAAAAGATGAAACAAATGTAGACGACGACAAAGAAGAAGAAGATGTGGAGGATGAGGAAAATGACGATGAAGATGAAGATGAATTATTATTTTAGATATAATGTAAGTTACATTATTTATGAATTTAGTTTATAGCTTTGTCTTGTATTAACAAATGCATTATATTGTGTAACTTATTTTGGTGGACTGATTTGTAGTTTGCCAATGTGTATATTTTGCCTAACTTGTATTTGACATGATTCCTTGTTTTCTTTTTTCTTGCAAGGGTAGATGATGACTGCAAGAACTCTATGATTTCTTGTACATGACAATGATGACTTTAAGAACTCTTTGATTTCTTGTACATGGCAATGATGACTGCAAGAACTCTATGGCCTAGAGTCAATGGGTCTACTGGTGGGGTAATGGGAAGGGCAATAGATCCCTTAAATTTGCAGCCATCAAGCATCTCGTTTGGTTTAAGGTGTGCCAACATTTTTTAACATGTGAATGTTTATGAAAGTGCAATACTCCAGTGATTCTTATTACCTAAGACATGTCAATCGAGCTAGACTTCAATGCATGAAAGTTGAACAAACAACTAATACAGTGAGAAAGAAAATCATTTTAGAGCTAATCCTACTCCATTAATACAAAAGTTAATTACTGGTGTTTGCTTTGCATCTACTTGATCTCTAATATTGGTGTGTGCTTAGTTTTGGTGCCATTCAATTTATTTTACTCCTAAAAAATCACTAACAATCAAGTTAGTTCTTGGAAAGTACTGACTATCTCAATAACTTCTTGCAATGTTCAATATTTAAGAGATTTATTTATAGAATGCAAAGTTCTTAGGACATCAAGTACTTCCTCCTTTCGTTCTGGTTATCTAATGGTAATGTGATTTTCTTGTTTTAAGGAAATAGAGTTTTTGAAGATGTATCTATTATAAAGGTATTTCTCTGAGACTATATTCTGAAGTTTTCAATATAACTTGCATAATGGTCTTTTTACGAAATATGAGATTTGTTATTTTCTAAGTTATGTTCTGTAAATTTTTAACATCCAAGACTGATGCTTTCGAGATCCTAGTCTGCAAGATATCCTTCATCTTATTGCACTTAGCTTTATATACAATGTTTTAGCTTGGAGTGTGTCTTGCATGCCAAACTTTGGCTGAAAGCTTTAGCAACTTTATTAATAATGGTTGGCTGTCCATGATTTGTGCAAGTAGGAAAAGCATGTGCAACCTAATTCTCACCAAATTGGCGTTTCTCCTATACCATTTTTTTTATTTGAACAATGTTACAGAAAAGATATATCCGGTTATTATCGAACCAACATTATCTTCCATCTTAAAATTATGTCTAATTTGTTGTTGCTAAGCTCTTCATTCTTCCTAAAGTTAATGTGGTTTATCTCCTATAAATATTACCTAGTTCTTGTTAAATCAACCTATTTTCCCATTTCAAAATTTTAAAATCTATCAATTTTTGCACAACTGTTATTTCCCCTGATTCTATCCACAAACTGAATATCTTTAATCTCCTAAAATTCTTGTGCTTCGTTTTCATCCATTGGTCATCTATATCATTTTTTGTTTCCTTCCAGAGCATCTTATGTCTTATTCCATTGCTGACATGCAAAGTAATGTTAGTTTACAATTTGCTAATATGCATGGATAGCTTCGGGCTTTTATACGCTCTTTGACTTAATAGATTTTTCTAATCTATGTTTTTACTACTTAAATTATAATAAAGCAGACTTTCCAATTTGTTAAGAGGATCATTAATTCATTCTTCACCTAGTATGAAAGGAACTTTTGAATCTGGCTTATTTTTCCTCCTATTTTATTCTCCTCTTGAACTTTTGTTGTCATATTTTCCTTGACAACAAATGAAAGTAACAATATTTTTCATGGGATACTATTTTCAATGCTGTTTTTAAAAGATGTTACATGAAATTGCTTTTTCTGTCTTATAATTTTCTATTTTATGCTAAACATAGCATGCATGATAGCTTAGGCTTGTAAAAATCTTCAATTTTGCCCGTACTGCCATAATTTTATTTTATTATTTGCCACAAATCTCCTAATTGGCTCCTATAATAGTCTCATGATAAGTAGAGCAATGTTCCCATTGTGCTTCCTTTTCTCCTTGCTAAAGGAATTAGAAAGTACTGGAAAAATTCTGTGGCCTTCCTTTTTGTCACTAGTTCACACTACATCATTTTTGGGTTTTAGAGGCATTTAAATAGAAGGGTTTTAAAAAAACCCCTCTATAATAAAATAGAATATTTTTTTCCATGTTTTTAGAGCCGGTTTAGTTAAACCCCTCTATATTAATTTTTGTTTTAAAAAAATAATTAAAACCTCTCTCTCTCTCTCTCTCTCTCTCTCTCTCTCTCTCTCTCTCTCTCTCTCTCTCTCTCTCTCTCTCACGCTGCGCCCTAATTCCCGGATTTCTCTCGAGATGCTTGTGCGCCCTAATTCCCGGATTTCTCTCAAGAGAGCGTGTGTGCCCTAACTCCCGACAAACCTTACTCCTGCAGCCACCACGCCCCGCCGTGCCGCTAACTCTCGACAAACCCAGCATCCCAACGCAATCTCTCTCAAGAGAGCGATCCCCTTGCGACTCCGCAACCATTACCCACTTCTCCACTCGTTGCTCCGCCGAGGAGGTCTCGTTTCTCTTCTCCTCCCCCTTCTTCTTACTCTTCTCTCAAGGAGGTCTCGTTATCCTTTGATGTAGGTTCTTCCAGTTCTCACAGAGTTCCTTGGAGGAGAATCCTGCCAGCGATCAGGTCTGGAGATCCAATTTTGATGGATTGATTTGAATTTTTTTTTTCTTATGATTGGATTGGACCCAGATTGTGATTAATCTAATGGAATCAGGGCTTTTGTAGCAGATCTCATATCAACTGAGGAGAGGAGATCTAATCAAGCAGTGGATCATAGATTGAGTGATGAACGATTTCATCAAATTGATGCGCTTTCTACTCAAAGCCTTTGTGTGCGCTTAAACACACTATATGTGAGTTACCTTTGCAAACGATTGTTTTATTGTTTAGTCTTGAAGAAATCATTTTTGCAAAAATTATAAACTCATGTCTGTTCGATTCTCACTGGTTCCCCTATCATTAGTCTTCGGGAAAGAAATGAGAATAAGCGTGTATTTCTTGTAAAATGTACTATATTTCATATCCATTGTTTATTGGCTACATGTATAAGTAGCGCCCAACTTAACTAGAGCATATTTCTATTTGTTGTATCTGTTAATTTAATCTGGTTATCATGCATTATAATGTATATACTTCCTCAGGCCAGTTACAATGTTTGGAATGAGCCGTCATGTATTATTTAAGAATTGATTGCCATAATACATAATTCTAGACCATCAATCGAGGCATTCACGCTTGTAAAAATCAAATGAATAAGAATTAGTTCGACTTGAAAAAGAATTTGTAAAATGTATGGTATTAGTATAAGGATACTTAACAAGTGTATGTCCGGCTTGTATGGACAAAAAGCTTTTTGTTAACTCATGGATTTGAACAACAAACTCATGCTTTGTGGATCTATACGAGGAAGGGGGTAAATTGTCTATACAGGTTCTGCAATTAGTTATCATCTTGGAAATACTTGTAAGACATGATTGGATGGTTATGTATGTTCATTAGCTTTTGATACTTAATGGTACTTTTGTCATTCTGTAGTATGCTATTACTCATCTAAGTAAGCTGGAAGACAGCATTCATGAGCGATGGATAAGGAAAAAAATATGAGAATAAAAGCTACTCCTCTGATTCTTGGACAAGAGTTTAGTGGGTATACTGCTTAGGCACTCATTTTTAAATTACACCATTGCTGATTGCTGGCCTCTTGCTTCTTTGTGTATTTCTTGTGTCACTGTAATTGTTTTGAAGCACAAAGATATCTCGCTGAACTTTGGCTTGTTGAAACATTTCTTTTTGCAGGGTGAAATATGGGATTGATAGAGTGTTGGATACACTTCCTCGCATGTATCAAGTAAGACAACTACTTTTTTTTGTGTATCATGCTCACGCTGCATTTTGGACTGTCCCTTACTAAGAGTGTGCTTTGAGTAGCTTGCACAAGGTGGTACTGCTGTTGGAACTGGACTGAACACAAAGAAGGGGTATGTTTTACTTCAGATGACTTATTTTTATTTTATGGCTTCTGTAATTGTACATGTTCCACAATAGTACAATTCATATGCTTACACCATATTGAGATGAGTATTTACTACTATTGGATTTTGCTTTGGTATCTCGAGCCTTTCATAATTTCTAATATAGCACTCTTTTTACATTTTCTTTTATTTTCTATTAGTCATCTAGCGCCTTCAGTCAAATGTTTTAGTTTAAGTTGAAAGCATCTCAAGTCCAACTTGATCAATAGCTTAATAAAAATATAACCACACAAAAGTGAAAGTAATTGCTTTGTTCACTTTGTTGTTTCATTAGGTTAATTGATGTTATCATGTATAATGTGCCTTTTTATTTACGCGGGACAGAAGTGCCTTTGTTGATCTTCGAAGGACATGCTTATCAACTGTGTGGATTCCACAAATCAACCAGCCATTTTAGTAGTTCTACTGGGAGTCATATCTTTATTTGCTTTATTTTTTAAAAACAATTATCCCATTACTGTAGTATTATACAATAAGTTTTGTTTTTCATGCATAAATATTCAGGTTTGATGTTAAAGTTGCTGCTGCAGTAGCTGAGGAGACCAAGCTGCCATTTGTTACTGCAGAAAACAAATTTGAAGCCCTAGTTAGTATCTATATCCTTCAAAGACTCTCATCTATTTGCTTGCAACCAAATCTGACTTTCCATTTTCATTTTCTTCTTCCAATTTATTGGTAATATATATTTTTGGTTGCCTAAATCTTGGGTGATATTGTTCAACTCGTAGAACTAAGTAAGCAATTTTTAGTTGTGAGAAATAAAATGCCCTAATATACGAAACGAGAACAATGCATATTGGATGGGCTCTTCTCCTGGACAAACTCATATATTCATGTCCATTTGTTGAGATAAAGTGGCAACTATGCTGGCCAGTTTGCCAGATTTAAACTTGACCTGTTGTGAAGAAACTTATGTGATTGTTACAAGGTAAGCATTCTTAAAATAGTACTCTTTAATATTCATGGTTATTTATGTGTTTATTAAATAACCATGAATATTTAACAATGCTACTTTAACGAACATATCAGCTGGATAACCTGCTCAAGCGATTTTTTTTTTCCTATTACGTTGTGCATAGGTTCACGATTACAGCAGATAATATTATCAGTTTGCAAAATCGAAGGAAATAATGAGATTCAATGCTATAAATAGGGAAAGATGAAAATTTAAGTTAATCTAATATTCCATGAGCGAAAAGTTGATAAATTCTAATTTTTTGCAACATATTTCTTTTACTTAGGTACATTGTAGAATCTAATGTTCATAAATGCCTACTTGCATTGTGATATGGTTGATGGCCATTGCCAGCTGTTCAATCAGGAACTTGCAGAAATTCTCTCATGGCCTGATTTGCAGGCTAAACTAAAACTTATCTTCTTTGAACCCTGTGTAACTAATGACATCATTATCACATCCTCTCAAAGTACAAGCGTTTTTGTGAATATATATTTTCAGCATAAGCTGTTACCCATAATGCAAATTGGGTTCCAAATTACAACCATTTTCTGTGACCATTCAATATATTCAGGAATTTTTTTTTTTTGTAGTTTCTCACTGGAAAGTGGAGATAGCTTTCACTTTACATGTTTAACAACAAAGGCTACTTTCTGTCAATATATATTTTCAGCATAAACTGTTACCCATAATGGAAAATCACTTTCAAGTTTATTTCTGTTCTTTTTGTTTTGGATTCATTATGATTGTATTTTGTAGGTTTTAGTGCTTTCTATTATTCATATTCGCTTCCTTTGGGACATTTTTGTGGCGATTTCTTGTTAAAAAGTGAACTTATGGAGTAAAAAAAGTGACAGTCATTTGCTGTATTAGTCCTGTATTCAAAATCTCATCAGATCATCTTCTGTACCAGGCAGCACATGATGCTTTTATCGAGACTAGCGGGGCCTTGAATACAGTTTCTGTTTCTCTTCATAAGATTGCAAATGACATCCGACTTCTTGGGAGGTACCTAGTGACTATTTTGGTTTCACTTGTGTATTACAGATAATCTGTTCTGTTAACTTCAGAATTTCTCCTTTACAGCGGTTCACATTGTGGGCTAGGCGAATTAATTCTTCCCAAAAATGAGCCAGGCAGCAGTATCATGCCTGTAAATGCCTTGAACTATTTGCCTGGTTCCATTTAAGTTTTTAAAGTTTAACCATAATTGTTGTCATTTATCAATTTGTACATAGCAAAAATCTTTAATGTTTATCTAAATGCCATGCTTTTGGTATTTACTCATTGTTCTTACTGGTGATATTGATTTCTTTTTTGCTCAGGGAAAGGTTAATCCTACACAGTGTGAGGCTCTTACCATGGTTTGTGCCCAGGTACTGTTTCTTATATTCAAATGTCCACTTAACATTTCTTTCCTGGCATTATACGTTAGTTTACAATCTAGGCTGAGAAGCATGTCTGGAATATAGACTATGTACAATTATTCCCTGGATTCATCTTAATGATAATGCATATATTTAGTAATTGTTTGTTTGATCATCATTTGATGAACAGATGCACAAGCTAATTTGCTACAGATATAAACCTATGCATACTAATTCGTTACATGGTATAGACATGTAGTAGAAGCATATTAATGATTGCTGCTTGATTATAAATGCTGTGAATTATAGGTTGATGTATAGCGAGACCGGAGTACTTATTGTGCAAAAGTACATGTGGCCTTTGCTGAAAAGTTTAATGTTAGATGTATCCAAGGTTCCAGATATACGACTTCGTATGATGTTAATATTTACTTTTTGCTTTTATTTTCCAGTCTTTGAGGTTGCTTGGGGATGCTTCCATTTCTTTCGAGAAGAACTGTGTGAGAGGAATTCAAGCAAACCAAGAGAGGATTTCAAAATTACTCCATGAGGTAAAACTTAGCTCATTTGAATTGCATATCCTTGTTTACTATATTCACTACTACTAGAAAAAGGAAACTAACATGTCACTTTGTTTTGAAATACTCCTGCAGTCTCTGATGCTTGTTACATCATTGAACCCTGTAAGTTTATGGGATCCTTTATTTTTTTTTTCCGTGTTTTGCTGAGTTATATTATGTTGGATAAACTTCATGAAATTCACATCAATATTATTGGTGTCAATTTTTATTATGATTGGATTTTGTTTAATGTTTTTGCAAATTTTGGAGAATTCATGGTTAAAGATCAAGAGGGTTGAGGATGAGGATACATGAAGCTTTTTTTACTTTGTGTAATTAACTCAAAAAATATTTTGTAATGAAAGTACACAAATAGTGTAAAACTCTTACATTTTGCTAGTACTCAAAATACATTACACTTTAATTCATAACATGTCAATAAAGTTCAATGAAATTAAATTTAGTATATTTTTGAATGTAATGAAAATTTATATTTTTGATTTACAGGTTAAACAAATTTATTTATTATTAATAGGGAAAAAAATAAAATTCAATTTAATTAAATGAACAAATTTAGAGGTGGTTATAACCACCTCTAAAAGTATGAACATGCAAGAAATTATAAACTATAGAGGCGGTTATAACCGCCTCTACCACTTATAATTTTTAGAGATGGTTATAACCACCTTTAAAACTATTGAGGATTAATGAAAATTTAATATTTATTGAGGCGGTTATAACCGCCTCTACTACAATAAATTTTTAGAGGCGGTTATAACCGCCTCTAAAACTATTAAATGGTAATGAAAACTTAATAGCTATAGAGGCGGTTATAACCGCTTCTAAAACTATTGATGTTTGATGAAAACTTAGTAGTTATAGAGGCGGTTATAACCGCCTCTACTCTTGTTATTAAAAACCGCTTCCGTAGATAAAACTTACCCCAACGGTTGGTACAAACCGGCTCTAAAGTGTAGAGCCGGCTTGATACAAGGCGGTTTAGAGGCGGGTAAAAAAACCAACGCTACACCTATAGAGGCGGTTATAACCGCCTCTATAGGGCTTGAAAACCGCCTCAAAAACTCTTTTTTTGTGTAGTGTCATGTTCATATTTTTTCTAAGTTGGGTTAACTTGTTACATGTAACATGTACCCTGATCGACATTTTCCTTTTTATCTAAGTTGGATATATAACATTTGTTTTATTTTATTAATGGTAGTAAAATCATTTCCACTTAATCACACTCATATGCATTGTTACCACCAAGAACTAGAGATGCAATTATTCTTTTATCCCCGAGCATAAACTAAGTTCGGATTTTTGCTCATATATGCAATTTAATGGTATATGCAAATGAACAAATCATGTCTTCTTGAAGATTATGCTGGAAAGGAGGCCCATGTATGACCTTGAGAAGATTCATGACTGTATTCTATGTTTTTTGTTATCATATTTTCAACCAACGTTCATAGTTTTGGTTGTCAACTTACAGGGTAAACCAACCAATTTGGAGGACTCTAATGTTATGTAAAATGTACCAAGTTTAAAAATAACAATTGAAACCTTCTGATCGCATTCAAATGTACCACTTTTCAAGGTAGTTGTAATTTATAATTGTTTTTGAAGCATAGGTTAGCAATCTTTTGAGAGCATAAATGTTGTTACTTTTAATTTGGAAATTCTTTCTCATTATCTCATTATCTCTGTGGGTCAGGACCTCTACTTACTACCTACACTTAAATTAGCGTATAACTTGTGCAGTCTTGAGGATTATGAATCCAGTGTTTCAGGTCAGTCCATTTGCTCTCGCTTTGTAGTCCAATGCTTATTAACTTTGTATGATTTCACCCTCTAAATATCATGTCAATGTCTGTGGTAAAGCCTTAAGTCTGATGTGATGGATATTATGCCCTTATTAGTATCATTTGAATATTATGCCCTTATATATATATATATATATATATATATATAATTCCATTGAATAAAGTAGGCTATGTTAAGCAAGCAAATTAAGTTAATTGTAATTTGGGTTTATATTTTGGTTATGTCATGAATATTTTGTATTTTATCACAAAAAGTATTAGTGCCTTGTTCAAAATTTTAACTCTGTTATAAATAGAATTTTGTTAATTATTTTTTTTAATATTTCATTATATTTATTTCAGCAAATAAATTAATTTTTAAGTATTTGATCATATTGTTTTAGAATTAAAATATGCTTGATTGGTAAATCGATAATTGTGGTTATAAAGATGTTAATAAACGATGTCTATTATTTAACGATTTAAATATTATTTATTAGTGAAAAATTTATCTTAGAAATATTTATTTTATGACAACTCCTTTTAATTTCTAAATTAATAAAATTTTAATCATGGAATAAAAACAATCTAATGCATAAGTAAAATAAATATAATTAAAAAAAAAAAGTTCTCATGGATTAACAAATAACTCTTCAACATTAAAGCCCCTCCTCCAAGAGTGGTGATCCCACGGACTCGGTTCCATAGGATTTAAGGTGGAACAGAAATGTGGGATCAGCATCACCACACATTTGCATTGACAATAAATTCAATTTTTATATTTTAAAATATAATAAAGGGCAATTAGGTAATTTAAGTTCCTCTTGCTTTTCCCTTCTCGTTCACATCATCATCCATCTTTTCCCTTTTTCTTTTCCTCATCCTCCGTTCACCTCCTCCATCCTTCCCCTTCACCGCCGTTGCCTCCAGAAACATTCCGAGCTTCTTCTTCCCATTCATCAGCCCCGCTAACCTCCTCCTCTTCATGGCTCATGGCAAAGCCCACACAATAACCTCTCCATGGCGAGCACCAAGAGGTTAACCAATTGACAAGGACAACAACAAAACACCACCGCGTACTCCATCGCTATCTCTCCCATCACCTCCCCACTCTGCACAAGAACAAGTAGTTGAGGAATTGGCTACTTTTTATTCTGATCTTGATCCTTTATTTGTATGACATGCAGAAATAATAGGAGTTCACTTCTTTGGTAAGATATGAATTGATATGAGGTATCATTGTATAACAATGTTAGTCGCAAAATAGAACATTCAATTCTCAGTACCAATAAGATTCAAGTGATCAAATTGTGACAGAGCTCAGAGGACAACACCCCAAAAGGCTGACTAATAAGAGATACACTTTGATGACTTTATCAATGGAATGCCATTGTTGATAGTTATTCTACAAAATTAACTCACTTTGAAAGGCCAGTTTCAGAACTAAGTAGGGCTTGTCCTTCATCTACAAGAGAAATAATGCTGAAAAGTCACAGACGAACCAAATTTCACAATGCTTGACTATGAGTCTAAGACAAATAACATAACAAAAACCATATTTTGATCATACTATTCAAAGATATCATGGTCAAACATTAGTGTTGTATTTGCAGCATGTAATGATATTTTAGACACCATAGGCTCCAAATAAGCAAATGGGCAATATAGTTCAACATCAGCAACATTCATACCAAATCTCAGCTTTTCTTGTTTCAATCCTCAACAAATTGATCTCAAAATCAAGAACACACCAATTTGGACCAATGAGTCTGATTTTTTAACTCTAATGCAAGGGCAGAGTATATATCCTGGAGTTTCATCTGACATTGTTTTTCTATATGCATGTGTATGTATTTCTTTCATATTTTGTATGTCTATTTACACACAAGATCTCCAAATCCTTCCTTCCTCCACTGAAGAGAGCCCGAATCTGATAGGCATGGCGACAACGGTGAAGAGGAAGCTAGTGATACTAAAGGAGGTGAGGAGAAGGATGAGGTGTGCGAAGGTGGTGGGAGGGACAGCGGCAGAGTGCACTGTGGCGTGTTGTTGCTGTCCTTGTGGGTTGGTTGACCTCTTGGTGCTTGCCATGGTGAGGTTGTCATGTAGGGTTTACCTGCGAGCCATGAGGAGGAGGAGGAGGTTGGTGGCGCTGATGAATGGGAAGAAACCTAGAGTTTTTCTGGCGGCGGTGGCGGTGAAGGGGATGGGTGAAGCAGGCGAACGGAAAAGAAGAAGGAAAAGAAAAAGGGAAAAGATGGATGACGATGTGAACAAGAAGGAAAAACAAGAGGAAATTAAATTACCTAATTGCCCTTCATTATATTTTAAAACATAAAATTGAATTTATTGTCAATGCAAATGTGTGGTGGTGGTGATCCCACGTCTCAGTTCCACCTTAAATCCCACGGAACCGAGTCTGTGGGATCACCACTCCTCCAAACGAAGCCCTTCTTTAGAGCACTGCTCTCACTTCTTCATTCTCCTTCTCTTCGTCATCTCCGATCTTTGATCTTTGACCTCACTTTGCTACCACATCCGATGCCACTCTCAACCCTTGACTTCCATCCATCCATCCATCCATGGCAAGTATCATCTCCAACGCCGTTCACCATTTTGGTTAGAGAGGGTTTTTGCGAAGTAGTATTAGATTTACAATTAGGAAGTTTAATTCAAATTAGGTTTGAATTTAGGTATTTTTTTTATGAAGATCTTGAGAGTTTTCAATTTTTTTTTTATGTTTTATTTTTTTGCATTTGTGATTAAAATAGAGGATTTATGCATGTCTATCTTAATTTCTTGCTTGTTTTCCTTGTCTTCTGAAGCTCTTCAGTGATGGTGAAAGCAGGGGAAATGGCCTCCTCTGTGTGATGGTGAAAGAATTTGTCTTTTTTTGTTTATCTTTCAATCTCCAATTTCAATTCATTTGGAATATTTAATGGATACGTTTTTGTTGAAGTTACTTTTATTCACTTTATTTTCTAATGACATCTTCTTTTACAACAACTCATCTGACCTAACAACTTTAGCAACAATGTCAATTTTAACTATAGACCTAAATGCATACCTTTTCAAGGTTAGAATGTGCAAAACCTTTAAAATTTATTAATTTGTTAATTGATGATAAATTAATTAATCTTATGTGAAATTATTCTCTATCTATAGAGCCTCTGGAATAACACAATAAATTTTGATTCACTATAAACTTGTAATTTCAGAATGTTTCTATGGTGTCATTTTCTTAAAATTGATAAGTTACCAAATAACTAAACTCTGAAATAATTATTTTGTTTGCTCTTTTTCTCTTTTGCCTCAATCGGGAGACACAATGATCCAGCTAGTGGAGATAGGGAAAGGTGATCATGTCTTATTATCAGTACATAAAAACCTATTACAAACCAACAAATAACAGACAACCATGATTTTCAAGGTGGCTAAGCTGCTAAAAGCTGAATGTAAATTGGATTCCTAGCCAATAAATGTTGTCCTAGTACTTCCAATTTCTTCAATGAGCTGTGGATATCTCATTATGTTTTCAATGTTTTTATCCTATTATATTTTCACTGCTCATTTATCCTTTAGCTCAGACAATTATTGACTTATTGTTTATCTTTAAAATGAGTCAATGGTACTTGAGATTGCAACTTGACATGATAGTTAATTTAGCTTTGCTTCCTTTATCATTTGAGACCTCTGTGTGAAAAGCAAAAGCAAGCAAACTTCCTTTATATTTGCAAACTCACATAAGGTGGAAAAGAATTTCTGACTTGCATATTCTAATGGTTATCATTTTTTAGCAAGCTCTTTTCAATTCTTTACTGTATGGCTAGTTTTGCTTTTTAAATTGGTTGGCATTGCTGAAACTTGTATTCATGATTGCATTATGTTTGTTTCAGGTCAGAATTCAAAAGACAATGAAAAACTTCTGAAGATTATAGGAACTCATGTTGATGCCATTGAAATCACATGTTGTTCTCTAACTTTATCTTCTACTAAGTTGAACTTATCTGGCCTTATCATCTAAATGTTGGTTGTTTTATAAAAGATTGTTTTGTAGCATGTCTTAATAGTGTTTTGTTATAGTTGGTAGGAGGTCTGCCTATTTGGTATTAATTCTAAACTGTTGAGACCCCTTGACAAGGTAGTTCCACTTGATTTCTTGTTTTTGGGCCCTCCACATCTGTTCAAGTTTTTTTTATAAAAGAAGGCACCATAATTGGGTGTATATCAACTTCTCTTTTATCATTGCACAATCACTAATTATTGTTTTGCTAAATTTGTCTTGTAAAGACAAAATGTTTCTTTGTTTTTGGGCCATAGATTTTCTTCTCTGCTCCTTATTTGTGTTGATATGAGCTGATGTTTCCTTATTAAGAAAATATTGACTTTAAATAATTCTCATTCTTGTTTAATATCATCATTAAGTTAATTTGACTGAATTAATTGTAGTGGACTTCACCGTCATACTTATTCTTAGAGACATTTGAAGAAGGCATAGCTCATCGAAGAGAACAAAAGGTATGGTGATTTCTGCAATTATGTGTCCCTCTTTCTTAAATGTCATTATAACAACAACCAAGATGAAATTCTATCCATTTTGCACATGTTTTACTATTTCTTATAACATTTCCTTTAACCAAGTATTGGCAGGCTACCATATCTTATTATTTGCATCACTTTTGTCGACCATTCCATGAATAAGTATATGATGATTACTATAAGGAAAGAGGGTGACATAAATATGGTATATTATAGGTTTGCGGCATGCCTCTGAATTGCTTGGTTTGTTTCCGCTCTTCATCTCGTTCCTGTTTCAAAGTTCAGATTTTGGTTAAACAAGTAGTTAATTAGTTCTTAGTTATTCAAAATTTTTCTTTTTAATCCTTGGACGATGTGTAAGCCACTTCATGGGTAGTGCTATTATGGGTATTTTTGTTATATGTGCAGAAATAGAGGGCTCAATACATTTTCAAGTGAATTCGGGAGAAAACAAGAAGATATTCAAAAGGAGTTCAATTACTCAAGCTTGACACGGGCTGGATATGCTCGTGTCATACCCTCCGAAGTTCTCAGGCCAATGTTGATCCAACAAGAATTCTGTGTAGAAGGATACTTTCAAAATTGACACGGTGAGGACACGACCATGTCCATGCCTCCTAAAATCCTAGGACTAGGGTGATTTTAGTAGAGAATTGTTGACATGCACTGGGTGCCCCTAACACGATCGTGTCACAACATTGCACGGAACTTTCCAGGCAGAGACACTCCTTTGTACTTAACGTTTTCGCAACATGACACGGTCTGGACACGAGCATCCGCAGACTGTGTGGAGCCCAAAATTCCTCTGTATAACTCCAGTTTTTAGGGTTTCATAATCATCTTTGTTCGGGTATCTTCTCCTTGACCATGAGTACTTTGATGAGGGCGAAGATCAAACTTATCCACACCTTCTAAGGCACAAAGAAATGAGTTGGAGGCACAATGGAAGTGGTGCTGATAGAAGGAGCTCGATATTAGGGGCAAATCACAAAGAGAAGGGAGTCAAGTCTTCTTTTTTTAGATCTAGTTTTATCTCCTCCATGTTGTACCCACCCATGAAAGGCTAGCTGGCCACGGTGCCCCGGGGTGGGAACTTTGCCACTTTGTATGCTTAAACACTTTTACTCTTCATGATTTAAGGAGTTATTTTGGTTCTTGTGTTTAATCTTGTGTTTGCAGAATTTGATGTGTTTGAGTTGCACAGTTACTTAGGTAAAACTCAGTCTGTGGATTGCCATAGTTGTGGTTGCCTTGTATGATTGCAAAACTTGATGTGCATGAAACCATAGTTACCTTAGTAAAACATGGTATAATTGAGAAGCATAGATGCTTCATTGCTTTTGAGAACACAGTAGAACTCAAGAATGTACCTGGTAAATCTTGAGAGTGAGTGAGCATTACTGAGTGCAGAGGGAACATCCCGGGCATTGTTCTCTTTTGTTGACACTTAATCCAATTGCCTTTTATCTCTATTTATTCTCTGTTCCTTTTCTCTTTTAAATTGCTTTTTCATTTATTTAAGTGAATATTTTTAGTCCAGTCCCTGAGGTTCGATAACCCTACCCTTTACGAGATATCACTATATTACTTATATGCGACCCATGCACTTGGGGAGAACACATCAGTCATCAAATACTTATAATTTATATATGAAAACAGAGTAAAGTGAAGAAAAATACTGAATTTTGTATGAAGCTAGTGCATCTCACATGTTAAAGATGTCAATAAAAACTGAAAGTTTTGTATATAGTTTTTGGGTACTCTGCTCAGGCTCTATAATTGTACTGTAGACTAATGAATGATGAGATGGATGGAGCTTCGCTGATATGGGCTTATAATGTCTTCCACTTTGGTTTTGACATCAATGCATGTATCTATTTATTTTTGTTTTATTTTGAAAAGGAAATAATAATTGTTTTAAAGAAAATTTTAGGAAGATAGGGAACATTAACTTTGGGTTAATAGCCAAGGGAGGAGAGAATGATGAAGATGGCTACTTATGACACACTCTTTCATATTGTGAGTGTTGCTTGAGATAAGTGCTTTGTCAGGGTGATAAACTTGACTGTTGTTATGCAATCTAGCATACTTGGATAATAGCCCAGGTTTTGTTTTTTTTTTATTTTGAAATATATATATATATATAATGTCTTTTAAGTGGCTGGTGGCTTTGGGTCCATAGTTGAATGAATGAAAGCAAAAGTAGATCGTGGATGCAATTGTTGATGAAGTTCTTCAGTTGAATAAAGGTGAAGACACAAGTTGTGCGCAAAGAAATGTGGGTGTGTGCCAACCTCCATTGTGCTCAATAGAATATATAAAGTGGAGGGGCACAAAGACAGTCACCCTCATATATTTTGAATTGTACAAATATTAGTAAGAGCTTCATCAATGAGGTTTTATTGATGACACTATCTACTGCATGGATGTGTACCCATTCATGTGGCCTCAATGAAAAGAGTGGATTTAGGAGCATTTCGACGAAGTACTGCAGCAGTTTAATGTAGTAAAACATTGTAGCAAAATTACAGTAGTAGTTACTATTCATAGCACGCAAGAAATAAAGACTGAAAATTCACACCTGCGTGTGGAATTTCCACACGCCCGTATGGATACCCGATTCAAGTCCCAATAAATACCGCGTTTTGAGAGTTATTGAAGAATCTTTTCTTCATCTTTTGTCCATCTTTGGGGCACTAGCCTCTAGGGTTTGGAGAGGCTTTGCCCAGGTTTTTGGAGCGGTTTTATGGCCTTCGATATCGCGTTCCTTCAGAGGAAAGTTATTGGGGAGCTTTCGTCGGCACCGATTCGAAGAGGTGTGCCTTCAGCTTGACAAAGGAACCTTAAAAGAAGACGAGGTGGCTCCACAAGACCATCAATACGGAATAAAAGGGGATTTTATATATGGATTGCATGTTTTCACTATTGATTTCATTATTGATTGTGTATTGCTCCATGGAGAGCTAAACCACTAGTGGGTGCTTGGACTTGTAAACACTAGGATGATTTTGTTTCATTGACCTTTATTATACTTCTTTAATTGATGTTTTAATTGAGTTCCATCCTTGAATGCTTGTTGTATTGATTTTCCCTTAGAGTGACACTAGGGTTGAGAATCCATCTTTTTAATCCTTGTGGATGAGTGACACTCCATTCGGATTAGACAAAGCAAGGTTGGAGTGGGTTGAGAGGGTGAGTCCAGAGGTACTGGAACGTCTCCTTTCCCTTGCGATGTGGTTTATCCTACCTCCACGTTCCAAGAGTTCTTTGCAGTCATGATAGAGTGAAGTGCTAAGAGACAAACTCTACTGGGGCTTAGTTGTGCAAATAACAGAGTGAAGTGTTGAAGTAATCGTTAGTGTTAGAGTTTCATCATGACTAGTAGTATTTCACCTAGACCAAAGGGTTAGATCTATTTTAGGGAATAGGGTTTACCACTTGGAGTCCCTAGAGCTTCATGCAACCCCCACACAATGTGAGGCCTTGAGAGTATCATTTTCCACCGAGACATAGTGTAGGGTTTGTCACGGTTGAACTTCGGCTTGGGACCGTGTGTCTTTAGATGTCCACGACTCAATAAGAATCAGTTAGGAGGCATAATGATTAGTCTTACACTTAAGAAATAGTCTTAGAGTGAGCAATATTCAGGTGCCCCATCTCTCTATCGATTACCTCTCCTTATCCCTATTGCGCTTCCATTCTTTTCTTTGCTTTTATTTGCATTGATATTGTTCACACAACTTCTCAATCATTTTCACTATAGTTAAATAGTAAATCTTGTGTTTACGAGCACTATTCCCTGTGGATACGACTAACCACTCACCGGGGTACTTTATTACTTCAATAACCCATGTACTTGTGGTACACATGTGCAAGGGGTATGCTAAAGGAGTTGTTGATTTCCTGGCCACCTAGGAATTCTGTGGAGGAGGCTTAGTAACGACTAAGCACTGCACTTGATTATGATCCTTGTCCGACCAAGGCCACCACTCTCTGCTTTCCGGTACTTCGATACATTCATTATATCCTCAATCACTTTCTCACTAAATGCGGCAATAATACCGGGGTAGTTGGTCGCCGTGACTTTGACTTTCTACTGAGAATGGTCGACAGATTCCACTTGCATTTAGGATATGAGGTGGCATTTTCTATTGCACATCAGGGACCGATCCACTCATTGGAGTCCTGTTCATTGGTCCCTACATCACATGCATTATCAAACATATGGACCTTCGTTAGGGGACCGATTGCATGAGGATTACCGGGTGGTTTGCAACAATGTCCTTGGAGACTTTGAGGTCGATGCGGATGTTGTAGCATATTCATACTGCTACAGGACTGAAGTATAGAGTTTGACAGTCCACTTCTTCAACTGACACTTCGGATGTACCCCCGACAGGTGAGGAAACTCCTACGCCGCCACCACCTGCTTCTACTTTACGCCCGAGATCCAGTCACCTCCTTGCTCCCCTGATCAGATTACTTGTTCTGCAACAATATTCTGATGGGTACAACGGAGCATCATTCAGATTACTGAGCATCTGGGTGTGAGACTTTCCTCTGAGCGTCCGATTCACCATATTGGGGTAGATACTTCAGATTTAGTGGAGTCTTCGGCCGATTCTGAGGGATCTAACATTGATTCTTGTGCCGGGAGTGCATCTTTTTAAGCTTTCCAGTGCAACCGCAATCCATTCCTTATCATTTAATTTCCTTGTTTTTGTTTATTTTTATCTTAACCTTTGTGTCAATTAGCAAGTGGAGTCCCCTACTACATTTTGGTTTGGTTATCTTATTATTGCTGTAGTTGTAGTTTCTTTTTAGTCTTTCTTATCTTTAATATATTGCCATGTTTTGGGAGCTTTACTTGTGTCCTCCATTGTTTCCAGGAATTGTGTGGGTCCTTGGAGTTGAATAGCACACATGTTGAGAGCGGCAACATCACTCCCGTGTTCTGTAAAGTTTCTTTAACCTCCTATATCTTTTATTATCTTCATTGTGTTTTTCCATGTTCATCATTTCACATTAAGGACAATGTATCATTCATGTGTGGGGAAGGGTTGCATGCTTGCTTTGGTAGAGATGAGTGTCTAACTGATGATGGTCTATGATCGATGACAGGTTGTGCTTCTTAACCTTAGGGAAACACTTATGTGTTAGTTAATTATTTGAGATCCATATTGTAGTCTCGATCTTACTTTGAAGGCCTGCGTTTATCACTCAACCCTGATTGTGGAGCAACATGTTTTATTGTGTTTAAAAAAAAACGTGGAAAGTAGGATCCCATGTGGGATGCCCTACCGGTTATTTCTTAATTCATTGTGAAAAGATGGTATAAAGAGCTATCACCCTAAAATAGTGAAAGCTACTGTCGAATAGTTGAATTTTGGGCATTACAAGTGTACATTTGATGACCTACTGATAGAGAAGGCTACCTCTCGGGTGTTGAAGCTACTACCCATTGTAAATAATCAATTGTAGATTTAATTTTGCTTAGTTGAAACCTGAGAAGTATGGGGCACTCAATTTAGGGTTTGCACACAAACACACATGTCCTTAAAAGTAAGAGTGTAGGCATTCCTTGAGTATCCTTATTGTTCCTAACCCTTGTTGCTTTCCTTTTGTTTAAGAAGCCCAAGTTTTCTTGAGATCAAAGGTGATTCACTCATCCTTCTTTTCAATTGAGTGATGTGAGATTGCTTGAGGACAAGCAATGTGATAAGTGCTTGTGTGTTAATAATGCGAAGTATTGTTTCCATACGATGAGCATAACTTTTATCAGTTTTAAGTGCTAATACATGTGTTTTTGTGTTCTTTTGCGCATGTAGTGTTGTGAAGCTAAGTATTACGAAAAGAAGCCAAAAGTAGATCGTGAACGTACTATTTGGTGGAATCTTGGAAGCAACAAATGATAAGTGCTTGTGCGATATGAATGCGAAGTGTTCATTCCTTATGTTGAGCATTACTTTTGTCGGGTTTTTATACTAGAGATAGGTCAGGTGTGAGATGCTAGAGTGTGTGCCAACCTCCTCGTATTTTAGTTGGCACATCCATTTGGAGGGGTACAAAGGCAGTCACACTCGAGCATTCCAACTAATGCACATAGAACAAGAGCTCCACCAACTTGCCTATCATTGAAGAAGCAAGTGATCCTCGACGTGAACATGTGCCCTTTTGCGTTACCCCGATGAAAGTATGGACTCGGGAAACTATTCAGGCTGGATACTGTAGCAGAGCAATGTAGCAACACTTTAGCAGCATTGTTCGCAGCCGGCCGAGAAAACATCAATTCAGAGAATCCACACGGGCGTGTGGAAATTATACAAGCCCGTGTGGAAATTCCACATGGGCGTGTGAAAGATCAACAGGCCCGTGTAGTCGCCCGATTCCAGCCCTATTTAAAGCCGATTCAGCCCCGATTTCACCATTCTTTTCTCCATCTTTTCCCCAACTTGAGAGAGGGCTTCGGCTAGGGTTTTCTGGGGTATTGGCTAGGGTTGTGGAGAGGTTCTACGGCTCCGACATCGTCATTCCTTAGGAAGAAGGTTGGTAGGGGAGCTTCCGTCGAGGCGTATCCTATATCGGACGAGGGAATCCTTGGACGACGAGTAGAGGACTCTCCACAAAACCATCGACACGACCATCGAGAGGGTTTTTCTATAGATTCATTGCTTTTACATTCTATTTCTTTGATTGTACTTAACTCCATGGAGAGATAAACCCCTAGTGGGTACTTGGGTATTTTTTAACACTAAGATGTATTTGTTTCATTGAATCTCTTTATTATGCTTTCAATTAATTGATGTTTATTGTGAGTTCCAACCTTGAATGCTTGATTGAATGAACATTTCCCCTAGAGTGACACTAGAGTTGAGAGTTCTCGTTGGTATTCTTGTGAGTGAGTGACACACCACGAGCGTTAGACAAAGCTAGGTTGGAGAGGGTTGAGAGGGTGAATCGAGAGGTATAGGAGCGTCCCCTTTCCCCTCCGACGTGATAGATTCTACCTCCGTTCCTCGAGTTCTTTGTGGCCACAATAGAGTCAATTGTCTAAGTGATGAACTTCTGTTGGGGCTTAGTTGCACGTGCAATGGAGTGAAGTGTTGAGGTGATCTTAGTATCTAGGGCTTAATCGTGGTTAGGGACCTTCCACCTGGACCAAAGTGTTAGGTCTATAATTAGGAAGAGATTTATCACTTGGAATCCCTAGAGCTCATTGCAACTCTATGCAAGTGCGAGGTTGAGAGGTTATCTAATCTCTCCTCCGGGACATGTATAGAGTTAGGCATAGTTGACCTTAGATTTGGGACTATGTAATGAAGGATTTCCACGACTCACTATTGCATTGATTAGGAAGCATAATAGAGGGTTCTTGCACTTGAAGCGATCATCCTAGGCGGAGCATTATCCGAGTACCCCATCTTTATCGATTGTCTTACCTTCTCCTTTACTCATGCTCTCTTACTTGTTGATTTTACTTTTCAGAATTGAATCATTGTCACACTTATCACTATTGATCTTTCACATAGCTAAGAAGCGGATTAAGTGTTTTTATTCCCTACTCCATGTGGATTCGATACCCACTCACCCGGGATTATTACTTTGACAAACCCGTGCACTTGCGGGATATACGCAAGGGGACCTTGTAAAGTTTTTGGCGCCGTTGCCGGGGAGTAGGTGTTTAGACATACTTTGCACTTTGTTTTCTTAGCTATTTCACCATAAATTCTATTTCATATCTTCTTATTCTATCATCGTTCTGATTTCTTTTTCATTCTTTTTGGGTGCAGCTTCAGGTTATAACCTGAGGGAATCCCTCAATATTGATTGAAGGGGATCCCAAGCTTGAACGTACACTTAGAATAAAATTGAAAAAGCATGTGCAAGAACAGTCTAATCTAGCTAATTTGGAAGCGGAAGAATTCAAAAACATGGTGGAATAGAATGAGCAACACCGAACATTATCCGATTATGCCAGACCTTCAGTGTTGGTGACACAATCGAGTATTGTGCGTCCCCCGATCACAGCTCAGAACTTTGAGATGAAGCCGACATTCATCCACATGTTGTAGCAATCCGCACAGTTCAACGTTTTGGCCGATGAGGATCCAAACAGTCATATAGAGAGTTTTCTCGAGGTGTGATATGCTGAAGATAAACGGAGTGACTGATGATGCCATCAAGTTGAGAGCCTTCCCATTTTCCCTAAAGGGGAGAGCGAAGCAGTGGCTACACTCGTTACCTAGAGTGTCAAATACCACGTGGGAGGAGATGGTAGAAGCTTTTCTAGCCAGTTATTTCTCTCCCGGAAAATCAGCAAAGCTTAGGAATGAGATCTCATCCTTTGTTCAGTTGGAATTGGAGTCTCTATTCGAGACATGGGAAAGGTTCAACGAGTTCCTGAGCAAGTGCCCGCAACACGAATTCCCGGAGTGGATGATTGTTCAAATCTTTTACAATGGTTTGAACCCGAGTACAAGGCAACTCTTGGATGCGGCAGCATGAGGTATCTTAGGTAGCAAGACCCCCGATGAGGCCGGTCTCCATGAGATAGATGCGGTTATTTCATTGGCGGCTTGATAAGTGCTTGTGCAATATGAATGCGAAGCATTATTTCCTTACGTTGAGCATTACTTTCCTCTGGTTTTTACACTAATATGTGTGTTTTTATGTTACTTTCGTGCAGGTAGGGTTGTGAAACCAATTATGAAGGAAAGAAGCCAATGTGGATCACAATGCACCGAGTTTTGAGGAAATCTTGCTAAAGTTCAAACGCGAAGATATAAGTCGGGTACGAGATGCTAGAGTGTGTGCCAACCTCCCCGTATCTGAGTTTGCACAACCATTTGGAGGGGCACAAGGGCAGTCACACTCAAGCATTCCGACTTATGCGCATAGAACAAGATCTCCATCAACTTATCCGTCATTGAAGAGGCAAAGCGATCCACGGTATAAACGTGTGCCTGTTTATTTTACCTCAATAAAATGTGGATTCGGGAGTACTTCTGGTAGAGACTGTAGCAGGCTACTGTAGGAAATCGCTGTAGCAGTTACTGTTCACAGCCGGCTGAAAATCATAGTTTCAGAGAATCCACACGGGCGCTTGGAAATTACCCACGCCCGTGTGGAAATTCCGCACGGGCGCGTGAAGCATCCACGCCCGTGTAGTCGCCCGATTCCAGCCCTATTTAAAGCCGAATCAGACCCGATTTTAATGGGTATTGGCCAAGGTTTTGGAGAGATTCTATGGCTCCGACATCGTCATTCCTTAGGAAAAGGTTGGTAGGGGAGCTTCCGTCGAGGCGTATCCTATACCGGATGAGGGAATCCTTGGACGACGAGTAGAGGACTTTCCACAAGACCATCGACACGACTATTGTGGGTGTTTCTTTATGGATTCATTGCTTTTACATTCTATTTCTTTGATTGTACTTAGCTCCATTTAGAGCTAAACCCCTAGTGGGTACTCGGGTATTGTGAACCCTAGGATGTATTTGTTTCTTTGAGCCACTTTATTATGCTTTCAATTAATTGATGTTTATTGTGAGTTCTAACCTTGAATGCTTGATTGTATGAACATTTCCCCTAGAGTGACACTAGGGTTGAGAGTTCTTGTTGGTAACCTTGTGAGTGAGTGACACAGCACGAGCGTTAGACAAAGCTAGGTTGGAGAGGGTTGAGAGGGTGAGTCAAGAGGTACAAGAGCGTCCCCTTTCCCCTCCGACATGATAGATTCTACCTCCGTTCCTCGAGTTCTTTGCGGCCACAATAGAGTGAATGGCCTAAGGGATGAACTTCCGCTGGGGCTTAGTTGCGCGTGCAATGGAGTGAAGCGTTGAGGTGATCTTAGTATCTAGGGCTTAATCGTGGTTAGGGACCTTCCACCTGGACCAAAGGGTTAGGTCTATAATTAGGAAGAGATTTATCATTTGGAATCCCTAGAGCTCATTGCAACTCTATGCTAGTGCGAGGTTGAGAGGTTATCTAATCTCTCCTCGGGGACATGTATAGAGTTAGGCATAGTTGACCTTAGATTTGGGACTATGTAATGAAGGATTTCCACGACTCACTATTGCATTGATTAGGAAGCATAATAGAGGGTTCTTGCACTTGAAGCGATCGTCCTAGGCGGAGCATTATCCGAGTACCCCATCTTTATCGATTGCTTTACCTTCTCCTTTACTCGTGCTCTCTTACTTGTTGATTTTACTTTTGAGAATTGAATCATTGTCACACTTATCACTATTGATCTTTCACATAGCTAAGAAGTGGATTAAGTGTTTTTATTCTCTACTCCCTGTGGATTCGATACCCGCTCACCCGAGATTATTACTTCGACAAACCCGTGCACCTGCGAGATATACGCAAGGGGACCTTGTCAACAAACACGAAGACACAAGTGGGGCTCTAAGATACATGAATGTGTGCCAACCTCCATGTATTCGAGCCATTACAATGAGTTGGAAGGGCACGAAGTTAGTCATATTTGCGTATCCCAACTTATGTAATGATAGCAAGATCATCACCAATGAACCTGTTTATTGAAGAACCGACGTGATCTATGGCATAAATGTGTGCCTGTTTATGTTGCCTTGATGAAAAGTGGACTCGAGATTGGTTTTAGCGTGGTACTATAGCGGTACTGTAGCAAATCACTTTAGTGATTTACTGTAGTAGTTACTATTCACAGCTGGCCGAAAATCAGAATTCTAGAGAATTCACACGGGCGTGTGGAAGTTCCACATGCCCTTGTGGAAATTCCACAGGGGCGTTTGGAAGTTCCACAAGCCCATGTCGATGCCCGATTCTAGCCTATTTAAAGTCATTTTTCAGCCCGATTTCAGCATTCTTTTCTCTATCTTTTCCCCAACTTGAGAAAGGGTGGCGGCTAGGGTTTTGGGAGGTATTGGCAAGGGATTTGGAGAGGTTCTATGGCTTTGACATCGCGCTCCATTTGGAAGAAGGTTAGTGGGAGGGTTTTCGTCGGCATCGATCCGGCGAGATGTATCCTAGGCTGGACAAAGGGACCTTTGAAAGAGTCGAGGCTTCTGCACAAGACTATCATCATGACTATCGAGGGGTTTTTCTATGGATTACTTGCTTTTATATTTGATTTCATTGTTGATTGTAACTAGCTCCATGGAAAGCTAAACATCTTAGTGGGTACTTGGATTTGTGAACCCTAGGATGTATTTGTTTCATTAAACCTTTTATTATTCTTTCATTAATTGATGCTTTAATTGAGTTCAATCTTGAATGTTTGATTGATTGAATACTCCCTTAGAGTGACACTAGGGGTGAGAGTTCTTATTGGTAACCCTTGTGAGTGAGTGACACACCACGAGAGTTAGACAAAGCTAGATTGGAGAGGGTTGAGAGGGTGAGTCGAGAGGTAGCGGAGCGTGCCCTTTTTACTCCTGTGTGATTTATCCTACCTTCATTTTCTCGAGTTCTTTGTAGTCATAGTAGAGTGAATGGGCTAAGGGATGACCTTCCGCTGGGGCTTAGTTACAGAAGCAACGGAGTGAAGCGTTGAAGTGATTTTAGAACCTATTAAACTTCAACTAGGAGGCATAATATTAGTTTTGCACTTGAAACAATAGTCCTAGGGTTAGCATTGTCTGAGTACCCCATTTTACCATCGATTACCTCTCTTTATTCATTTTGCTTTTTCTTTTCTCTTCTATCTCTATTTGCATTAATCTTTTGAATCAAGAATTGCAAATCGGTTTTCACTCTAGCTAAATAGAAATACTTCTTATTTCTGAGCATCTATTCCTTGTGGATTCGACTACCCACTCACCGAGGTATTTTATTACTTTGACAACCTATGCACTTACGGTACACACACGCAAGGGTTGTGTCAAAGTTCGAGGCATATGATCAAAGTGGCGTCATGAGTGGTTGAGTTAGTTTAGAATTGGACACGTGTATGGTGACTTATGGTTTCTTTTAGGTTTGGAAGAGGGTTGAAGGTATTATGTTTAGTTTTTTGTTGTTTTTACTTTTTTTTTTATGTGTATCTTATTGAATTTCTCCAATTTTCCTGTGATATGCAAGTGTTTTCAGCCAATGATCGCTTCTACAAAATTGTTCATTAGAGTATTAAGTATTCTAATAGTGGTATCAAAGCTATGGTTAGTGGTCATTTGAAGGTGAATTGTAGTTTTTGTTGATGGTTCTGCAGCTTTGTTGTGATTTGGTGTAGTGCATGGAGGTAATGTTTTTGTTGTGTTTTGGTGGAGTATGTAAGGGTAATTTGTAGCAGAAGGTGTTGAAACTTGATGTGCTTGTGAGATAATTATCTGTGAAGAGTATTGCTAGGTACTGTGAAGGTGATTTGGTGTTACTTTGTATGTGAAGTTTTTTTTATCAGACAAGATGCCATCAGGTTCTTCTACTTCTACACCAGAGATTTCTCCTTCATTGTTACCTGTGTTTAGAGGAGAAGGTTATGAGCATTGGAGTTATATAATGAGGACATTTTTGAAGTCACAAAATTTGTGGAAGATTGTGGAAGATGGTATAAAGAAAAACAAAGCAAATGAAAAAGAATTGGAGAATGATGCAAAAGCTTTATTCTTGTTACAACAAGTTGTTGATGAGACTATTCTTCATAGGATAGAAAGTTTTAACACAGCAAAGGAAGCATGGGACCATATTAAAAATGAAAATCAAGGTACTTCTCAAATAGTTTCAGTGAGACAACAAACTTTAAGATGAAAGTTTGATTTATTGCAGATGAAAGAAGAGGAGTCAGTGCAACAATATATCACTATAGTTTTAGTAGTTGTTTATCAAATTACAGGAATGGGTAGTGAAGTAAAGGATGAAAATGTGGTGTTGAAAGTTATGAGGAGTTTATCTTCAAGATTTGTGCATGCTGTGACATCAATTGAAGAAGCAAGAGAAACGCCTATAGTATCTCTAGATGAATTGAGTGGAGCTTTACAAGATCATGAAGCTAGATGTAACTAGTTTTTCTGAGAAGCATGAAGACAAACTTTTGTAATTCAAGAAGAAACAAGAGTTGGTAGAAATGTGCAGAGAAGAAGAACCAGTAGTTTTAGAGGAAGAGGTAGAACTGATGGTAATTGGAGAGGTAGTGGTTATATTGATCAAAGGCAAGGTGGTCAAAGACAGCAATTTGTTCATAAAAGCAACACATGGCAGAGAGGCAGAATTGGTTCAAGGCCATTTAGAAGATATACAAGAGGTCAGAGACAGTTCAGTGGATAGAGATTTAATAGAGGGGGCTTGCAGAATGTACAGTGCTTCGATTATAAGAAATATGGGTATACTCAGTCTTATTGTTGGTCTCAAAATAGAAATGTTGAGAGGGTTCAAGCTTAAATTCTTAGGATGAGGCAAATTCTAGTGAGTATGGTAACCTGTTTATTATGTATGAAGGGGAAGAAAGTGAAGGTTCTTCCATTTGGTTGTTAGATATTGGATGCTTAAATCATATGACAGGTAGAAAGAATTTGTTTTTCAGTTTGGATGAATCCATGAGACATACTGTGAAATTAGGTAATGATAAAGAAGTTGAAGTGCTAGGTAGAGGTTCAGTGGTGATCATGATGCAAGGATGAGGTAAGAAGTTGATTTATGATGTTAAATTTATTCTATAGTTGGCTCATAATTTATTAAGTTTGGGTAGTCAACAGCTTGTGGCTATGATGTTGTGTTTCAATATAATTAGTGCAGAATTGTGAATGTAGCAGGTGATCCATTGTTGGTCTTTCAAAGAAATAGCAACAATTTGTATCCTATAGAATTTTCAAATTCTGAGCAGGTGAATTTGGTTAGAGAAGGAGAAGATTTCTCTTTATTGTGGCACAAAAGGTATGGGCATTTACATTTTCAAGGATTGCAAGTTTTAAATCAGCATGAGCTAGTAATTGGTTTGCCAAGGGTGAAACCATTGGATTGTTGTGAAGACTGTATGTATGGAAAACAAACAAGACTACCATTTTTATCTAGCAGGTCATGGAGAACAAAGCAAAAATTACATCTTGTGCGTGCAGATGTTTGTGGACCAATGCAAGCAGAATCACATGATGGCAATAGGTATTTTTTTATTATTTGTTGATGACTATACTAGAATGAGTTGGGTATATTTCCTCAAATACAAACATGAAGTGTGTTCTCTTGTTTCAAACAATTCTTAGCTTTTGTTAAGAGGCAGTCAGGTCAAAAATTGAAAATTATCAGAACAGATAGAGGAGGAGAATTTGTTTCAAAGGAATTTTATAGTTTTTGCTCAAATCATGGAATTAAGCATGAGTTAACTGCTTCTTATACCCCTCAACAAAATGGAGTTGATGAGAGGAAAAATAAAACTTTTGTTGAAGGAGCTAGAAATATGTTAAATTCAAGCAACTTTCCAAATACTTTTTGGGCAGAAGCAATTATTACTGCCGCATATCTTTCTAACATTTCTTCTACACATGTAGTGCTGAATAAAACCCCTCATGAATCTTGGTTTGATATTAAACCAAAAGAAACTCATTTATGAGTCTTTGGTTGTATTGAATACCCACATTTGACCACCCAGAATTTACAGAAATTAGGCAAAAGAGCTCTCAAAGGTATTTTTGTTAGTTATTGTACTAATGCTAAGGCCTACAAGATTTATGTGCCAGATTCTGGGAAAATTTTGATCAGTAGGGATGTGGTAATTTTGGAGAATGAGTTTTTTCAATGGAGTGAAACAAAACCTTCAGCTGGGAAAATTGTTTTGTTTTACAAGAGTGTAGTAGCTGAATCCATAGAGATTTCTAGTAATAAGCACTCAGAAAATTCAATTTCAGGAAATGACAGTAGTAGCAATGGCAATAGAAGCAATAATAATTCACCAAATAGACAATCAGAACATCACAGTGAATCAAATGTTGATGACTAACCCATAAAGAAGGTAAGAACATTGAAGGAGATTTATGAAGGTTGTTCTTTTGTTTTGGCTGTTACTGATCCAAGAACATATGAAGAAGCAGTTAAGTTAGTTGGGTGGAGAGAAGCAATAAATGATGAAATCAAAGCTATAGAAAAAAACAAATCCTTGTCTTTATGTGAGTTACCCGCTCCAAGAATGACAATTGGAGTGAAGTGGGTGTATAGAACCAAGTACAAGCCTGATGGAGAAGTACAAAAGTACAAAGCCATATTAGTTGCAAAGGGTTATGTGTAGGAATATGGGGTTGATTATGATGAAATTTTTGTACCAGTGGTAATAATGGAAACGTTCAGGTTGTTATTGGCTTTGGCTGTGCAGAAACATTGGTTAGTTTATCAATTGGATGTGAAATAAGCTTTTTTTTAAATGTAGAGTTTAATGAGGAGGTGTTTGTTGAACAACCAAAAGGCTTTGAAGTTGTTAGCAAAGAACATTTGGTGTACAGATTAAACAAATTTTTGTATGGGTTAAAACAAGCACCTAGAGCCTAGTATGGAAAAACTGATTCCTATTTTCTTGAGCAAGGATTTCAGAGAAGTGAAGCTAAGCATACTCTATATAAAAAGATTGAAACTGGAGGTTAGTTATTGATTATCTATATTTATGTTGATGATTTGATTTGCATGGGGTCTTCCGAAGCTATGATTAATGAAATCAAGCAAAATATCCTAAAGGTGTTTAAGATGAATGATTTGGGACATATGTCATATTTTCTAGGACTAGAAGTAGTCCAAAATTAGAATGTTATACATATCTGTTAGAGAAAATATATAGAAGATTTGTCGAAGGCCTATAATCTACAACACAATAAATCTGTTCCTACTCCCCTGGTTCAAATTTTAAATTGATTAGAAGTGATGGTGATTTAGTAAGTGACATTACCAGTTACAGAAGGCTAATAGGTAAGTTGATGTATATGACCCATACTATGCATGACATTGCTTTTTCAGTGAACTTTCTCAATAGATTTATGCTCAAACCAACAAAATTGGCTTTTGGAGTAGCAAAACACATCTTAAGATACCTTGCAGGAACAGTTACTCATGTAATTTTATTCAAAAGATAGGATGATTGTTCTTTACTTGGCTTATTAGATAGTGATTGGGGTGGAAGCATTGAAGAAAGAAAACGCACTTATGAAATAATTTTTTTATATAGTTCAGGAGCAGTATCATGGTTTTCGAAGAAGTAAGAAGTTGAAGCACTGTCATCAACTGAAGTTGAATATATAGCGTTGACTTCAGCATGTTGTCTGTGAATGTGGATTAAAAGATTGTTGCAAGGTTGTATTGTGATTCATGAAGAAGCTATTTCTATTTATTGTGATAACAGGTCTTGTATTGCAATAGCAAAAAATCCTGTGATGCATGGCAGAACCAAGCACATTGATGTGAAATATCACTTCATCAAAAGGCTAATTGCAAACTAGACAATTCAACTTTTATTTTGTAGATCAGAAGATCAATTAGCAGATATTTTTATAAAGTGCTTGTATACAAAGAAGCTAGTTCTATTCACATAGGCTCTTGGAGTCTGCAGTGTTCAATTAAGGATGAGCTATTAAGGTGATTAAAGTGCAAAATAAGAATTCAAGAATGGATGTTGTGTTTTGTTTGTTGTGATGGCTGTCTGGGTGTTCAGAGTTTTCAGAAGGGATTTGAATTATAGGTAAGGTCATTGATTGTAAGGAGGAAAGGCTGAAGAGTTAGTATTTGAAGATTGGATGGCTGGGATGTGATCATCTAGAGATTTGAGTTAGTTTTAGGCATATGAAGTAGTAGATTTGAAGCAGCAAGATCAACGGTCGAGATTTAATCATCAGTAAAGGATGAGTAAGTAAAAGGTGGAGGATCAGAGTGGTGCCATGAGCGGTTGAGTTAGTTTAGAATTGGACACATGTATGGTGACTCACAGTTTTGTTTTGGTTTTGAAGAGGGTTAAATGTATTATGTTTAGGTTTTTGTTGTTTTTACTATTTTTCTGTTTGTTTTTTATTGAATTTCTCAAATTTTCCTATGGAAATACAAGTATTTTCAGCAGTTGATCGCTTCTACAAAATTTTCATTAGAGTATGAGGATTCTAATAGAAAGAAGCAAGCAATTTTCATAATCAATATCACTTACTTTGATTCTAAAGAACATGAAAATAACTAATGTTTGGTATTTCTGTGATGTAGGATAATGTTACTAGGTAATCTTGTATTATGTAATTAAGGAATGCAACAACAGATGAGCATAAAAAATTTACAGATAACCATCAGATATAGATGCTTGGCCCATTTTATATGACTTTGCATTATGATGGTTGCACCATATTTAGGCATTAGGCTGACTTAAGAAAATGACATATACCTCCTCAAGCACCGTATCTCAAGCATTAAAAGAAATTACCTCATCAAAAGAATCTGACAGTGCCTTCATAAGTAAATCAAAGTTCTCACCAAAGTAAGAGATTACCTATTGCAAATGCAAAATTAATTTTTCAACTACCATAATACTCTGAAGACAATAATGCATTACCAATAAGAATCACTAAAAGCTTCAGTAGTAATGATTACCAAGTAAACTACTAAAAAAATAAGTACTAAAAAACAAGTACCCTTGAGAAGCTTATCCTTATTAATTTTTTTTCCTAAAAAGTGATTACCAATAATTATAGATAAATTAAATTTTGTTAGATGAGATTAACTAGTACTACTCTTAACATACTTTACAAAGTAAAAAAATTGCAAACCTCATCCTTGCCACACCTTATTCACGCATAAAATGGATTTTTAGTCGGTATTCAGCATTATACGAGAAAAAGTAAAAAAAAGTATCAAATCCCATTGATGGCACTGCAAGTAAGTGAACCAATGAAACTGCTATGAATGCAAGTAAAAAATTTCTGTGTTAAAAAACAAAACTGTTTTGAATTGTTAATGAGTAAGTGCATCATAGAATTGCTCCTAAAATTTCCATCTCCTGCTTAAAGACAAAAACCTTCTCTAGGGCTCAAGTTCAAGAAATTAACAACTCAAAATTCAATGATCTAATATTCAAGAAATCCAAAAAAAAAAAAAGCATGAAAGAACACACTAAAGAAAACAAAGAAGCTTAAAACCCCAACATCAAAATGATTTCTCAACAATTCATGGTTTATTTTGTCAAAAAATAAGGAAAAAAAATAGTGCACATCAAAATTAAAGTGATGAATATTGAAATGAAGTCATGAAATTGATCAAAATAAACAATGAACAACATGGAAAATTCAGAAAAAAAAAAGAAGAAAAACAAATGCACCATTAATCTCTATAATTATCTCATCTCTCTCTCTCTCTCTCTCTCTCACAAATTCTCCAAAGATTAATGGTGTGCTTATTGTTAACGAAAACTAACTACATCAAACAGGAATTAAACTCAACCAAAATCCTAATAACAAAATAATCACTTCCAACCCTAAACTCCCATCTCCAGCTCCCTCATCCATCTCCCTAACCATATGCTCCCCATTCACCCTTTTCTCCATCATGATTCAATGGATTCAGAACCACAACCCTAAATCATGATCCCAAAACCCTATTCCCTAATAACATCTAATATTTCCAAAATTACAACAAAAAAACCAAAAAATAAAAAATATTTCAAAATTAAGCTAGAAAAACTTTATTCTATGAGTAAAAAGACAAAATATAGAATGCTGAGATTGAAATCAAAAGAAGGATTCAACTCACCAGCAATCAAAAACCCTAAATCTCTTCAAGGATCTCTCTCTCCCTTTCTTTGTCAATCTTCACATCCTTATTAAATAAAAATATTTGATTATTAATAAAAATTTACAATAGGCCACCCTCCAAATTAACAAAAATACTAGAAATAATCATGGGTTTACGAAAGGAAACGGATCCAAATGTGAGAACAACAACAAAATCTCCTGCTTCCATTAAAGATCAATTTGAGACACCAAAATCTGAGATTCCACCAGGATTCAGAGCTGGAATCAGTAAATCAAACTCGAAATCCAAGCCTTGAGGCACGAGATCGATTGGGAATCGAAGGAGAAGAGAGGGGATTATTAGGGTTTGGGTTTGGCAAATTGGATTTGAGAGGCGGGAGAGAAAGAGAGGAATTCACGGGAAAAAGAAGGAAGAGAATAGAAATTGAGGGTTCTTTCAACCTGTTTTAGAAAGAGAAGAGGACCGTTTCCCTCCCATTTCCGTTCCATGTTTATATGCACTTTAAAAATAATTGATTTTATTTAAAAAAAATTTTATATTTATCTTTTAAGAATTTAAATATAAAAAGTTGGGATTCACTAGCCAACTACAATCGCAACTTTTTTATTTTAAGAATTAAAATATTTATTTTTAATTTTTTAATATATTTCTCTATTAAACTACTATAATTTATTTATGAATAAATAAAACAAAATAAAATATTTAGTGATTTTTTAAAGGGTAATGGCCGGACAGCATCATAAAGTTTATATATAGTGGCTAATGCATGGATTTGCCACTATAAAAATTATTATAAAAAGAAATAATAAATAAACTTTTGTCTATATTAGCTAATTGAAAAATTTGCCTCTTAAAACATCTATATATAGTGGCTAATATAAAAAATCTACCGCTATAGAGATTTATAGAGTCAAATTTATAAATTTGCTGCTAAATTTATTCGTTATAGGCCAACCTTCTTGTAGTGTTCCGAAAATATTTACCTTTCTATGTTAGCCATACTCCTTCACAGCTAGGCAAAAGGGCAATGGCAAACATTGCTTATTTACATATGATTAAACAAATTGTTGCTATTCTTTCAACCGTAGGAATATCTATTCCTATGAAAGGAATTGTTTTCCATGTCATTTGTTATCTATCTATTAAATTTAAGGAGATTGGCCCTACTTTATACACTCATGTAATAGGTATTGCTTTAAGGGAGTTCCTTGAGAAGTTAACTGATTTTGTAACTTATTTGATCCATAAGAATCTCATTACTGTTGTTTAAATCATAGCAAAATATATGCCTACACCAAAATTTAATTTCTCTTGAAACAATAAAGGATAATGTGTTCCACATGCCACTTTTAATACATTTAATTTCTAGTAGTCATGAAACATGTCTTCTTAGCCTCCTCATGGTAAACAAGGTAATTGATCATTAAATTTAGGTACTAGGTCATTGTTCCATATTAAATAACCTAATTATTTGGTCAAACATTATTGGAAACTACTTGGTGCGTATTCTTAGCTTAGTGCACAATCTTCTCCAAATGACACCTTTAATGTACTAAGAGAGTCTCAAATCCAACCCAAAGCTACCTGTGCCCCTCAAACTTTAGCCAATTCTTCGGGTTGGCTAATTGATTCTAGGGCTTCACATTATGTGACTGAAGATTTGCAAATTATTCTAACTATGACTATACTAAGAATATTATGCTTGGTTATGATCAAAACCTCCAAATACGATATACATGATCCACTTCTCTTCCCTTTATCTCTTTTTTTTATTTATCTAATGCTCTTTGTGTATCTAAAATGAAAAAGATTTTATCAAGTTATGTTCATCCAATAATTATTTTGATGGAAATTTCATTTTATTCATTTGTTTTGAAGGACTATTATGTGGGGCACTTTTGGTGGCGAGGAATAGAGTCTCCAAGTGATCAACCAATTCTTCCTAGGCTTCTTAACATTAAGTATATGTCTTACTATAACAGTTATCTCAGTTCCAAGTTAGCATTGGAAACTCAACCACCTTTCCACACTAACCTTTGGAGTCATTTTTCAAATTATGAGCCCTTCAGTTTCTTTTGATAAACTTTCTTTAATAATTCTAATAAATGCAATAAGATCCACAAAGCTCTCAATTTTCAATAAAATATTTTTCTAACTCGAATTTCTATTTCTTGATGTTTATAACTTTTCACTTGCCCATTTGATTAATGAATTTTAATATTATTTAATATTTTTATCATTTCACTAAATATATATGATTCCTTCTATTGAAGTAAAAATTAAAAGTTTTTATTTTTTTTATTCTTTGAAGTTTAGAAGTTTCTGTCAAAAACAAATGGTATCATCTTATTCACATAATAGTGGGGAGTTTTCTTATATTTGCTCGCTTTTTGAAGCAATAGTATTTCTCATTACTTGACCCTATCCATCAAACTTGAAACCTTTATGAAATACCACCGTTGAGGTGTTGCTATCATTATATTATAGAAACAAGTATTCCATTATATCAGATCACTTTTTGGTCTCATGCCTTTCTCACAACAACAGATCTTATGAATAGAATGCCTACCCCTATCCTTAATAATGATTCTCCTTATTTTTGTCTTCATGGTTTCTTACCCAATTGCAATAAGCTAGCTTCTAGTATTTCGTTGTCTATGCTGTTAGCAACTACTGTTCTGCAACCAAAATAAACTTTAAGCTATGTTCAAACCATGCATATTTATTGGATATTATTTAATAAAATTGTTTATAAATGTTTTAAGCACACCACATCACACATGCGCGCACGCACATATATATATAGATATATATTCAGACATGTGGTCTTCATGGAGCACATGTTCTTTGGCCATAAACTTGATCTATAGTTTACTAAGCCAACCTGAGAAATTAGAGACAAATAGTCCCCATATCATTTTAAGGTACTAATTATACCGAGACCAAGACTATCTTTATCTACTTTGGCCATGGAAGACTATTCGACGGCAACATCTATGGCTCCATTTCCATTAGAGGTTTTATTAGGGGTGTTCATTTGGACAAAGTGGTGGGGAGGTCATTGAAATGGACTAACTTGTCCCACTTTTAAATTTTCAACTAAGCTAATTTCAACATTTTTTAGTAAAATGGGCAAAGTGAAATTTTATATATACTCATTTCTTCTTACTCTCCCACTCCAGGGGTTCTTTCACTTTTTGCAAAATGGATGCCAGAACTATTGAAAGTTTTATGAATTTCTAAACTCTTTATGAGAGTGTCACTTCCTCCACTTCTTCACTTCAGGCAATCTTTCCCTAGGTGAACTCCCCTGCAATGGAATTTCATCATGTCATGCCCCAAACCCGGCTCGCTAGACCCGATGTGCCAAACGAATGGGCGCACACTTATAGTGCATAATATAGTAGGCATGCAAGGCCTTAAAATCGGTCCTACACCGAAAATATAAACTTCAAAATTACAACTTCAGATACAAGCTAAATATAACATGGTTTAAAACAAAAAGATTTTCTAAATTAAAATTTACATACTAACACAACATAATGATAGCTCATTTAAACAAGGAAGACAAGCTCTCTCTAGCCTACTTAAATTCCACCAAACTATTTACTCCTGATCTGAAAAAAATTTAACAACTAAATTATGAGCTTGACAACCAATATTTCCATGTATGCCTGCTTGAAGCTCTAGGGAAGTGATAAACTATATTTCCAAATCTAGATCAAACCTTTTGGTCCATGCGACAAATCTTTAATCACTAATAAGCACGGCGGAGAGGAAACTCTCAATGCCTCACTCTTTATGCGATTGCTAAGAACTCTTGGAATTAATATGGAGCTAGGATAAATCACATCGAAGGGGAAAGGGGACGTTCTTCTACCTCTCGACTCACCCTCTCAACCCTCTTCAACCTTATTAAATCTAATCCTAATGGTGATGGTTACTAGTGTCACTATAAGGGTAAATCCAAACATCAAACATATATGATTAAAATTCAAATGAAAACTCAGTTAAAGGAAAGGCAATAAAATTCAATAAAACAAGTACATCCTAAAGTTTACATGTCTAACTACCTACTATGGGTTTAGCTTTCCATGGAGCAATACAAAATCAAAGATGAAAGCAAGCAAAAGTGCAAACAATCAATAAAGATAACCCCCTTTTATTCATTGATGATGGTCTCCAAGAGTCTCTCTTCCTTTTCCAAAGACTCTTCCATCAAGCCTGGGGCACACTTTGGCGAATCAATGTTATTGACAGCACCACCAATAACTCTTCTATAAAGGAAATCGTTGTTGAACGGCATAGAAGTACTCCTAAATCTCACAAAAACCTCCTCCAAACCCTAGCCGAACTTTCCCCATAAGATATGAAAAAGATTCCCTAAAAACCCTTCAAAGCGGCTATTTAAACTCTCCAATCGGGAATCCACATGGGCATATGGATTTCCAACATCACACAAAACTGAACATAGAGACTCCAAATTTCACCCTTTTTTCCATCAAAGGCCACCCGGATGGACACACACCTGTGTGGTAGGTCATGTGGTATTTCTTGATGTTTAAAACCACTTGGAGAGCTTTGAAATCCTTGAACAAATGGGAACATGAGCGCGTGACTGCCTTTGTACCCTTCTAACTCACTAATTGACTTGAACTCTTTAGAAGTTGGCACACACTCTCATGTGTATTATCACGGCTTGGTCCTTGCATATTATGTTGCACAATAGAACTCCATAAAGAAACTTCATAACTTATTTTTGCATTCTTTCTCCTCAACATGCCCTTATAATCCTAAATGCACAAAAGAATACATAAACACAAGAATGAGCCATGAAACTTGATAAAAGCAATGGTCAATGTAAGTAAATTATATCACTTAATATGCATATACAAACACTTATCAATTTTCTTAGTCTTTGTAACAACCACCGATTCTCCTTTCTCGAGTGCTTTTCTCCACCTGTCTCTACTGTACCTGCCTGTTGCCTTGCGTTGCCTCTTATTGGCTAATCTTTTTTGCCTTTTATTGTTTGATCTCCTCCTGAATATACCCTTCTCATGTGACTTTTATCACCTGTCACTAAGTCATTACCCTCACCATCTTCTATTGATTGATCTCCTTCTGAATATACCCTTCTCATGTGACCTTCATCACCTATCACCCGATCTTTACCCTCACCTTCTCGATCGGGCAAGGATACATAACACAATATCCATATCTCAACTTCTTGGCCCTCACCTTCATAACTTGTTTTTCATGCTATGATGAAACAGATTAAAATACCTTATCATTTTATTTAGTCCAATATTCATGTGGACCACATCCAACTGTTAAAGCATGCGAGGATGTTAAGCTAGTGTTTTGAACTTAACCCATCTCTTTGTCTCCTTCTTTTAGGTGTTTAGCTGGGATGATGGATTCCCGTAGGAAATTCTGGCTCCATCACATCCTAGTTTTCAACATGACCAAGCCTTTAACCCTCCCTTCGCTCACCCCCTCCGACCACCACCATGGCCACATCCTCCTTCTAAATTCTTCTTTCTCCATTCTCCCACTCCATCTTACTCTCTTGGAAAGGTTGAGGAGGAGTGATAAGTGCTTGTGTGATATTAATGCGAAGCATTCTTTCCTTATGTTGAGCATTACTCTTCTCGGGTTTTTACACTAATATGTGTGTTTTTATGTTACTTTCGTGCAGGTAGGGTTGTGAGGCCGATTATGAAGGAAAGAAACCAATGTTGATCATAATGCACCGATTTTGAGGGAAATCTTGTTAAAGTTCAAACGCGAAGACATAGGTCGGGTGTGAGATGCTAGAGTGTGTGCCAACCTCCTCGTATTCGAGTTGGCACATCGATTTGGAGGGGCACAAGAGCAGTCACACTCGAGCATTCCGACTTATGTACATAGAACAAGAGCTCCACCAACTTGTCTATCATTGAAGAAGCAAGTGATCCATGACGTGAACGTGTGCCCGTTTGCATTACTCCGATGAAAGCATGGATTCGGGAAGCTATTCAGGCCGGGTACTGTACCAGAACACTGTAACAAAATACTATAGCAGCTGACACGTCCGAATATGCGTGTAAACCGCAAGTGTACGGGTGTCGAAGTAATAATTACCCCGGTGAGTGGGTAGTCGAATCCACATGGAACGGAAGTATTAGTAATAACCACTTCTCAATTATCTAGTCGGAATGAATGAATATGATGAAGTGAACTAATTGCAAGCAAAGCAAACGAGTATGCAAGAAATAAAGTAGAAGAGTCTCAATCACTAAGGATGAGGTATTCGGGCAATGATCCCCCTAAGATCTTCCTTGAAGCTCAAGATTCACTAAATGCTCTAGAATCGAGTCTAATGAGTCGAGGTAATCCAACGATAACCAATCCTTGTCTCCACGCAAAAGGCACTAGTCCCCTACAAGGTCCCGGTGGAGAAATCGACCAATCTCAACACTTCACACCCTATATGACCGCATTATGCTATAAGGAAACCTAAGAGTGAAACCGATTCCAAAATGTAGATCCAACCCTAATTCCCGGCGAAGGATCCTAACCCCCTACAAGGTCCCGGCGGAGAAATCGAGTAATCTCACGCCTCACACCAAATATGGTTGCAAAGAGAATATGGAATACGGAGATAGGAAACACTCAATCGAAGGGGAAAGGGGACACTCCTCCATCTCAAGGCTCACCCTCTCAACCCTCTTTAATCCTGGAAATCTAACTCTAATGGAGACCTCTCACATCAAAGTATTAAATCATGCAATGTAAATCAACCACAAGGATTAACAACACTAGCAAGCAATTAAATCACAAGATTAAAACTCAAGACAACTCGGATTAACTAGAAGCATTAAGAGAATCAATTCAAAATATAAATCTTAGGGTTCACATGCCCAAATACCCACTAGGGTTTAGCCCTCCATGGGCCTAGTTAGAAAACAATAATGGATACAATGAAAAATAATAAAACCCATAGAGAAAACCCCCTCGAATTCATGCGGATTGGCCTTGATTGGTAGTTCTACGTCTTGAACGGTTCCTCTCCGAAGCTAGGTCGCCAATGGCTCCCCAAGATGCTATGACGTCAAAGGAACCTATCAAAGTTGTTGAAGAACTCCCTCTCAATTGGCGAAGACCTTCTCCTCAAACCCTAGCCGCCTCTCTCGCAATGTCTATGCTCAAAGCTACGCAAAAAGTCCCTTTAGAATCGGGCAAAAGGTGTATTTATAGCCTCACAACGCGTCTGTCACATGCCCCCACATGCCCCCACGCGCCGCGTGGGCTGTAGGAATTTCCACGACAGTAATTCTGCTACAGTACTTTTGCTACAGTACTTTTGCTACAGTGATTTCCACAGACGCGATGATAAACATTCTCCTCTTAAGGCCACACGATCGGGCACACGATCATATGGTAGGCTATACGGCTTTTCCTTCATCAATGCATCTTGAAAGGTCTTGAAATCTTTACAAAGAGGAGGAATGTGGAGACATGGCTGCCTTTGTGCCCTTCCATTAATAACTTGGCTTGCAAAAACTATGGAAGTTGGCACACATCTCCTCATACACGAACTCCTCTTGTGTCTTCCAACTTGATTTGTACAAGAACTCCCAATATTATGCCATGATAGCCTATCTTCGCTCCCTTTTGAAATCCCAATGCCTTCACAACCTATATGCATAAAAGAACACCCAATACACGAAATGAGACATAAACCGTATAAAATATGATGCTCAATGTATGTAAAACATGCATAAAAACATGTTCACTCAAGCACTTATCAGCAGCACTGTTCACAGCCGGCCGAGAAAATAGGAATTCAGAGAACCCACACGGGCGTGTGGAAATTATCCACGCCCGTGTGGAAATTCCACATGGGCGTGTGAAAGATCCACAGGCCCGTGTGGTCGCCCGATTCCAACCCTATTTAAAGCCGATTCAGCCCCGATTTCAGCATTCTTTTTTCCATCTTTTCCCAAACTTGAGAGAGGGTTTCGGCTAGGGTTTTGAGAGGTATTGGCTAAGGTTTTGGAGAGGTTCTACGGCTCCGACATTGTCATTTCTTAGGAAGAAGGTTGGTAGGGGAGCTTCCGTCAAAGCGTATCCTATACCGGACGAGGGAATCCTTGGACAACGAGAAGAGGACTTTCCACAAGACCATAGACACGACTATCAAGGGGGTTTTTCTATGGATTCATTGCTTTTACATTCTATTTCTTTGATTGTACTTGGCTCCATGGAGAGCTAAACCCCTAGTGGGTACTTGGGTATTTGTGAACCCTAAGATGTATTTGTTTCATTGAATCTATTTATTATGCTTTCAATTAATTGATGTTTGTTGTGAGTTCCAACCTTGAATGCTTGATTGCATGAACATTTCCCCTAGAGTGACACTAGGGTTGATAGTTCTTGTTGGTAACCTTGTGAGTGAGTGACACACCACGACTGTTAGACAAAGCTAGGTTGGAGAGGGTTGTGAGGGTGAGTCGAGAGGTACAGGAGCTTCCCCTTTCCCCTCCGACGTGATAGATTCTACCTCTGTTCCTCGAGTTCTTTGCGGCCAAAATAGATTGAATGGTCTAAGGAATGGCCCTCCGCTGGGGCTTAGTTGCGCGTTCAACGGAGTGAAGTGTTGAGGTGATCTTAGTATCAAGGGCTTAATCATGGTTAGGGACTGATAAATGTCTAAATGTACGTATTTGACTATATGTATTTGTTACCTCTAGCATGCATTTTCATAAGAATTGATGCCCGTTTTGTGCTTAATCGTGTGTTATTTGCTTTTCAGGGCACGGGAATGCCATGGAAGACACGAGGATATGATTTGGGCCAAAAAGAGAAGAAAACAAGGTCGAAGTACTCCAGCAATGGCACTGTAGCATCGATATTGTAGTAAGTTTACTGTAGCTGTCACTGTAGCACATGGAGAGTTTCAAATCAGGGATCTAATCATGGCATACGGCCTCCATGCTACCCGGTATGGAGCCCGGGATTATCACTGTAGCTATAATAGAAGATATTTACTTGATGGAGTTTGCCTACCCCAAATAGTGTCAATGTGGAGGGCATAGCGAGTGGCATAGCACTCGGGATTGAGGCAATAGGGAGTGGTATGGCACTCGGGATGGAGGCCATGAAGGGGGTATGATGACTGGTATATAGAGGGATTTTGGAGAGAGATTGGGGGACTTTTGGCTAGGCTTTTGGAGAGCGGAGGGCAGACTTTTGGAGACTCTTGGCAGCCAGCACTTGGGAAGAAGAGGAGAAAGGAAGAGATCATTTTTTTGAAGAGTGCTTTGGCTTGAGGCTTGGGAAGATCAAGGGCTAGATCTCAACGGGAAAGCTTCATCATCAAAGGAGGAGGAGTATCTGGCTTTCTTTGGGCTTGAAGAAGCGTCATTCGGCCGGCATTGTCCTTCTTCATCATCATTCGGACTAGGGAGTGTCATTTGTGCATTCACTTCTTGTTTTTGTTGAGATCGATATGTTTGTTTGTATGATGGCACACTAGACCCCCAAGGCCACCGGATGTAGGTGAACCTTGGGGGGTTCATCATGTATTGTGGATGCTACACTTTTACTTTAGAATGCATTGGTGTGATTTATGGTTTGGCTCATTGTTCTTCATGTCTAGAACTATGAAATGGAGAGATCCTTAGTTCTTTGTTGAGTTGTACATGTAGGTGTGACCTACTCACATGTACTAGATCCTTAATGAGCTAGAAGGGGTTTAATCGTATCGACATGCCGAGAAATTGGATGTTGGTAGCCTCTCCGACTTTTAAGGGTAGATTTAGGTTGAGTGTATCCTTAGTGCGTGATCCTCCTTTACTTAACATAATCAAAGGAATGTGATTGGGGAGACATCCTTGTCATCATTAGTATGGGATTAGGGTTTAATCGCCGAGAGATTGGGGTTGAACTAATTTTGAGATCCGTCGGTCTAAATCACCTTTGCTATTTTGTTCTTGTGCATCCATATGTCATGATGACCCCTCATGGGGATCCTCATCGCTAGGCCTATTCTTATCATCATTGCTCTTGTGATTTTCTTGCTTGTCTTTGAATTACTATACTTGTGTTTTATTTACCTTCGTGCTTGTATTAAAGTAGTATGCCATGCTTAAGTTTTAAGGTTAGAAAGTAAGTGATGGAGGAGTAATAGGAGCTCTTTAGCCCCGTGGAATATGACCCCTGTGTCACTCACAAGGTATTACTTGGTGATCCTGTACACTTGTGGGTGAGCATATCAAGTTTTTGGCGCCGTTGCCGTGGATCTTAAGGAATTCTAGGAACTTCTAGCTTATTGCTCTAACCATTTTTTTGTTCTTTTCTTTTATTTCTTGTTTTCATTTTCTTATTTTTTTTTCTTGATCTTAACTTTCTTTATCTTTCTTGACTTTGCAAGGTAATGTGCATGACACGAGCAAATCGATCAAATTTAGTTGCACATGATAGTGAAATTGAGAGAACCTTGCATCGAAGAATTAGAGAAGTGGGTGAAAGCACCAGTGAAATAAACATCGAGATTGAGGACAGAGAATCTGTGATCATGGCCGAAGAAAGACGATCTTTATCTGAGTATGAAAGGCCACAATTTACGGGTGAAGAATTTAGTGTGCAACCACGATCCATCGCCACAAACAATTTTGAGATCAAGGCAAGCACCATTGGCATGATCCAAAATTCAGTCCAATTTAATGGTCTTGCAAATGAAGATGCCCATGATCATCTCTCCCATTTCCTTCAAATTTGTTCTACCTTCAAGGTAAACGGGGTGATAGATGATGCGATCCGGCTGTGACTATTCCCTTTTAGTTTGAGAGATGGAGCATACCGGTGGCTCACATCCTTACAGCCGGGATCGATCAAAACATGGAAAGATATGGTGGAAAAGTTTTTGGGAAGGTATTTTTCTCCTAGCAAAGCGGTGAAATTAAGGCAAGAAATTTTGGCATTCAAACAAGGAGAGTTTGAGACACTATTTGAAGCTTATGAGAGATTGAAAGACCTTCTTCAAAGATGCCCCCATCATGGCTTTGCTTCTTGGATGCGGGTTCAGATCATCTACAACGGGTTGAATTATGCAACTCATCAATTAATTGATGCCGCAGCAGGTGGATCTCTTAGCAACAAGTACCCCGACGAAGCCGAGCAACTACTTTAATCAATGGCAAGCAATGAGTCTCATTGGGCCTCAAGAGATGCACCACAAAAAGGGGCCGGAATTTATGAAGTCAATGCTAATGATGCTCTTGCCGCGAAGGTTGATGTTTTGTCTCAGAAGCTAGATATGCTCATGGGGAGTAGCTCAATGTCAGAGTTGGTGATGAGTTGTAGCACTTGTGGTGGAGGGCATGGAGTCGCTCAATGTCCTATTGCTAGCTCCTCCGTCGCCCCAATTGAAAATGCTGATTATATTGGGGGACAAAGACCACAAGGGAACCCCTACAGCACAACTTATAATCCGGGGTGGAAACACTACCCAAACTTTTCATGGAATCAGGGGCAACAACAAAAAGTTACACCACCTCCACAAGGTTCCCAAATACAACAACCAATTTTGGAGAAGAGGTTCACCATTCAAGATGTGCTCACTAAGTTCATGATTAACACTGAATCAAGGTTCAACAACATAACTAGCAGTATGGACACTCAGTTCAGTAAGGTGAATGCTCAACTTGCTCAACTTGCTCAACACGCGGGACAGTTCAATGAGATAGGCTCCATTTTGCGAAACCTTCAAGCTTCTGTCCAATCCCTTGAGCACCAAGTGGGGCAACTTTCTAAAGCAAATTCTGAGCAACCTACAGGCAGTCTTCCTAGCAACACTGAGGAGAATCCAAGAGAGCACTTGAAGGCCATCGCCCTTAGAGGCGGGAAACAAGTTGAGACAAGAGTTGGAGTTGACACAAGTGTCAAGGAGACTAGGGTAGCCGAAGTGGAAGACCCTAACGTAGTGGAGGAAGTTATTGAGAAAAGAAAGCAAAGTGAAGATAAGGAAAGTCCACAAAGGGGTTTATCAAAGCCGTCTGAATACAAACCTCCAATTCTCTATCCGGCCAGATTGAAACAAGATAAGGAGGATGCTCAATTCAGAAAATTTATCAACATCTTCAAGCAACTTCACATAAACATACCGATTGTGGAATCTTTAACTCAAATGCCAAAGTATGCCAAGTTTTTAAAGGAATTGCTAACAAACAAGAGAAAGTTGGAAGAAGAGGGCACAGTTGCAGTCTCGGGAAATTGCTCGGCCATTCTGGAGAAGAAGCTCCCACAAAAATTGAAAGATCCGGGAAGCTTCATAATCACATGTGTACTAGAGGATGGAATTCAAGAAAATGCCCTAGCAAACTCGGGCGTAAGCATTAATGTTATGACCTACACCATGTATATGAAGCTTGGTCTTGATGAACTTAGACCCACGAGAATGATTCTACAATTGGCAGATCGATCAACAAGGAAGCCTCGTGGGATTGTAGAAGATGTGATTATCCGGGTGGACAAATTTGTGTTTCCTGTGGATTTTGTCATCATGGATATTGATGAAGATGTGGAGACACTGTTGATTCTTGGTCAGCCATTCCTCACTACCTCCGGTACCCTAATCGACCTTAAAGGAGGAAAATTAACATTAAGAGTTGGTGAGGAAGAAGCAGTGTACACTCTACCGGCGGCCATGAAACATTCTTTAGACCATGATGACATGCTCTATTTTGTTGATGAAACTGAACTTTTGATTTCTGATTGTGTGTAGGAAGTACTATCATTAAACCCATTGGATGAGTACTTGGGAGAGCTAGAAAATGAAGATCAAGAAGAACCTCACTCTCCTCCTCCAAGTTCTAATTTGAAGATGCCAATGGAGAAGGTTATATGCACCAATGCCAAAGATAAAGAAAAGAAAGATTCAATGTTGAAAAAGATTTGGAGGGAGGTTCGGGGAAAGAAGAAGAAACATAGTACTCGTTCTCATCAAACACCTCAAGAAAAGAAGGTACAATCTTCACCTTCCTTTGTTCATGAAAAGTGTGAAGTTTATTCAATGATGTCCTTGAATTTACCGGGAAGAAGCACCAACAATTCAAAGATAACCGGGGAAAATTTCAAATTATTCCAGCCCCGTAAGGTAAGTGAAAAGGTACGTCAGGCTTGTGACGTTAAACAAGCGCTTCTTGGGAGGCAACCCAAGCATTCAGGGGTTTATTTTCATGTTTGTTTGTTCTTTGTGTTCATGTTCTTGTTCTTGTCATTTTTCGTATTTTCTTAGAGTTGTGAATTTGAATAATTCCATGCCTTAACTATTTCGGTCATCATAATCATTGTTCATGTGGTTGTTTACTTAATTTTGTTGTGGAGTTGCACTTGTTTGGGCTATCATTTTATGTGTTAGATCGAAATTTTGAATCATTAGTTCATGGTGGAGATGATTTTAGAACACTTTGTAGCCATGCCCATGTGTTTGGAGAAGGAAATAAGACTTTATAACATGTTTTGAGAGCCTTACGGCCTCTATGAGGAGTGCATAGAGGTCCTAAAAAAAAATCCAGAAACTTTGAACTACTCTTCACGGGCTCTATGAGGAGTGCATAGAGCCCATCAAAGACCATCCAGAACTTTTTAACTAGGCTTCACGGGCTCTATGAGGAGTGCATAAAGACCATCAAGAAAATCCATAAACTTTGAACTACTCCTCGCGGGCTCTATGAGCACCTCATAGAGGCCGTGAAGACTCTTATTCTCCATGTGAACCTTGCCAACTTGTCTCTCTCTTCATTCTTCTTCTTCTCCAACCGAGACTTAGCTTCCATGATTTACCTCTCCATTGCCAGATCTCACTAAATGTTGCTCTAAATCATCTCCACAACTCCTTGGGAAGTAGATCTAGTGTTCTCCTTCAAGCTCCACTCAAGTGCTCTACATCTTTGTTGGTATGAAGCTTGTTGTGAATGAAATCTTTTCTTTTCTTTTCTTCTTGCTTTCTTGAGCTTGTGTGTGGATGTTTCAAGCTTTTAGCTTGTATTTTATGGTATGAACATCATGTCTTTGTATATCTTGAATTTTTGTATAAATTTTTTTCGAATTCATGATTTGGGGGAAACTCTTGGAAAATGAATAGTACCCATACTGTCTCAATGAGCTCCTCATTGAGACCCGTATGGACATTATTCACTTCATATTCTTCATGTTTTAGCCCTTCTCATGCCATATGATGCATGCTTTTTGATTCCTTTCATTCTCATTTGAATTTTTTTTATTGATGTAGGAATGCCACAAGTCAAGATATTTGCCTCCAAACGTCCAAGAAACACAATGCCAACCCCGAAGAACCACACTTTAAGCATGCTTATTATAAGGCTAAGTGTGAAGGTTCGAAGACCAAACCATGTGGCACACTTCATCACATAGAAGGGGGTATTTTGAATTTTTTTTTTTGGGAAGCGTGAATAATTCAAGGAATTACTTTCACATGGTTTTTGGTGAATCTATTCTCAATTGATGATCCTACCTTTCACCAACTTACTTTGGAGGTTTTGAGCAATTTCGAAGCACACTAAGACAACCACATCTTCAACATCTTGTGATGACTAGTTGGACATTTGAGCATGGACATTTGTTTTACTTCTTTAGTTTATTTCTTGCTTTACTTTTGATGCAAGTGTGTTTGTTTGATTGTAATAAGTTGGGAAGGGGATGCCCTACCAACATTGTGTACAAATTTGCTACTCTTTATCTAGTACTTGTGTGTTTGGACTACTCTCTAGTATTTATTTTTGCAATCTTAAATTTTTGTTTGGAATGATAATGCCCCTTTATGCCGTGCAGGGCATTAAAGGAGCTTGGTGAGCCTTCCCATATTTCATGGAAGCCGGACCCGACATGCAACGCTTGCAACACCTTTTGTTCGGGTCACCTCTCGCCGGATGGACAAGAATAACCGGGGAAGTTCGTTCCACCCTCCTCTATTGTTTCATTGCATATATTATTATGTTTTTCATGATTAGTGTACATTGGGGACAATGTACAACACTAGGTGGGGGTGGGTGTATTGTATGATCTAGGTTATTGTTTACATGCTAGTGATACCCATGATGGCTTGTTCATTATTGTAAGACTCTTATAGCATGGATTAATGATTGATTTGAGTTACATATTTGTTATTGTACTCTATTGAATCATGTTTCACCTATAGTATTGGTCTTGGAGTGTTAAGTTCTTTCATTTAATGAACTCTTAAAAACTTCTGAGTCTTGCTGAGCTAGCCCTAGTTTTGTGGCATGTAGAGTAGTCTGAAGACATGATCTAGCAAGAATGTAAAAAAAAAAAAAGAGTCCATGTCAGTATTCCTCTGCTAATGAAACATGAATGCATCTATATAGACTGTAATCGAGTAGTTGGGTGGCTCTTGTGCCTAACCAGCATGTGCACCCTTCAGAAAGATTTTTCGTGCAATCTATGTTAGTCGAACTCGAAAAAGAAAGAAAAATGAATTGAAATGAAAATAAAAACCCTAGTGATCTTTTTGGCTACCTACTAGAGGTTTTGAGAAGAATAGGGAGTTAGTTCAAGTTTAGAGCTTAAAAGGATCTTACTTGTTCATTGGAGTGGCAATTAGCATTCTAACACCTAGTACTCTTGCCTGTAGAGTGATTAGCATCTAGAGCTGTACTGATTGAAGTCAGTGGGCTAGATCAGATCAGGGCAGATGAAATACAAGGTTCGCACACATGGCACAGACATATAGAGGTGAGCCAAGATATTTCTGTTGTGCTTACTGTTTGTAACTCATCATCTAGTTATCATTTTCTATTGCTTCTGGAGTCTTGTATTTATTTGAGCCGGATGTAATACATTTAGCCCCTTATCATTATCTTTATTTTTCATTATGTGTTTGCTTGGGGACAAGCAAATGCTTAGGTGTGGGGATATTTGATAAGTGTCTAAATGTACATATTTGAGTACATGTATTTGTTACCTCTAGCATGCATTTTCATGAGAATTGATGCTTGTTTTGTGCTTAATCGTGTGTTATTTGCTTTTCAGGGCACAGGAACGCCATGGAAGACACGAGGATATGATTTGGGCGAAAAAGAGAAGAAAACCAGATGGAAGTACTGTAGCAGTGGCACTGTGTTATTTAACACTATAGCAAGATACTGTAGCTGTCACTGTAGCACCTGGAGAGTTTCGAATTAGGGATCTAATCATGGCATATGGCCTCAATGCTGCCCGTTATGGAGCCCGGGATGATCACTGTAGCTATAATAGAAGATATTTACTTGATGGAGTTTGCCTATCCCAAATAGTGTCAATGTGGAGGCCATAGCGAGTGGCATAGCACTCGGGATGGAGGCCATAGGGAGTGGTATGGCACTCGGGATGGAGGCCATGAAGGGGGGTATGATGACTGGTATATAGAGGGATTTTGGAAAGAGATTGGGGGACTTTTGGCTAGGCTTTTGGAGAGCGGAGGGCAGACTTTTGGAGACTCTTGGCAGCCAACACTTGGGAAGAAGAGGAGAAAGGAAGAGATCATTTTTTTGAAGAGTGCTTTGGCTTGAGGCTTGGGAAGATCAAGGGCTAGATCTCAAGGGGAAAGCTTCATAATCAAAGGAGGAGGAGTTTCCGCCTTTCTTTGGGCTTGAAGAAGCGTCATTCGGCCGGCATTGTCCTTCTTCATCATCATTCGGACTAGGGAGTGTCATTTATGCATTCACTTCTTGTTTTTGTTGAGATTGATATGTTTGTTTGTATGATGGCACACTAGACACCCAAGGCCACCGGATGTAGGTGAACCTTAGGGGGTTCATCATGTATTGTGGATGCTACACTTTTACTTTAGAATGCATTGGTGTGATTTATGGTTTGGCTCATTGTTCTTCATGTCTAGAACAATGAAATGGAGAGATCCTTATTTCTTTGTTGAGTTGTAAATGTAGATGTGACCTACTCACATGTACTAGATCCTTAATGAGCTAGAAGGGGTTTAATCGTATCGACATGCCGAGAAATTGGATGTTGGTAGCCTCTCCGACTTTTAAGGGTAGATTTAGGTTGAGTGTGTCCTTAGCGCGTGATCCTCCTTTACTTAATGCAATCATAGGAATGTGATTAGGGAGAGATCCTTGTCATCATTCGTATGGGATTAGGGTTTAATCACCGAGAGATTGCGGTTGAACTAATTTTGAGATCCGTCGGTCTAAATCACCTTTGCTATTTTGTTCTTGTGCATCCATATGTCATGATGACCCCTCATGGGGATCCTAATCCCTAGGCCTATTCTTATCATCATTGCTCTTGTGATTTTCTTGCTTGTCTTGGAATTACTATACTTGTGTTTTATTTACCTTCTTGTTTGTATTAGAGTAATATGCCATGCTTAAGTTTTTAGGTTAGAAAGTAAGTGATGGAGGAGTAATAGGGGCTCTTTAGCAACATGGAATACGACCCCTGTGTCACAAACATTGTATTACTTGGCGACCCCGTACACTTGCGGGTGAGCATATCAGGGACCTTCCACCTGGACCAAAGGGTTAGGTCTATAATTAGGAAGATATTTATCACTTGAAATCCCTAGAGCTCTTTGCAACTCTATTCGAGTGCGAGGTTGAGAGGTTATCTAATCTCTCCTCCGGGACATGTATAGAGTTAGGCATAGTTGACCTTAGACTTGGCACTATGTAATTAAGGATTTCCACGACTCACCATTGCATCGATTAAGAAGCATAATAGAGTGTTCTTGCACTTGAAACAATTATCCTAGGTGGAGCATTATCCGAGTACCCCATCTTTATCGATTACCTTACCTCCTCCTTTACTCGTGCTCTCTTACTTGTTGCTTTTACTTTTGAGAATTGAATCATTGTCACACTTATCACTATTGATCTTTCACATAGCTAAGAAGTGGATTAAGTGTTTTTATTCCCTAATTCCTGTGGATTCTATACCCGTTCATTCGGGATTATTACTTCGACAAACCCGTGCACTTGCGGGATATACGCAAGGGGACCTTGTCAAGTTTTTGGCTCCGTTGCCGGGGAGTAGGCGTTTAGAGATACTTTGCACTTTATTTCTTAGCTATTTCACCATACATTCTATTTCATATTTTCTTATTCTATCATCGTTCTGATTTCTTTTTCTTTCTTTTTTGGGTGCAGCTCCAGGTTATGACCTGAGGGAATCCCTCAATATTGATTGAAGGAGATCCTGAGCTTGAACGTACACTTAGAAGAAAAGGGAAAGAGCCTGTGCAAGAACAGTCTAATTTAGCTGATTTGGAAGTGGAAGGATCTGAAAACATGGCAGAACAGAATGAGCAACAGCGGACATTATCTGATTATGCCAGACCTTTAGTGTTGGGGGCACAATCGAGCATTGTGCGTCACCTGATTATAGCTCAGAACTTTGAGTTGAAGCCGGCATTCATCCACATGTTGTAGCAATCCACACAGTTCAACGCTTTGGCCGATGAGGATCCAAACAGTCATATAGATAGTTTTCTCGAGGTGTGTGATATACTGAAGATAAACGGAGTGACGGATGATGCCATCAAGTTGAGAGCCTTCCCATTTTCCCTAAAGGGGAGAGCGAAGCAGTGGCTACACTCATTATCTAGAGCATCGATTACCACATGGGAGGAGATGGTAGAAGCTTTTCTTGCCCGTTATTTCCCTCCCGGAAAATCTGCAAAGTTGAGGAATGAGATCTCGTCCTTTGTTCAGTTGGAATTGGAGTCTCTATTTGAGACATGGGAAAGGTTCAAGGAACTCCTGAGAAAGTGCCCGCAAAATGGATTTTTGGAGTGGATGATTGTTCAGACCTTTTACAATAGTTTGAATCCAAGTGCAAGGCAAACTCTTGGATACGGAAGCAGGAGGTACCTTAGGTAGCAAGACCCCAGATGAGGCCCATCAGTTGATTGAAGAAATGGGGCTAAACAGCTACCAATGGAATGCTAGGGAGAAGAAAAAGGTGGCCGGTCTCCATGAAATAGATGTGGTAACTTCATTGGCGGCTCAAGTGGAAAATTTGAATAAGAAGTCAGATCTTCTAACTTCAAATAGAGTGTCGGCCGTGACTAATTGCACCGGGTGCGGAGGATGACATGCTCCCTCCGATTGCCAGATCTCTATCGGTGATGTTTCTTCGGTGGAGAACGTTGATTTTGTAGGTAATGGCATGAGACCTCAAGGAAACCCATATAGCATTACCTACAATTCGGGTTGGAAGAATCATCCCAATTTCTGATGGAGTAATCAGGATCAACAAAAGGCCATGGGGCCACCGGGTTTCCAACAACAACAACAATCACCTCAGGTGCAAAACAGAGTCTCAGGTTTGGAAACCCGAATGAATGACTTAGAGAAACACTTGACTAGATTTGTGTAATCTGCAAATACAAGGTTTGAATTAGTCGAGGCTACACTTTGCAACCGCACCGCCTCTTTGCATAACCTTGAAAATCAGGTGGGGCAAATTGCGAAGTCTTTTTCTGAAAGGGCACATGGAAGCTTGCCGAGCAATACAGAGACCAACTCTAGAGAGCATGTGAAGGAGATCACTTTTAGAAGTGGTCATGAGGTTGAAGGTAGGCTTCCGAATGAGAAGCCAAAAGAACACGCACCCGAGGTTATAGAGGTAGAAGAAGGGACAAGCAAAGAGAAAGAGGTGGCACCCCCACTTTTCAAGCCAAGAATCCCTTATCCCTCTAGATTGAAAAATGACCTAGGGTATGAACAGTACAAGAAGCTCCTAAGTTTGTTCAAGCAACTCCACATCAATATTCCTTTTGTTGAGGCATTGGCCCAAATGCTTAAGTATGCGAAGTTCTTCAAAGACTTGTTGACTAACAAGAGGAAGTTGGAGGAAAGTGCTTCAGTGATTTTGGATGCTTCATGCTCGGCGGTATTGCAAAAGAACATGCCGAACAAGAAGAAAGACCCAGGAAGCTTCATCATTCCGTGTAATATTGGCAATCTAGGTGAGGAAATGGCATTGGCGGACTCAGGGGCCATTATCAACATTATGCCATACACCTTCTTTCAAAAGGTAGGCTTGGGCGAGCCTAGGCCTACTCGGATGACTTTACAACTAGCGGACCAAATAGTGCGACATCCGAGAGGCATCATTGAAGACGTGCTTGTCAAGGTGGACAAGTACATTTTTCCGGTTGACTTTGTAGTGCTAGACGTCGACGAGGATGCAGATGTACCTTTGATACTTGGGAGACCGTTCTTGCAGACTTCCAAAGCATTGATTGATATGGACGGCGGAGAGCTCACATTGAGAGTTGGAGATGATAAGCTCACATACCGCCTTGCTGAAGCCATGCAGCATTCTCTTGATTTCGATGATACTTTATACTTTGTAGACACTACTTATGAGATTGTTGATGAATATATGCAGGAAATATTCATTCCAGATCCGTATGAAGCTTTGTTCGACCATGAGGAGGGACATGAAGATGTAATGATGCTTGGATCGACGGAAGAAGTACCATCTACCCCGGGGATCCTAAAGAAGGTGCACCGAAAAATGAAGAGGGCTAGGAGACGCCACCGGAAACACTCCGAGGCTGTTGGAGACGTCCGTGAACGGAAGGAGTTGGATGAATCATGGCTAGGTGGTCCCAAGCCCGATAATACACCCTCTACTTTCAATAGATTGTGCTCATCATGCTTTCAAGTCATGGGTAAGAGGGCAACCTTCATCTATGAACCCCCGTGGGGTAAGACAAGGTACGTCAAGCTTAGTGACGTTAAACAAGCACTTCTTGGGAGGCAACCCAAGTGTTTACTATTTTTCTTAGTTGAATAATGTAGTCTTTTGCATGAATAAATTGTGGAGTGTTGGTGTCTTGATTTTTAGATGCTTGTGCTGCAATTTTATTGTCGGTTTTTAAAGTCATCGTATGTTTTCATGTGGAATTGGCGAAGTTTGGTCGTTTGAGCTCTATTTCATGTTTTTCACTGGTAAATTTTGCATAATAAGGCAGGCTCTAAGTGTGTAAACATTTTCAGAGATTTTCTACAGAGCTTGTAGGTTTTCCTAAGGCATCCAGTGAAAATGCACGGGCATGTGGAATTTCCACACGCCCGTGTATATGTATTGCGAGCTCATCTAGAGAAGGCACAGGGGCGTGCGGCTGCCCCTGTGAATGACCATACGACTGTCACACTCCCGTGGGTAATTTTCGCATGGGCGTGTGACTTCTTGCAGAGATGGGCGGATTGTCCCGAGAGCACACAGGGGCGTGGACTCGCCCCCTGTGGGTGACCTTGTGAACCACACACGGGCGAGGGTAATTTCCACACGCCTGTGCGAAATTCTGCATAGGAGCTCTCTCCATCCCGAGAAAACACAAGGGCGTGTGGCTGCCCTTTTGAGTTAGGCATGTGAATGTCCACGCCCGTGCGGAATTTCTGCACGGGCATGTAGAACACTTGGCAAATTTCTCGGATGTTGAGGGAAGCCAGAGGGGCGTGCGGCTGCCCCTGTGGGTCAGGCACACGGGCGTGGGTATTTTCCGCACGCCCGTACGAGAGCAGTCCGAGTCGAAGGAGTGTTTTCCTGAGAGTGCACAGGGGCATGTGTACGCCCCTGTGGCTCTCTTGTAATGAGGCACACGGGCGTGGGCAATTTCCACACACCCGTGTGGATGCACAGAATGCCAAGGGGCGCGAGTTCTTTTTAAAGAAGAATAGTTTCTCTCCCTCTTGACGTCCTCTATTCGTCTGAAAACATTCTCACATCATTCTCCGACTTCATAGCGCCGATTTGGTAGGATTTTTGGTGGTTTTATGGCCGGTTCTTCATTTTCTCACCCCATCTCGTCGGTAAGCCCTATTTATGATTTTCTTTGCCAATTCATGGTTTCCATTGATTAATCTAGTGAAAAATGCTTCGTCTCTTCAATTCGAAAGATTATTTGTGTTTTAGAACGAAGTAGAAGTGATTTCACGGTGCGTTGTTGGATTTTTAAGGCGCGGCCGTGCGGGTTTCACGCCCCATGGATCCACACGGGCGTGTGGAAATTCCACACGACCGTGTGGATTTCTGCAGCATTGGCTAATCAACCTGATTAATTGATTGTATTTTAAATTTGGCAGACTATGGCACCTCGGTCAAAGAAGCAGACGGATAAGCAGCCGCGTGAGTCATCCTCCGAGCCTGAGGGCATGAGTTTCACTATTCTTGAGCACCAGGTTCGTTTTGAGAGGTTGTCGAGGATCCTAGATACGAGCATACTGAGAGATCTACAACAGGGAGATGAGTTTGCAGACGAGGTCGAGGATCTCGTGTCGATGAGGTAGTTGGAGGCGATTATTGACAATGAAAAGAGCCGACCATCCGAGAGCTCGCCTTTGGAGGTATTATCATCATTTGAGTTTGATAGATCCTACGCGAGCTTCCATAGTGTTGACACTATTTAGTTCAGAGTATTTGGACACCACCATAGTTTGAGCATCACTCGGTTTTTACGTTCGCTCGGGCTTGATGAGGAGGCATTCACGGATCACGGAGGATGCGGCTCGATTCCGGTCGATTATCCCGGAGTCTTGATCCCGCGAGAGCTTACTGAGTGCTATGTGGTCGGGGTCGAGTCTGAGCCGAGGGTGTCCAAGGCCACGTGCCTTTCTCGACCTGCATACAGATATTTACATGCCATCATGAGTAGGTCGGGTGAATGGCCATGGTGATAGACTGCGTGTTACGGTGACGAGGAACTTCGTACTTGTACTCGATGGTGCGGCATCTTCGATTCACTTATGACACATCATGGCAGAGTACATCAGACATCAGGGGCATTATGCTAGACTGGGAGCGACCTTCTCAGGCCCTTACATCATGAGATTAGTATTGGGCATGGGTCTCTTGGACGCGATTTGCGGGGCCGAACCTATGAAGTATGAAGCTACTCTCATAAGTCGGATACTAGCTATGCCCTAATGAGAGAAAGAGCTATCTCATAGGATGAGTGAAAGCTACCACTCCAGTAGAAAGAGCTACCACCTCGAAAGTGTGAAAGCCATCTTAGCAGCTACTTCGGAAAGGGCTACCTTAGAGGATGTGTGAAGCTACTACCATCTTTGAAATTGTTGTCACTTTTGTAGATAAATAAGTCCCTTGTACTTAGAACTTTGAGGAGTATACCTTGGGTTGTTTTGAGTGAGTTCACACAGGTACACGATTTCGGGTTTATTGTCCTTTTTAATTCAGGTTTTTAGCTAGAGCTTTGATTTTTTTGTATTTATTGTTGAAATTTCCCTTACATGTAGAATACTCTCTCTTTACACTTTGGTGAAACTAAGGCCAAGCACTTCCAAAATTTCCTTCATCTATGCACCAAATGTTTAATTTTTGCTTGAGGACAAGCAAAAGCTTAAGTATGGGGGAGTTTGATAAGTGCTTGTGTGATATTAATGCGAAGCATTCTTTCCTTATGTTGAGCATTACTCTTTTTGGCTTTTTACACTAATATGTGTGTTTTTATGTTACTTTCGTGCAGGTAGGGTTGTGAGGCCGATTATGAAGGAAAGAAGCCAATGTGGATCATAATGCACTGATTTTGGAGGAAATCTTGCTAAAGTTCAAACACGAAGACATAGGTCGGGTGTGAGATGCTATAGTGTGTGCCAACCTCCTCGTATTTGAGTTGGTATATCCATTTGGAGGGGCACAAGGGCTGTCACACTTGAGCATTCTGACTTATGTACATAGAACAAGAGCTTCACCAACTTGTCTATCATTGAAGAAGCAAGTGATCCATGATGTGAACGTGTCCCCGTTTGCGTTTCTCCGATGAAAGCATGGATTCGGGAAGCTATTCAGGTCGGATACTGTAGTAGAATACTGCAGCAAAGTACTATAGCATCACTGTTCACAACCGGCCGAGAAAACAGGAATTCAAAGAACCCACACGGGCGTGTGGAAATTATCCACGCTGGTGTGGAAATTCCACATGGGCGTGTGAAAGATACACAGGCCCGTGTGGTCGCCCGATTCCAGCCCTATTTAAAGCCGATTCAGCCCCGATTTCAGCATTCTTTTCTCCATCTTTTCCCAAACTTGAGAAAGGGTTTCGGCTAGGGTTTTGAGAGGTATTGGCTAAGGTTTTGGAGAGGTTCTACGGCTCCGACATTGTCATTTCTTAGGAAGAAGGTTGGTAGGGGAGCTTCCGTCGAAGTGTATCCTATACCGGACGAGGGAATCCTTGGACGACGAGTAGAGGACTGTAGCAACAATGTTCACAGCCGGCCGAGAAAACAGAAGTTCAGAGAATCCACATGGGCATGTGGAAATTATCCACGCTCGTGTGGAAATTCCGCACGGGCGCGTGAAGTATCCACGCCCGTGTAGTCGCTCGATTCCAGCCCTATTTAAAGCCGAATCAGCCCCGATTTTAGTATTCTTTTCTCCATCTTTTCCCCAACTTAAGAGAGGGTTTCGGCTAGGGTTTTGAGGGGTATTGGCCAAGGTTTTGGAGAGGTTCTATGGCTCCAACATTGTCATTCCTTAGGAAGAATGTTGGTAGGGAAGCTTCTGTCGAGGCGTATCCTATACCGAATGAGGAAATCCTTGGACAACGAGTAGAGGACTTTCCACAAGACCATAGACATGACTATCGAGGGGTTTTTCTATGGATTCATTGCTTTTACATTCTATTTCTTTGATTGTACTTGGCTCCATGGAGAGCTAAACCCCTAGTGGGTACTTGGGTATTTGTGAACCCTAGGATGTATTTGTTTCATTGAATCTATTTATTATGCTTTCAATTAATTGATGTTTGTTGTGAGTTCCAACCTTGAATGCTTAATTGTAAGAACATTTCCCCTAGAGTGACACTAGGGTTGAGAGTTCTCGTTGGTCACCTTGTGAGTGAGTGACACACCACGAGCGTTAGACAAAGCTAGGTTGGAGAGGGTTGAGAGGGTGAGTCAATATGTACAGGAGCGTCCCCTTTCCCCTCTGAGTTCCTTACTGCCATAATAGAGTTCTTTGCGGCCATAATAGAGTGAATGGTCTAAGGGATGAACTTCCGCTGGGGCTTTGTTACGCGTGCAACAGAGTGAAGCGTTGAGGTGATCTTAGTATCTAGGGCTTAATCGTGGTTAGGGATCTTCCACCTGGACCAAAGGGTTAGGTCTATAATTAGGAAGAGATTTATCACTTAGAATCCCTAGAGCTCATTGCAACTCTATGCGAGTACGTGGTTGAGAGGTTATCTAATCTCTCCTCCGGGATATGCATAGAGTTAGGCATAGTTGACCTTAGATTTGGGACTATGTTATTAAGGATTTCCACGACTCACCATTGCATTGATTAGGAAACATAATAGAGGGTTCTTGCACTTGAAACAATTATCCTAGGCGGAGCATTATCCGGGTACCCCATCTTTATCGTTTGCCTTACCCCCTTCTTTACTTTTGCTCTCTTACTCGTTGTTTTTATTGTTGAGAATTGAAGCATTGTCACACTTATCATCACTGATCTTTCACATAGCATAAGAATCGAATTAAGTATTTTTATTCCCTATTCCCTGTGGATTCGATACCTGCTCATCTGGGATTATTACTTCTACAAACCCGTGCACTTGCAGGATATACGCATGGGGACCTTGTCATCTATTCGAGTGCGAGGTTGAGAGGTTATCTAATCTCTCCTCTGAGACATATATAGAGTTAGGCATAGTTGACCTTAGACTTAGGACTATGTAATTAAGGATTTCCATGACTCACCATTGCATCGATTAGGAAGCATAATAGAGGGTTCTTGCACTTGAAACAATTATCCTAGGTGGAGCATTATCCCAGTATCCCATCTTTATCGATTGCCTTACCTCCTCCTTTACTCATGCTCTCTTACTTGTTGCTTTTACTTTTGAGAATTGAATCATTGTCACACTTATCACTGTTGATCTTTCACATAGTTAAGAAGCGGATTAAGTGTTTTTATTCCCTACTCCCTGTGGATTCGATACCCGCTCATCCGGGATTATTATTTCGACAAACCCGTGCACCTGCGTGATATACGCAATGGGGACCTTGTTAAGTTTTTTGCGCTGTTGCCGGGGAGTAGGCGTTTAGAGATACTTTGCACTTTTTTCCTTAGCTATTTCACCATACATTGTATATCCCGTCACCTTTTGATCCTAAGTACTGATAAAGTTGTTGCGCGACAAGGTAAAACGCTAGCACACGACTCACAGGCCGCAAGTGCACGGGTCCTCAAGTAATAACTTCTTGTGCGAACACAAGAGGGCAGTTATCCCAAGGCCAGAGACCTACTATTACTTCCTTTTGGGGGTCACTATTTAATCGACTAAAACAGGGTTGTTGTTTGCAAATATAGAGCTATGAAAATAAGACAAATAAAGAAAGTGAACTAATCTACCCACACAATCCTGAACATAAGTAAGAGCGAAGAAACCAATTATAAAGGTAGGCCCCGGGCGAGGATTCCCCCGGGAGAAGACTAAGCAACAATGACAATTACAGCTAAGGCATAAGGTTGGCTTGGTTTTCGTCTGCTAGACTCGGACGTCGACTACCCCGGAACCTCCGTGAAGTAGCCCTAATCCAGTATGGGTTCCGCCATCCGAAAGATACCCCTACAATGTCATTGGGACAGGGAGTCTTGATTAGGGTTATTCTAATGTATGCTTTCTGCTAAAATAACCCTAACCGCGCGGGTGGCTACTATCACCCGGAACCTCCGGTGTATTAATATAATGAATCAGTCATAAATCATCACAAGACCTAATACATGCTAGCATACCACCAAACAAGTATCATTCATAATCAATTCTATGGAATCCATCCATTGTAGAACAAACAAGATAATTATAGATTAAAACCAACAACACAGACCACAAATTCAACCATAAAATAGAAGTATCATCAATACAAAGTCTCCTCCCAAGGTTTATTGGAAGCCAGGTGGTCTTGGGAGTCTAGTTCGACATATAAAAAGAAGAAAGCTCGGAATACATATAAAACATGGCAATAAGAACCAAAGAACTCCTTCTTTTAATATCAACTAGAATGTGATGATGAGAGCAAGCCAGATCCGCGCCGTCAAGCTCCTTGACGTTCTCCTTAACTCCCCTTCTTCTGTCCTTCAAATGCTCCCCAAAATGGCCTCCTTCGGTGAAGAATCTAACAAGGTGTGCATGGAGGAGGATGGTGGTGAAGTCCCCTTTCAAAACCCTAACAAAGGGTATAAATAACCATGGAGGTGTGCGGGCCATTGTGCCGGCAAAGACGAGGTCGCACAGCTCAAAACATGAGAAAACCCGAGTCTATGCGGGCTGTGTGCGGTCGTACACAAGCCCGCATAGCCTTTTGGCTACTCTGTGCTGCTAGATGTGCGAGCCGCCGCACACCAGGCTGCACAGGCTTCTTCCTGTGCTGTGTGGCTAGATGTGCCTATGCTGTGCCTGCAACTGGAGTACTCTAGCAGTGGCACTGCGGCAAGATCACTGTAGCTGCCACTGTAGCACCTGGTGAGTTTTCAAGTCAGGAATTGAATCATGGCATACGGACTCAATGCTGCCCGGTATAGAGCCCGGGATGATCACTGTAGCTATAAAAGAAGATGTTTGTTTAAAGGCATACTGGCTTAATGAGGTGCTCATTGAGCAAGTATGGATACTATTCTGAGAGCATTTGTGGAGTTTGCCTACCCCAAACAGTGTCAATGAGGGGCTCAATGGGTTCCTCATTGGGCTAGTATACCACCCCAATGAGGTCCTCATTGAGCCCATTTTGGAGAGTGATTGTGGGGGTATATGAGGGACTTTTGGAGGACTTTTGGGGGGACTTCTGGCCAGCCAACACTTGGGGAGAAGAAGAGAAAGGAAGACATCATTTTGGAGAGTGTTTTTGGCGTGAGGCCTGGAGAGATCTAGGGCTTGAACTTCAAGGGGAAAGCTTCATCATCAAAGGAGGAGGAGGAGAATTCGGCCTTCCTTGGGTTAGAGGAATCGTCATTCGGCCGGCATTCTCTATCCTCATTATCATTCGGAGTAGGGAGTGTCATTTATGCATTTACTTCTTGTTTTTGTTGAGTTTGAGATGCTTGTTTGTATGATGGCACACTAGACCCCTTAGGGCACCGGATGTAGGTGAACCTTGGGGGGTTCATCTTGTATGTTGGATGCTACACTTCTATTTGGAATGCATTGGTGTGATTTATGGTTTGGCTCATTGTGTTTCATGCCTAGAACTATTATGTGGAGAAATTCTTAGTTCTTGTTTGAGTTGTACATGTAGACGTGACCTACTCGCGTGTACTAGATCGTTAATGAGTTAATAGGGGTATTTGTTGACCAACATACTGAGAAATTGGATGTAGGTAGCCCCTCCGAACCATGAGAATAAACTTAGGTTAAGTTTATCCTTGTTGCGTGATCTCCATTTACTTAATGCAATCGTAGGAATATGATTAAGGAGAGATCCTTGTCATCATTTGTACGGGATTAGGGTTTAACTGCCGTGAAATTGGGGTTAAACTATTGTTGAGATCAGTCGGTCTAAATCACCGATGCTATCTTATTCTTTTGCATCAATACATCTTGATGACCTCTCTTAGGAATCCTCATCCCTAGGCCTATTCTTATCATCATTGCTCTTGTGATTTTCTTGCTCGCCTTGGAATTATTATACTTGTGTTTTATTTACATTCTTGCATGTATTAGATTAGTAGACCATGCTTAAGTCGTAAGGTTAGAAAGTGAGTGATGGAGGAGTAATAGGAGCTCCTTAACCCCATGGAATATGATCCTTGGGCTTTTGCACAAGGTATTACTTAGCGACCCCGTACACTTGCTGGTGATCAATCACCCACACACTTCTGTGCACATGTGCACAGCACACACACGGACTGCATCTTCAGCCTGATTTTCACTCAGACTCATTTCTTCATTCATCTTCTCCAAAATGGCTCCATAATTGTTTGTCTTCTCCAATATGGTCTTTTGATGTCCTAAATTCAAATAAGCACATCAAATACAGAAATCGACATCAAGAGATAATATAAATTTTATGAAAATGCTCGTGAGTTGTAGGAGTAAAAATGATATATTTAGGCACTTATCAAATACCCCCCACTTGAGCATTTGCTTTTCCCCAAGCAAACAAATATTAAAAATATGGGAGGCTGATAAATGACTAAATACACAACCTCAATCTAGCAAGTAAATGCATCATAGCAAAGGTAAAACTCAAAACAATAAGCAACGAATACTCCAGATGCTCTATGCACTTAATGGCAAAGTCATGATGTGTGTGTGTGTGACTGATAAGGTCCCCTTGCATATATCCCGCAAGTGCACGGATTTGTCGAAGTAATAATCCCGGGTAAGCGGGTATCAAATCCACATGGAGTAGGAAATAAAAACACTTAATTCGCTTCTTAGCTATGTGAAAGATCAGTAGTGATAATTGTGACAATGATTCAATTCTCAAAAGTAAAAGCAACAAGTAAGAGAGTACAAGTAAAGGAGGAGGTAAGGCAATCGATAAAGATGGGGTACTCGGATAATGCTCCACCTAGGATAATTGTTTCAAGTGCAAGAACCCTCTATTATGCTTCCTAATCAATGCAATGGTGAGTCGTGGAAATCCTTAATTACATAGTCCCAAATCTAAGGTCAACTATGCCTAGCTCTATACATGTCCCGGAGGAGAGATTAGATAACCTCTCAACCTCGCACTCGCATAGAGTTGCAATGAGCTCTAGGGATTCCAAGTGATAAATCTCTTATTAATTATAAACCTAAACCTTTGGTCCAGGTGGAAGATCCCTAACCACGATTAAGCCCTACATACTAAGATCACCTCAACGCTTCACTTCGTTGCACGAGCAACTAAGCCCCAGCGGAAGTTCATCCCTTAGACCATTCACTCTATTATGGCTGCAAAGAACTCGAGGAACGGAGGTAGAATCTATCACGTCGGAGGGGAAAGGGGGCGCTCTTGTACCTCTCGACTCACTCTCTCAACCCTTTCCAACCTAGCTTTGTCTAACGCTCGTGGTGTGTCACTCACTCACAATGTTACCAACGAGAACTCTCAACCCTAGTATCACTCTAGGGGAAATGTTCATACAATTAAGCATTCAAGGTTGGAACTCACAATAAACATCAATTAATTGAAAGCATAATAAAGAGATTCAATGAAACAAATACATCCTAGGGTTCACAAATACCCAAGTACCCACTAGGGGTTTAGCTCTCCATGGAGCTAAGTACAATCAAAGAAATAGAATGTAAAAGCAATGAATCCATAGAAAACCCCCTCGATGGTCGTGTCGATGGTCTTGTGGAGAGCGCTCTACTCATCGCAAGGGATCCTTTGTCCGGCCTGGGATACACCTCGCCGGATCGGTGCCGCCGAAAGGTCTCCCAATAACCTTCTTCCAAACGACGCGTGATGTCGGTGCCATAGAACCTCTCCAAAACCCTAGCCAATACCCCTCAAAACCCTAGCCGAAGCCCTCTCTCAAGTTGGGGAAAAGATGGAGAAAAGAATACTGGAATCGGGGCTGAATCGGCTTTAAATAGGGCTGGAATCGGACGACCACACGGGCTTGTGGATTTTACACACGCCCATGTGGAATTTCCACACGGGCGTATATAATTTCCACACGCCCATGTGGATTCTCTGAATTCCTGTTTTCTCGGGCAGTTGTGAACATTGCTGCTACAGTAGTTTGCTACAGTGCTTTGCTACAATATCCGGCCTGAATAGCTTCCCGAATCCATACTTTCATTGGAGTAACGCAAACGGGCACACGTTCACGTCGTGGATCACTTGCTTCTTCAATGATAGGCAAGTTGGTGGAGCTCTTGTTCTATGTGCATACGTCGGAATGCTAGAGTGTGACTGCCCTTGTGCCTCTCCAAATGGATGTGCCAATTAGAATACGAGGAGGTTGGCACACACTCTAGTATCTCACACCCGACCTATGTCTTCGCCTTTGAACCTTAGCAAGATTTCCTCCAAAATCGGTGCATTGTGATCCACATTGGCTTCTTTCCTTTATAATCGCCCTCACAACCCTACCAGCACGAAAGTAACATAAAAACACACATATTAGTGTAAAAACCCGAAAAAAGTAATGCTCGACATAAGGAATGAACGCTTCGCATTCATATCGCACAAGCACTTATCAGTGACCCTCCAGTTTTGAGACCCTGTAGGCTAGGTCGAATGAGAAACACCTCGAGGGCCACTTCTTGTAGCAATCACGCCACTCGGTAGAGTTTGGTTTTGACATGATAGAGGACTCCCTAGTGAGTTCCCGAGTGTCTTTTTCTCTTACTAAAAACAAACTTTCAGTCCTTTTCAATTTTTTTTTCTTTTTATTTTTGGACTAACATGAACTTACAAATCCACTTACCTGGAGCTTTGCAAGTTCTTATTGACAAAGCCCCTTGCGTGTTACCCGCAAGTGCACGGGTTTGTCGAGTAATAAATTCCCAGGTGAGTGGGGTATCGTATCCTCAGGGAGTAGGAAGTAAAAATACTTAAATTGCTACTTAACCAAGTGAAAATGAACAATGATTGTGTTGATAAGGTGTGGTGTGAACAAGAGTAAAAGAAATAAGAAAAAGAAGCACAAGTAGGTAAGAGATAAGGTAATCGAAAGAAGTGGGGTACTTTGATACTGTTCCGCCTAAGATAATTGTTTCAAGTGGAAAACCAACTATTATGCTTCCTAACTAATGTATTAATGATTCATGGAGATCCTAAAATACATGGTCCCAAATCTAAAGTCAACCATGACTAACTCTACACCAAGTCCCGGTGGAGAAATCCATCAATCTCAACACCTCGCACTGTGTATAGTTGCAAGACACTCTAGGGATTCCAAGTGATAAACCCTATTCCTATGTGTAGACCTAACCCTTTGGTCCAGGCGGAAGGTCCCTAGGCACATTTAAGTCCTAGGTGCTAAAATTACTTCAACGCTTCTCTCCGTTGTCTTTACAACTAAGCCCCCACGGAAGGTCATCCCTTAGCCTGTTCACTCTACTATGACCGCAAAGAACTCTTGGAATGTGGAGGTAGAGTAAATCAAATCAAAGGGAAAGGGGACGCTCCGCTACCTCTTGACTCACCTTCTCAACTGTCTCCAATCTAGCTTTGTCTAACCCTCATGGCGTGTCACCCATCCACAAAGGTTACCAATATAGACTCTCAACCCTAGTGTCACTCTAAGGGAGAAATCATTCAACAAGCATTCAAGATTGGAACTCAATTAAAGCATAATAAAAGGTTTAAAAAAATAATAGCATCCTAGGGTTCACAAATCCAAGTACCCACTAGGGGGTTTAGCTCTCCATGGAGCTAGTTACAATCAACAATGAAATCGAATGTAAAAACAAGTAATTCATAGAAAAAATCCCTCATTGTTCGTGTCAATGGTCTTGTGGAGTAGTTGAGTCTTCTCCAAGGGTTCCCTTGTCCGGCCTAGGGCACACCACACCGGATCTATGCCGACGAAAGCTCCCCCAATAACCTTCTTCCAAGTGAATCACGATATCGAATCCTTCAAACCACTCCTAAGACATGCCAAAAGCCTCTCGAAACCCTAGCCGATGGCCTCCCAAACAATGAAGAAAAGTGAAAGATAAGAGGTGAAAAAGATCCCCAAAATCTGGCTGAATCGCGGCTTAAATGAGGTTGGAATCGGGCATCCACATGCCCTTGTGGATGTTTCCTACGGGCCTGTGGAATTTCCACACTGGGGTGGGGAATTTCCACACGCCCATCTGGATTCTCTAGAAATCTCATTTTCTGCGGGCTATGAACAGTAATTGCTATAGTAGTTGTTTAGAATACTCTCAATTCCACACTCTTCATGGAGGCAACATAAACGGGCACACGTTTATGCCGTAGATCGCATGTCTTCTTCAATAAAAAGCTTCATTGGCGGAGATCTTGTCATCAATGCACGAGTCAGGATATGCAAATGTGACTGCCTTTGTGCCCCTCCAATCCATTGTAATGACTTGAATTCATGGAGGTTGGCACACATGCACGTATCTTTGAGTCACACTTGTGTCTTCGCATTTGTTCCTTCCAAGATTCCACCAAACAATGCGATTACGATCTACTTTTGGCTTCTTTTCTCAATACTTAGCTTCACAACCCTATATGCATGAAAGTAACACAAATGCACAAGTATTAGTGCTAAAACCTGAAAAAAGTAATGCTCATCATAAGGAAAGAAGACTTTGCATTCTTATCACACAAGTACTTATCACATATAAACGCGCTCATGCCTATATATAGCATTTGGCTAGAGGAACACTCTGGTTAGGAGCAAGAACCCTCGGTTACTTTGACTTTGATATAATAGTAGAGGAGTACTATGATTTTTCATTCTTCATTTTTTTGAACCAAGTTAGAAAATAAAAGAAAAAGCCCTTAAGAACTCATTAGGGAAAGCATCTACGATGTCAAAACACAAAACCAAAAGAATGGGTTAGCGACTAAGAGGGTCACGACGGTTTTAGTTGTGTCTAACCTAGATGTTCAAGGTTCTACACTGAGGGTGAGTGCAAACAGTGCTGAGAATGACACAAAGATCTTAAGCGTGCAAGGTCATGAGCTACTTAGTGATTATCTTGATTTTACAACATGATGTATCTACTACAAGGATTCAAGCCATCATAAGTTAACAAACATGCAACAACATCATAAATTTCTGATTAAACTACAACAGCAATGACATGTACAATACTTCGAAATAAGTTCACCAAAAATTGAAAATGCTCTCATGACAATGCACCCCACCCCCCACTTAGAGTAGTACATTGTCCCCAATGTACATGAATCAGCAGTGCAAAAAGAGTGTATAAGGAAAATAAGAGAAGTGGGTTACTGAACTTCCCTGAGGTTCAAGATGTGGTGCATATTGGTTTGGATACCAGGTAGGCCTCACATAGTCCAAATAGCGAAGAGAAACAAGAGTGTGATGTCGAGTTCATCCTGCAAGAAAATTTTGACATCAAATCAAGGCATCCATTATCCCTAAAAAAACAAAACACAAAAAAACACACAGAAAAGATGAAGGCACATGACGAAAGAAGTTGCAAAATGGCAATCCCAAGTTTTTAAAGCGATGATAGAACTTGACATGATCTTGAAAACGGCGTAAAAATTGGGAATTCAGGGGTTGGGCTAAAGTTTTTAGGTGAGCAAGGGTGGCGGAGGAGGCAAAAGGCCTTACTCAAGCGAGTATGTGTGGTCAGCGCGCTGCCCACACAATTCTGCCCACACCTTTCTGGTAGGGGTATGCGGGCTGCGTACAACCCGTACATGAACACTGAGCACTATAAATACATCAAAACCAGCCCCTCCCACTAAAAACTAATTTACTAGAAACAGGATCCACAACTCAAGATTGACAACATGAAGGAGCAAATAATCGAAATTGAAAGTACGAGAGGATGTGCCAACAAAATTAAAGAGCGAAACAAAACTGATGGTAAATAACGAGAGAAAGAGGACAACAACAACAAGGATGAAAATAAAGATTGAACACTTGAAACAAATTTGGGCTGCCTCCCAAGAACATTTGTTTAGCGTCACGAACCTGACATTCACAAATCAACAAATCATGGTAGTTCAACGGAAGAGATTTTGCTTAACATACTCATGGGGTGACATGATGGCCCAGATGGTAGATTTAATGAGAGTAAAGAGTCAACATTGTCCATACCTAGATTGATAAAGCATGCCGTCTGTACCTTGTTGTTGCTTATACGATCAACCTTGGGACTTAGCTTCTTCCATGTCCGTCTCCAGGATCTTTCTCCCTTGGTTTTCTCTTTCATCTTTTTTATAGTTTCCATGGGTGAGTCCCCAAGTGTTTTTGTTTGTGTCGTCTCTCCTCCATTGTCCACATCATGCAAATATTCATCCAATGGGCGTAACATAAGCACTTCTTGAAGACAATTCATGACTAGTAGTTCTGTATCATCAAGAGCATAAGATGTATCATCAAGCTCTTTCGGTTGCTTCATGGCTTCGGGGATCTTGAAGGTGGCTTCTTCACTCCCAGCACGTAGTGTCATCTTTCCATCTTGGATATCTAGGAAAGCTGGGAAGTAGCAAGGAATGGCCGGCCGGGGATGATAGGGACTTCAGTATCCTCATCCACATCAAGAATGACAAAGTCAGTTGGGAACACCAACCCACCAACCTTCACAATAACATTGTTCATGATTCCCCAAGGGCACCGAATGGAACGGTCGGCCAATTAGATGGTGATTCATGTTGGCTCCTAGTCCTGTAGCCCCAATTTGAGGAAAAGTTTGTAGGGCATGACGTTAATACTTGCCCCGGAGTCAGCGAGAGCCTTCTCTACACATGAATCACCAAAATGACATTTTACAATTAAACCGCCCGTGTCTTTAATTTTTTTGGGAAGCTTGCTTTGTATAATTGCCGAACAACTCTCATCAAGAGACACTGTCGAGCTTTCCTCAAGTTTCTTTCTATTTGTAAGTAGCTCCTTCATGAATTTGGCATACTTGGGCATTTGGGAGAATGCTTCGACAAGTGGGATATTGATGAGAAGTTGTTTGATCATGTCAAGGAAATTTTTGAATTTAGTGTCATCTTTGTCTCTCTTAAGTCTTACCGGGTACGGGACCCTTGGTTGATATTCCCGCACATGGATCTTCTCGCTTCGAGGTTCAATCACCTTATCATGACTGTCATTAGCCTCTTATTTGACAACTGAAGAAGTGCCTCTCACCATGTTCATCCCACTTTCTCTCGGTGTCCTAGGGTTTGGTTGAACCTCGACTTCTTTGCCACTTCTTAATGCGATAGCTTGCAAGTGTTCACGAGGGTTGGTCTTCGTGTTGCTAGGGAGGCTACCTTGTTGCCTTTCGGTGATGGATGCTGCAAGTTGACCAACATGCTTTTCTATACTTTGAACTGAGGCCTGTATATTTCTTATTGTCGCTTCTAATGTGTTATGTCTTAAATCTGTGACTTGCATGAACTTTGCCAAGACCACCTCAGTAGAAAATTTCTGTTCAGTTGGTTGTTGCTATTGTTGGAAGCCCAGTGGTTGTGTGAATTTTGGTTGGTTCTAATTTCCCCACTGGAAGTTTAGATGATTCCTCCATCCCGGGTTGTATGTTCCACTATAGGAACCTCCTTAAAATTTCTGTCATTGGTTTACATAGTCCACTTGCTCAATTGTGGGGACATCAGGTATAGCAATGGGGCATTGGATGACGTTGTGCCCTCCCCCACATGTTGCGCAGTTAATGACTTGCTTGGTGACTTGATCGCTTCCCCGCAAGTGTACGGGATCGCCAAGTAATACCTCGTGCAAAGACACGAGGATCGTATTCCACGGGGCTAAGGATCTCCTATTACTCCTTCTCGAGCTATTATCTAGCCTAAGGTCTTAAGTGATGGATTTACTCTACTAAATACAAATAAAACTAAACACAAGATTTGCTAGCAAATTAGAAAGAACAAGCAATAAGCAAGCAAGAGAATCAATGAAGTGCAAAGGCCTATGGATGTGGATCCCCTTGAGGGGTTATCATGCAACATGGATGATGATTTAAAGATGCAAGGGTAAATTGGACCATGAGATTCCAAGATTAGAACAACCCCCAATTTCTCGGGCGATTGAACCCTAATCCCATACGAACATAGATAGGAATTTCTTCCAAATCTACATTCCCTACGATTGCATTAAGTACAAGGAAATCTCGCTTAGGAATAAACCTACTCTTCTTCGGATTAAACCTACATGGAGGGCTACCAAACACCCAATTTCTCGGCGTGATGATACAAGTATCCCCCTTCTAATCCATTCATGACCTAATACATGCGAGCAAGTCACATCTACATGCATCATTCATAAAAGAGCTACGGATTTCTCCTTGGTGTAACACTTAGCTTGAAAACAATGGATTAGATCTCAAAATTACCCAAGCATAGAATTAACAAGTAATCATCCGAAATACATGATAAACCCCCCCCAAGGTTCACCAACACCCGGTGGCCTTGGGGGTCTAGTGTGTCATCATCTCATAACAAACCATACAATCAAGCAAATCATGAAATACAAGCATAGTAAGACACTCCCTAGATGAAATGATGAAGGAAGAGGCAAGAATGTGCCGAATGACGCTTCCCCCACCAAAGGAATGCCGAATGACGCTTCCTCTAGCCGTGGGTCTCTTTCCTTCAAGTCGTGATAGATCTCCCCTTGAATGATGTTGCTTTCTTGCCTTGAGAGCTTTGGACCTTGGGCTTGAATGATCTTCTAGCTTTCTCGCCCTTCTTCTCCTCCCCAAGGTCGCCCAAAATCTCCCCAATGATCTCCCAAAAGTCGGCCAACAAAAAGTTCTTTAATCAGCCCTAAAAGTGAGTATATATACCCCCCGAGGCATACGGGCCGTATAGGGGTCGTATGGGGGTCGTATAGCACACAGAAACCCTAGATTCGCGTTCCAGACGGGGTGCATACGGCCTCCATACGGCCCCGTATACTGGGTAGTATGGAAATCTGGACAGAACACCAACTCAATCCGCTGCTACAGTGCATACGGCCCCCATACTGGGTAGTATGGGGGTAGTATGAAATTCCTGTTTTCTTCTCTTATTGCCAAAATGATATCTTCTTGTTCTCCATGGCTTCCATATGCCCTACAAAGCAAATAATAGACGATTAAGCGCGAAACGGGCATCAAACCTCACAAAATACATGCAAAGTGCATACGATACATATATGAAAACACCTACATTTAGACACTTATCAAACATCCCCACACTTAAGCGTTGCTTGTCCCCAAGCAAACAACTCATGAAAAACAAAGAGACTGAGAAGTGGCTAAATGCAATACCTCTGGCTCAAGCAAATATAAGATTCCAAAAGCAAAGGACAATGAAACATAGATGTTGAGTTATAGTCATTAAGCATAATAAAAATATCCTGTCTCACCCCTAATATGTATGTGCGTGTAAGTGAATCCTTTATCTCATTTGCCCTGATCTGGTCTAGCTCAAGGACTTCAATCAGCACAGCTCTAGATGCTAATCACTCCACATACAAAGAATACTAAGTCTTAAACTACTAAGTGCTACTTCAATGGCCAAGTAAGATCCTTCTAATTCTATAGCTTGAAACTAAATCCTTTTTCTTTTCAAAACCTTTGGTAGGTACTCAAAAAGATCACTAGGGTTTTTATTTTCAACTCAATATTCAACATTTTTTTTTTTTCGAGTCCGACTAACGTAGACTGCATCAAAATCATTTTAAAATCTTTCTAGAGGATGCACATGCTGGTTAGGCACAAGAGCCACCCAACTACTCGATTACAGTCTACATAGACGCATTCATGCTTCATTAGCAGAGGAATACTGACATAGACTCATTTTTTTTTTTTCACTTTCACTCTCACCCTAGATCACATCTTCAGAGTACACTACATGCCACAAAACTCGGATTAGCTCAACAAGACTTAGAAGTTCTTAAGAAAACATTGAAGGATAGAACTTAGTGTTCTAAGGCCAAGTACTCAAAGTAGTGTGTTAAGCATACAAGAGAGTTAGAGTAGTCACATTGGCTATTCCCAGGGCATCGACAAAAAAATTCAGTGCACAAGACAATACTATGGGGTGAAACAGGATTCAATAAAGCATAAAAACAAGTAACTCACATCCATCATTAGTCCAAGCTAAAAGAATCTTACAAGAATGAATAAAGCCATCATTGGTAACACTAGCATGTAAACAATGTTCCTAAAACATGAAATGCACCCATCCCCACACTTAGTGTTGTACATTGCCCTCAATGTACACTAATCATGAAAAACATGCAAGATGGAGCAATGAAAATAATTGAGGAGGGTGAAAAATAAAACTTCCCCGGTTTATCTTGTGTTCGTCATGAGGTGTGACTCGACAAAAGGTGTGGTGAGCAACACATGTCTTGTTCGACCTCCATTTAAAACCTAGGAAAGCTCACCAAATTCCCTCAATGCCTTGCGAGGCAAAAAGGGGACATCATCATTCCACAAAAAATTCACAAATACAAACACAAGGGAGAAACTAGGGAGTAATCAACAAAAATTAAAGCAAAATACAAAAAGAACACAAAAACTAGGAAATAAAGTCTAAACAATAAAATAAAGTCTCCATGCTCATCCATGTCCTTAGAATTAGGTCTCTCATCACAAAATGACATCTTGTTCCATGTGGTCACCAGTGAGGTATAAACATAACTCCATGGTTGTTGTCAATTTCTCCATCCCCAAGATTCCTACAAACCATGAAAAATACAATCAAGCATAGAGGAATCCAATATGATTCCAAATTTTGCGCATGGGATGAAGAAACAATGAAAAATATGATGCATAGTGTCCATACGGCAGTATGGGGGGCCGTATGGACTGCTCATTCATTCGACGGAACCTCCCCAAAAAACATGAAAAATTGAAAAATTGTTTTTACATAAATTCAAGGGAGACTTCATCCATAACAATCACACCATACAAAACCAAGCAAAATGCTAAAGAAATTCCACAAAAAGCTCCAAGAATGCCCAAGAAATGAAAAAAAGATAAAACTAGGGCATTGAAAAAGCATACCGACGAAATCTTGAGAAAACTAGCGTTAAACTCGAGGAAAATTACTAGATCGAAATCTCTAATGGATGAGGAGAAGATTTAGGAGAAAAAATGAGGAGATTTGGCCAAGAAATGAGTGAGAAAGAAGAGAAAAAGTCGGTGGACAAAGAGAGAAAAGAAGAGAATGGAAGAAAGAGAAGAGAGAGAAGAGAGATGAGGGTTAAATGGGCAAGAACCGAGACATACGGCCCCCATACGGCCCGTATAGGGGCCGTATGGGTGGAAAAGACCTCTTGGTCGAGGAATTGGCCCGACTTAGACGGCCCCGTAAGGGGGCTGTATGGGGGGCCGTCTAAGTCGGCACAAAGCCACTGGATTAGCTCTGTGTGCAACTTAGACGGCCTCCATACGGCCCAGTAAGGCCATATACCTTTTAAGACCATTCAAAACATCGAAAACCTACCTCAAATGATGTAAAAATGAAAAAGCAAGTTTGAAGACTTCTCCAAAAATGACTAAAATGAATAAAACAACGATCTAGCACATGAATTAACACCTAAACATGTGTTTCTCAAGAAGTTGCACAAATATACCACAATAATAATGATGAGAGAAATGGGCCAAGTGTATGAGCATGAACTTATTCAAAAACAAACAAGTCTAAGAAATATGAAAATTGAAATGAACTAAGAACTAAAAATACGAAAAATGCAAGCAAACGCCCCCGAATGCTTGGGTTGCCTCCCAAGAAGCGCTTGTTTAACGTCACGAGCCTGACGTACCTTGTTCCTTACCTAAGGAGGCTTGAAAATGGTGTGTTCATCCCGGCTACAAGTTGCAAAAGAACTACCAAGAAATACGAAACATACCTTCCAGGATGCTGTCAAATTGAAGGCCAGGCATGAGTTACCTTTTGGTCTCCATGGGAAGAGCGTGGGCCGGGAATTGTGCAATTTAAACATGGGCGGATCCTTGGATGGCCTCAACCTCCTACCCACATTTTCTTCCTCGACACTCGGAAAGTTACCTTGGATCATCCGAAAGAGTTGCTTGGGCTTCCAAGGGAACAAGTTTGGTTGAGAACTTGTCAAGCATTGCATAGGTGGAACAATTGGTGGCTTTAACATCCTATCCACAATTTTTTTCTCAACCATGGTGTGATGAACTTCAAGTGCACATAACATTTGCTTGGGCCGCCAAGGAAAAATTTTTGGTTGGGAATTGTCCAAGCCCGGCATTGGTGTGTTCAAGGATGACATTGGTTTCCTCCCCCCATCTTCAAATACAATTCCCGGAATTTTGTTTTTGCACTTAACTAAAATTGATGGATGGATGGAAAAATCTATGTTAAGGCAAGTAGCATCTTCACATGTGGTCGATGGAGTTTCTTCTACTTCCTCACATGTTTTCATGACCATGATGCCATCCTCCCCCTTTCCTTCTTCAATTTCACATTGAGGTGAAGCCTCTACCATTTGCTCAAAAGGTATTGATGCTACACCATTTACTTCTTCCACCTCCAACACCTCAATATGAGCTTCCACCACAATCTCATTGATTTTCTCTTCAATTCTTGTGCCCTTTTCAGATAGGGCATCTATAGATGGTGGCAATTTGACCGATTCTTTGGAAGACTCTCCCATCTTGTTTTCCACACTTTGAAGAGAGGGTTGGGCATTAAAATTTTTTGCATTCCTAGCTTCAAGTTGGGCATCCGCATACATCATGAAACTGGCAAACACATCTTGTGTATTGAATCCCCATTGATTAAGTTGCTTACTATGGTCAACTGGAGGTTGGTAATGCCACGGTTCTTGAAAGGATGGAACTTGTAGCAATCCTTGGTGAGTGCATCCCCATTGTTGAGTATGATGATGCGTTGAAGAAATTTGGTGCCCCCCCCCCAATGTGGATTGTACACATCAAGGTATGGGTTGCATTGGCGTGCTTCCTTCGCATCAAGTTCATCCATCTCTCTTTCAAGTGCAAACATTTTAGCGCCAATCAGTTTTCTTTCAAAGTCCATGGCCCTGTGTCAACAATCAAAACAAAAATCAACAAGGTAACAAAGAAAACAATTAAGAAGGAAAATAAATAAATATGGATAGCAGGGGTAAAATAAACATAGAAAGACAAATATTTACAAAAAGAAAGACAAATATTTACAAAAAGAAAAAGACAAATGGCTAGAGTAATAATCTAAAAAGTTTCCTAGAATTCCTTAATGTCCCCGCAACGGCGCCAAAAAACTTGATCGCTTCCCCGCAAGTGTACGGGATCGCCAAGTAATACCTCGTGCAAAGACACGAGGATCGTATTCCACGGGGCTAAGGATCTCCTATTACTCCTTCTCGAGCTATTATCTAGCCTAATGTCTTAAGTGATGGATTTACTCTACTAAATACAAATAAAACTAAACACAAGATTTGCTAGCAAATTAGAGAGAACAAGCAATAAGCAAGCAAGAGAATCAATGAAGTGCAAAGGCCTATGGATGTGGATCCCCTTGAGGGGTTATCATGCAACATGGATGATGATTTAATGATGCAAGGGTAAATTGGACCATGAGATTCCAAGATTAGAACAACCCCAATTTCTCGGCGATTGAACCCTAATCCCATACGGACATAGATAGGAATTTCTTCCAAATCTACATTCCTACGATTGCATTAAGTACAAGGAAATCTCGCTTAGGAATAAACCTACTCTTCTTCGGATTAAACCTACATGGAGGGCTACCAAACACCCAATTTCTCGGTGTGATGATACAAGTATCCCCCTTCTAATCCATTCATGACCTAATACATGCGAGCAAGTCACATCTACATGCATCATTCATAAAAGAGCTACGGATTTCTCCTTGGTGTAACACTTAGCATGAAAACAATGGATTAGATCTCAAAAATACCCAAGCATAGAATTAACAAGTAATCATCCGAAAATACATGATAAACCCCCAAGGTTCACCAACACCCGGTGGCCTTGGGGGTCTAGTGTGTCATCATCTCATAACAAACCATACAATCAAGCAAATCATGAAATACAAGCATAGTAAGACACTCCCTAGATGAAATGATGAAGGAAGAGGCAAGAATGTGCCGAATGACGCTTCCCCCGCCAAAGGAATGCCGAATGACGCTTCCTCTAGCCGTGGGTCTCTTTCCTTCAAGTCGTGATAGATCTCCCTTGAATGATGTTGCTTTCTTGCCTTGAGAGCTTTGGACCTTGGGCTTGAATGATCTTCTAGCTTTCTCGCCCTTCTTCTCCTCCCCAAGGTCGCCCAAAAATCTCCCCAATGATCTCCCAAAAAGTCGGCCAACAAAAAAAGTTCTTTAATCAGCCCTAAAAGTGAGTATATATGCCCCCGAGGGCATACGGGAGCAGTATAGGGGTCGTATGGGGGTCGTATAGCACACAGAAACCCTAGATTCGCGTTCCGGACGGGGTGCATACGGCCTCCATACGGCCCCGTATATCTGGGTAGTATGGAAATCGGACGGAACACCAACTCAATCCGCTCTACGATCAGATACTGCCCCCATACTCGGGTAGTATGGGGGTAGTATGAAATTCTGCTTTTCTTCTCTTATTGCCAAAATGATATCTTCTTGTTCTCCATGGCTTCCATATGCCCTACAAAGCAAATAATAGAGCGATTAAGCGTAAACGGGCATCAAACCTCACAAAATACATGCAAAGTGCATACGATACATATATGAAAACACCTACATTTAGACACTTATCATGACTACACTTACATGTTAAGCTCTCTCGGACATGAGTAGGCTAACTTGCTTTGCTAAAGCTTCATATTTGGCATCTTGAACAACTTTATCATTCATTTCATGGACCCCCCCTCCCCCGAATTTGGGTTGCTTTCCCTCTCGAACCCCAATGTGATTCATTCCTAGCCATATTCTCAATCAATTCTTCTGCTTCGTCGGGGCACTTGATACATAGGGAGCCACCAGCTGCGCCGTCAATAAGTTGGCGAGTTTGGTAGTTCTTGCCATTATATAAAATTTGGATTCTCATCCAAGTAGCAAAACTGTGATGGGGGCACCACCGTAGGATGTCCTTGAACCTCTCATGAGCTTTAAAAAGTGTTTTCGATTCCCTTTGGCAGAATGCTGAAATTTCTTCCTTTAATATTGCAGCTTTACCTGGAACAAAGTACCTCCGAAGAAATTCACTAACCATTTCTTCCCATTTCTTGATCAAGCCCACGGCAAGCGATGTAAGTCATATATAAGCAGCGCCTCTTAAGCTGAATGGGAAAAGGCGAAGACGCACGACATCATCTGACAGTCTATTAACCTTGAAGGTCAAGCACATTTGGAGGAACCAAGATAGATGTTCATTCAGGTCCTCATCGACCAATCCATCAAACTGCATGGTGTTCTGTATCATGGCAATTGGTCTGGCTAAGTCAAAGTTGTTCACATTGACCATGGGGGCTTGAACACTGAATTCACCACCAATGAATTGAATCGCTCATAATCAGATAGGGTTCACCTTTTGTCTGCCATAGCAATCGACTCTCTTTCTTCAACCTCAATAGATTGTGAAGATGCTCCTTCCTGAACCCCCTTTGATTTTTGATATACGACTCGCTGGATCTCTTTGTTTCATTCTACAAGCCCGGTGGGGTATGCACAAGTCATACATGAGGTACCTTGCAAAAGAGAAGAGAAAATTAAAATGACCAATATATACAGCAGTTGAAGAACAAAAATAAAGTCTGTTTTTTTTTTAAATTAAAATAATGAGCCAAAAGTTTTTCTAGTATTCTCGGATGTTCCACAGCAACGGCGCCAAAAACTTGATAAAGTCGTCATGCGATAAGCTAAAAAGCTAACACACGACTCCCCGACCACAAGTGCATGGGTCGTCAAGTAATAACCTCTTGTCCGAACACAAGAGGGTCCTATTCCCAAGGCCCGAGACCTACTATTACTTCCTTTTGGGGGTCACTGTTTAATCGACTAAAACAGGGTTGTTGTTTGCAAATATAGAGATATGAAAATAAGACAAATAAATAAAGTGAACTAATCTACCCACACAATCCTGAACATAAGTAAGAGCGAAGAAACTAATTATAAAGGTAGGCCCCCGAGAGAAGACAAAGCAATGATGACAATTACAGCTAAGGCATAAGGTTGGCTCGGTTTTCGTCCGCTAGACTCGGATGTCGACTACCCCGGAACCTCCGTGAAGTAGCCCTAATCCAATACGGGTTCCTTCGTTCGAAAGATACCTCTACGATGTTATTGGGGCGGGGAGTCTTGATTAGGTTATTCTAATACGCGCTTTGATAAGTGCTTGTGCGATACGAATGCGAAGCGTTCATTCCTTATGTTGAGCATTACTTTCTCGGGTTTTTACACTAATATGTGTGTTTTTATGTTACTTTTATGCAATTAGGGTTGTGAGGCTGAGTATGAAGGAAATAGGTTAATGTGGATCACAATGCACCAATTTTAGAGGAAATCGTGCTAAGGTTCAAATACGAAGACATAGGTCGATGTGAGATGCTAGAGTGTGTGCCAAACCCCTCGTATTCGAGTTGGCACATCCATTTGGAGGGGCACAAAGGCAGTCACACTCGAGTATTCCAACTTATGCACATAGAACAAGAGTTTCACCAATGTGTACACCATTGAAGAAGCAAGTGATCCACGATGTGAATGTGTGCCCGTTTGTGTGACCCCGATGAAAGTATGGAATTGGGAAGCTATTCAGGTCGAATACTGTAGCAGAGCACTGCAGCAACATTGTAGTATGTACTGTAGCAGCACTGTTCACAGTCAGCCAAAAAACTAGAGAAACAGAGAATCCACACGGGCGTGTGGAAATTATCCACGCCCGTGTGGAAATTCCGCACAGGCGCGTGGAGCATCCACGCCCGTTTAGTCACCCAATTCCAACCCTATTTAAAGCTGATTCAGCCCCGATTTTGATATTCTTTTCTCCATCTTTTCCCCAACTTACGAGAGGGCTTCAGCTAGGGTTTCGAGGGGTATTGGCTAAGGTTTTGGAGAGGTTCTACGGCTCTGACATCGCGCGTCATTTGGAAGAAGGTTATTGGGAGAGCTTTCGTCGGCACCGATCCGGCGAGGTGTATCCTAGGCCGGACAAAGGATCCCTTGCGACGAGTAGAGGACTCTCCACAAGACCATCGACACTACCATCGAGGGGGTTTCTTTATGGATTCATTGCGTTTACATTCTATTTCTTTGATTGTACTTAGCTCCATGGAGAGCTAAACCCCTAGTGGGTACTCGGGTATTGTGAACCCTAGGATGTATTTGTTTCTTTGAACCTCTTTATTATGCTTTCAATAAATTGATGTTTATTGTGAGTTCCAACCTTGAATGCTTGATTGTATGAACATTTCCCCTAGAGTGACACTAGGGTTGAGAGTTCTTGTTAGTAACCTTGTGAGTGAGTGACACACCACGAGCATTAGATAAATTTAGGTTGGAGAGGGTTGAGAGGGTGAGTCGAGAGGTACAGGAGTGCCCCTTTTCCCCTCCGGTGTGATAGATTCTACCTCCATTCCTTGAGTTCTTTGCGCCCATAATAGAGTGAATGGTCTAAGGGATGAACTTCCGCTGGGGCTTAGTTGCGCGTGCAATGGAGTGAAGCGTTGAGGTGATCTTAGTATCTAGGGCTCAATTATGGTTAGGGACCTTCCACCTGGACCAAAGGGTTAGGTCTATTATAAGGAAGAGATTTATCACTTGGAATCCCTAGAGCTCATTGCAACTCTATGCGAGTGCGAGGTGTTGAGATTGTTTGATTTCTCCTCTGGGACATGTATAGAGTTAGGCATAATTGACCTTAGATTTGGGACTATGTAATTAAGGATTTCCACGACTCACCATTGCATTGATTAGGAAGCATAATAGAGGGTTCTTGCACTAGAAACAATTATCCTAGGAGGAGCATTATCCGGGTACCCCATCTTTATCGATTGCCTTACCCCCTTCTTTACTTTTGCTCTCTTACTTGTTGCTTTTACTGTTGAGAATTGAATCATTGTCACACTCATTATCATTGATCTTTTACATAGCTAAGAATCGAATTAAGTATTTTTATTCCCTACTCCCTGTGGATTCGATACCCGCTCACCCGGGATTATTACTTCGACAAACCCGTGCACTTGCGGGATATACGCAAGGGGACCTTGTCACGCTTTCAGCTAAAATAACCCTAACCGCGCGGGTGGCTACTAACACCTGGAACCTCCAATGTATTAATATAATGAATCAATCTTTAATCATCATAAGACCTAATACATGCTAGCATTCCCCCAAACAAGTATCATTCATAATCAATTCTATGGAATCCATCTATTGTAGAACGAACAAGATAATGATAGATTAAAACCAACAACACAGGCCACAAATTCAACTACAAAATAGAAGTATCATCCATACAAAGTCTCCTCCCAAGGTTTACCGAAAGCCCGGTGGCCTTGGGAGTCTAGTTCGACATATCAAAAGAAGAAAGCTCGTAATACATATAAAACATGGCAACAAGAACCAAAGAACTCCCTCTTTGAATATCAACTAGAAGGTGATGATGAGAGCAAGCTAAATCCGCGCCGTCAAGCTCCTTAACATTCTCCTTAATTCTCCCCTTCTTCTCTCCTTCAAATGCTACCCAAAATATCCTCCTTTGGTGAAGAATCTAACAAGGTGTGCTTGGAGGAGGATGGTGGTGAAGTCCCCTATCAAAATCCTAACAAAGGGAATAAATAACCGTGGAGGTGTGCGTGCCATTGGACGGGCAAAAACGAGGTCGCATAGCTCAAAATGAGAGAAAACCCGAGTCTATGCGGGCTGTGTGCGGGCGTACACAAGCCCGCATAGCCTTCTGCCTACTCTATGTGGCAAGATGTACGGGTCGCCGCACACCAGGCCGCACAGGCTTCTGCCTGTGCTGTGCGGCCACTGCGCGGCCCGTACACTTCTGTGTGGCCTGTACACAGCACACACACGGACTACATCTTCAGCCTGATTTGCACTCAGACTCATTTCTTCATTCATCTTCTCCAAAATAGCTCCATAATTGTTTGTCTTATCCAATACGGTCTTTTGATGTCTTGAATTCAAATAAACACAACAAATATACAAATCGGCATCAAGAGATAATATAAATTTTATAAAAATGCTCGTGAGTTGTAGGAGTAAAAATGATATATATAGGCACTTATCAAGTACATGTTAACATCTTTTTCCGGTCCATGTTAATACCTGAAAATTAGTGGAACTTGAAACCTTTTTCATGTCATTTTGATTTAGTTTGCATGTTTTTTAGTTGCTGGTGAGCTTAGTTGCAAAGCCTTTTCTTTTTAGCTATCTATGGGTTATGTGTATACTGATATATGTGTGCATATCTATGCTTATGTTTGCATGAAGAGTTTCTCCTTTTTGAATAATTGTGTGGGCTTATTTTTGCATGAAACCCAAGCTCTACCTCATGGTTATACATAACTCTTGGCCTCGTGGATACATATATATATACATATTTACATGAAACCATAGATATATATGCATGAAACTATATATTTATATACTTCAAAGTGAGTCTGCAGGAACCATTCAATTATGTATAGGGTTTCACGTGTAGTATATGTGTACATGTGTATATTAGAATATTTCTTAAATGGGTTTGCATCCTTTGTTGTGATCATGTGAATATATATGTATATGTATTGGCATAGTTAAGCTACTACTCTAGTTAGACCTTAATTTGTGTATATATATATATATATATTCTTATAGCTGTTTATGCCCTCCATGCAACTCTTCATAATCCTGAGCATTGGCTTCTTTTCTGTTTTTAGTACATTCTTAATCTTTTGGGCTAAACTCATCTTGAGTTAATGCTTTAACACTTCCATGCTTAAGTATTTATATTTTGATTGGTTCTTCCCTAGGGTATAAGGACCATCTTAAGATATAATCTTGGATTTCAAATGGGATTAGGTGATCCTCAAGTAACTAATCCCTTGAACCCTTGTATTTATTTTTCATTTTATTTTTATAAAATTTCAGAAATTTATTCAAAGTTATTCATTGAATTATATTTTTGGGAGTAACATCATATTATTTATATTTATTCTTTTAGATAAATATTTTCTAAACTCGTTGTAATCATGCTGCCATTATCTTCAAATTATTATGTTTATACTTCCATTATTTAATTGGCTCTGTATACAACTACTTGAATTCAACCAAATGCTTTCTTTTAAACATTTTTCTTTTGATTTACGGATTAAATATATTTTTTTCTCCATCCAATCCTAGTATGTTTGTTTTAGTGGAAATTTATTATTATTATTTCTTTAACGTGGGAATCCGGCTAAGGCTTAATGATTGGCATATATTTTATAATTATTTATTTAATTATTTATTTGTTTACTTTATTATTTATCACTTGAATATTTGGGAAAATAATTGTGAATATTCTGCTTTTTGGATATGAAATTTGTTTGTCTCCAAATGAGCTATACGCAACCCTATCAATGGGGATTAATCATTATCCTTATCGATAAGAAATTCTGGAAAAATCAGAGTGCAGTTTTACACCGTGTCTATTCGGTGAAAGAATTAATAGCCTTTTAACACAATGTCCATTTGGTGAAACAATAAACAACTATCTGGTATCTCTGACTTGGGTCACCGATGGTGAACAAATGACCTCTGGCATCATTATTGAATTTGGAGACATACTCTAGAATCTATTACATTCTGCTTTGCCCTCTTGACTTTGATTTTCTTCAATTACACTATTTATGTGTTATTGATTTTAGTGTATGATTAAAATTTGAACTTTTGTTTTCAGTTTGTTTTGGATTACTTACTAGGCTAGTGAGCTCATGGATTTATTTTAAATCCTTTTTAGATCAGGAGCAATAGTCCTAGTGACCTTAACAAGCTTCTAGTAGATGCTTTTCTTTAGAGTTGTGTTTTATGGCTTTATTATCAGCTGTATGGTTGTTTAAGAAACTCCTTGTGGATCATTCTATATTCTTTTACTTTGTATTTGAACCTTGTTCGTGACCCTTAAGTTATACCCATATTTTACATTTCTATCATTAAGTTATACCCATATTTTACATTTATGTCAGTTTATTTCTTTCTCCACTCTGTGTTAGGTTTTGAGGCCTTGCAGGTTCACCGGGCTCCTGCCTTGTGGGTTTGTGGTCATTTATCTGCGCATTGGGTCAACCCAAGCCTGGTTGGGGCATGACAATTCAGTACTTGACGCTTTAACCCTTACATGTCTCTTCTAAAGGGAAGGGTGACACATATCAGAATTACGTGTGAACCACAAGTGCATGGTTGTCGAAGTAATAATTACCCCGGTGAGTAGGTAGTTGAATCCACAGGGAACGGAAGTATTAGTAGTAACCAATTCTTAGTTATCTAGTCGAAATCAATGGATGTGATGAAGTGAACTAATTGCAAGAAAATTAGTAAGCAAGCAAGTGGGCAAGAAAGATGACAACACCCCTTTGCGTGTGTAATGCAAGTGCACGGGTTATCGAAGTAATAAAAGTACCCTAGTGAGTGGGTAGTCGTATCCATAGGGAATAGTGATTAGAAACACAAGAATTGCTATTTAACTATGGTGAAGGTGAATCAATAGTGGTGTAAACAATATCAATGCAAATAAAAATTAGAAAAAGAAGAGAGAAACGCAATAAAATGATAGGAGAGACAATCGACAGAAAGTGGGGTACCCGGACATTGCTCACTGATAAGTGCTTGTGCGATATGAATGCGAAGCGTTCATTCCTTATGTTGAGCATTACTTTTCTCAGGTTTTTACATTAATATGTGTGTTTTTATGTTACTTTTATGCAGGTAAGGTTGTGAGGCCGAGTATGAAGGAAATAGGCCAATGTGGATCATAATGCACCTATTTTGGAGGAGATCTTGCTAAGGTTCAAACGCGAAGGCATAGGTCAGGTGTGAGATGCTAGAGTGTGTGCCAACCTCCTCGTATTCGAGTGAGCACATTCATTTGGAGGGGCACAAAGGCAGTCACACTCGAGCATTCTGATTTATGCATATAAGAACAAGAGATCCACCAACGTGTACATCATTGAAGAAGCAAGTGATTCACGACGTAAACGTGTGCCCGTTTGCGTTACCCTAATGAAAGTATGGAATTCGGGAGTATTTCCGGTAGAGTACTGTAGCAGGTTACTATAGCAAAATAATGTAGCAAGTATTGTAGCAGCCCGGCCGAGAAATCAGACAAAACAGAGAATCCACACGGGCGTGTGGAAATTATCCACGCCCGTGTGGAAATTCCACAGGGGCGTGTGACATCATACACGCCCGTGCAGTCGCCCGATTCCAGCCCTATTTAAAGCTGATTTCAGCCCCGATTTCAGCATTCTTTTCTCCATCTTTTCCCTAACTTGTGAGAGGGTTTCGGCTAGGGTTTCGAGGGGTATTGGCCAAGGTTTTGGAGAGGTTCTACGGCTCCAACATCGTGATTCCATTAGGAAGAAGGTTGGTAGGGGAGCTTCGATCGAGGCGTATCCTATACCGGACGAAGGAATCCTTGGACGACGAGTAGAGGACTTTCCACAAGACCATCGACACGACCATCGAGGGGGTTTCTTTATGGATTCATTGCTTTTACATTCAATTTCTTTGATTGTACTTAGCTCCATGGAGAGCTAAACCCCTAGTGGGTACTTGGGTGGTTGTGAACCCTAGGATGTACTCATTTTATTGAACTTCTTTATCATGCTTTCAATAAATTGATGTTTATTGTGAGTTCCAACCTTGAATGCTTGATTGTATGAACATTTCCCCTAGAGTGACACTAGGGTTGAGAGTTCTTGTTGGTAACCTTGTGAGTGAGTGACACACCACGAGCGTTAGACAAAGCTAGGTTGGAGAGGGTTGAGAGGGTGAGTTGAGAGGTACAGGAGCATCCCATTTCCCCTCTGACGTGATAGATTCTACCTCCATTCCTTGAGTTCTTTGTGGCCATAATAGAGTGAATGGCCTAAGGGATGAACCTCCGCTGGGGCCTAGTTGCGCGTGCAATGGAGTGAAGCGTTGAGGGGATCTTAGTATCTAGGGCTTAATTGTGGCTAGGGACCTTCCGCCTGGACCAAAGGGTTAGGTCTATAATTAGGAAGTCATTTATCACTTGGAATCCCTAGAGCCCATTGCAACTTTATTCGAGTGCGAGGTTGAGAGGTTACTTAATCTCTCCTCCGGGACATGAATAGAGTTATGCATAGTTGACCTTAGATTTGGGACTATGTATGTAAGGATTTCCACGACTCACCATTGCATCGATTTGGAAGCATAATAGAGAGTTCTTGCACTTGAAACGATTTTCCTAGGTGAAGCATCATCCGAGTACCCCATCGTTATCGATTGCCTTACCCTTTTTCTTTATTCTTGCTCTCTCACTTGTTTCTTTTATTATTGAGAATTGAATCAATTTCACACCAATCTTTATTGATCTTCCACATAGCTAAGAACCAAATTAAGTATTTTCATTCCCTACTCCCTGTGGATTCGACCCCGCTCACCCGAGATTATTACTTCGACAAACCCGTGCACTTGCGGGATATTAGCATGGGGAACTTGTCAATTTTTGGCGCCGTTGCCTGGGAGTTAGGCGTTTAGAGATACTTTGCACTTTGTTTTCTTAGCTATTTCACTACACATTCTATTTTATATCTTCTTATTCTATCATCGTTCTGATTTTCTTTTTCTTTACTTTTGGTGCAGCTCCAGGTTATGACCTGAGGGAATCCATCAATATTGATTGAAGGAGACCCTGAGCTTGAAAGTACACTTCGAAGGAAAAGGAAAGAACCTGTACAAGAACAGTCTAATCCAGCTGATTTGGAAGTAGAAGGATCTGACAACATGGTAGAACAAAATGAGCAACAACGGACACTATCCGATTATGCCAGACCTTCAGTGTTGGGGACACAATCGAGTATTGTGCGTCCCCCAATCACAGCTCAGAATTTCGAGCTAAAGCCAACATTCATCCATATGCTGCAGGAGTCCGCACAATTCAACGGTTTGGCCGATGAGGATACAAACAGTCACATAGAGAGCTTCCTCGAGGTGTATGACATGCTGAAGATAAATGGTGTGATGGATGATGCCATCAAATTGAGAGTCTTCCTATTTTCCTTGAAGGGGAAACAAAGCAGTGGCGACACTCATTACCTAGGGCATCAATCACTACATGGGAGAAGATGGTAGAAGCTTTTCTAGCCCGTTATTTCCCTCCCGGAAAATCAGCAAAGCTTAGGAATGAGATCTCATCCTTTATGCAGTTGGAATTGGAGTCTCTATTTGAGACATGGGAAAGGTTCAAGGAACTCCTGTGCAAGTGTCCGCAACACGGATTCCCAGAGTGGATGATTGTTCAAACCTTCTACAATGGTTTGAACCCGAGTACAAGGCAACTCTTGGATGCGGCGGCAGGAGGTACCTTAGGTAGCAAGACCCCCGACGAAGCACGTCAATTGATTGAGGAAATGGGGTTAAATAGCTACCAGTGGAACGCTAGGGAAAAGAAAAAGGTGGCCGAACTCCATGAAATTGATGCGGTAACTTCATTGGCGGCCCAAGTGGAGAGTTTGAGTAAAAAGCTAGATCTTATAGCTTCGAATAGAGTTGCGGCCGTGACAAATTGTACCGGTTGTGGTGGAGGACATGCTCCTTCCGATTGCCCAATCGTCATAGGTGATGTTTCTTCAGTTGAGAATGTTGACTTTGTAGGTAATGGAATGAGACCTTAAGGGAATCCATACAGCAACACCTACAATTCACGTTGGAAGAATCATCCCAACTTTTCATGGAGTAATCAAGGACCACAGAAGACCATGGGGCCATCGGGGTTCCAATAACAACAACAAGCCCCTCAAGTGGAAAACAGAATTTCAGGCTTGGAAACCCGAATGACGGATTTGGAGAAGCACTTGGCTAGATTTGTTCAATCGGCAAATACAAGGTTTGAATCAGTCGAGGCTACACTTCGCAATCACACCGCCTCCTTGCACAACCTTGAAAATCAAGTGGGGCAAATTGCGAAATCTCTTTCCGAAAGGCCACATGGAAGTTTACCAAGCAACACGGAAACCAACCCGAGAGAACATGTGAAGGCAATCGCTTTGAGAAGCGGTTGTGAGGTTGAAGGGCGGCTTCCGAGTGAAAACCGAAAGAACACGCACCCGAGGTCGTAGAGGTTGAGAAGGGAGAAAACAAAGAGAAAGAGGTGGCACCCCCATCTTTCAAGCCAAGAATCCCTTATTCCTCTAGATTAAAGAATGACCAAGGGGATGACCAGTATAAGAAGTTTCTGAGTTTGTTCAAGCAACTCCACATCAACATTCCTTTTGTTGAGGCTTTGGCTCAAATGCCTAAGTATGCGAAGTTCCTGAAAGACCTATTGACCAACAAGAGGAAATTTGAGGAGAGTGCTTCAGTGGTGCTTGATGCTTCATGCTCGGCGGTGTTGCAAAAGAACATGCCGAACAAGAAGATTGACCCGGGAATCTTTATTATTCCGTGTAACATCGGCAACTTAGGCGAGGAAATGTCATTGGCAGATTCAGGGGCAAGTATCAACGTCATGCCATATACTTTCTTCCAAAATCTAGGCTTGGGTGAGCCTAGGCCTACTTGGATGACTTTACAATTGGCGGACAGAACGGTACGACATCCGAGAGGCATCATTGAAGACGTGCTTGTCAAGGTGGACAAGTATATTTTTTCGATTGACTTTGTAGTGCTAGATGTTGATGAGGATGCAGATGTACCCTTGATACTTGGGAGACTGTTCTTGCGGAGTTCCAAAGCATTGATTGACATGGACGGCGGAGAGCTCACATTGAGAGTGGAGACGATAAGCTCACTTACCGCCTTGCTGAAGCCATGCGGCATTCTCTCAATTTTGATGACACTTTGTATTTTCTAGACACTACTGATGAGATTGTTGATGAATATATACAGGAAATGTTCAACCCGGATCCGTATGAAGGTTTTTTCGACCAAGAGGAGAGCAATGAAGAAGTAATGATGCTTGGTTCGACTGGAGAGGAAACATCTACCTCGGGAATCTTGAAGAAGGTGCTCCGGAAAGTGAAGAGGGCTCGAAGACGCCACTGAAAACGCCCCAAGACTGTTGGAGACGTACATGAGCCAAGAAAGTTGGACGAACCATTGTTAGGTGGTCCGAAACCCGATAGTGCACCCTCTACCCTCAAGAGACTTTGCTCATCATGCTTTCAAGTTATGGGTAAGAGGGCAACCTTCATTCATGAACCACCGTGAGGTAAGAAAGATACGTGATAAACGCCTAAATATATGTATTTTATATGTATTAATCTTGTATCATTTGTGAATATGTTAAAGAATTGATGCCCGTTTTATGTCTAAATTGGTAATTTCGGTGTTGCAGGTCTTAAATGAGTCTAACGATGCTAAAAAATGTAAATCGGATGAATTCGACACCAAAAACAGCATTTTTGGGGTCCCAGCACTGCAGCGGCACTGTAGCGGTATTGTAACAAGTCATTGTTCTTGCTGCGGGCATTTGGCTGTGAGTTTCACGGGCTCCATGCGCCCGCATGGGTGCCCGTGAGGTTTGCTGGAAATTCTCAATACTCGGTACTGTAGCGAAAATACTGTAGGGAAAACACTGTAGGTAAGTACTGTAGCACCGACATGTTTTCTGGGCATTTGGCTGTGAGCTTCACGGGCTCCATGCGCCCGCATGGATGCCCGCATGGACTGACGGGATATAAATGAAACCGATTTGTCTAGGGCAAAGGGAGGAGTTTTTGGGAGAGTTCTTGGAGCCGATTTTCACCAGTCTTTAGGAGGTAAGATCACACGTTTTGGAGATGGGAAATCAAAGGGAGAAGCTCGATTTTGGCTAGATCTTCATCGATCTCTTCTTTGGGAGTTTGTAGACGATGAGGGAAGCCGCCCCCATCGCGGCGTCCGTGGAAGCATTTCCACCTAGCTTGGCTTGTCTTCCTACTTCTATTGTTTGAGGGAGTTTTCTTATGCCATTTGTAGTTGTTTTCATGGACTTGTTGCTTGTATTTGTTTGCATGGACGAGTAGACCACAAGGTCACCGGATGCCAGTGAACCTTGGGGTGAACTTGTGTATTTGGATGATTTAATTTTGTCTATTGCAATTGTTGTGTATTTGTGATTCATTCTTGGTGCATTTGATGTGTTGCTTACATGAAAACTCTGTAAACCAACTGCTAGGTTGTACTTGGTAGCGTGACCATCGCCCTTGTACTAGACACACCAAGTTTGGAAGGGATTCATGTACGAATACGCCGTGACCATCGGGTATTCTATACCCCTCCACCATTGGGGCTAGACCAAGTTGTGTTCCGGCCCTAATTAGGGATTTCCCCACTTGTTAATGCAATCGTATGAGGATTTGATCAGAAGAAATTCTGTGTCAATACTTATACCGGATTAGGGGTTAATTGCCGTGACCATCGGGTTGATCTAATTTAGGAAATCTGTAGGTCCAAACCTTCAATTGCATGACATTCTTAGCATCCTTTGCACTTTAGTAGCCCCTAGGGAATCCGCATCCGTGACCATTTCTTTCCCCTGATTTTATACCCCTACCTTATCATAGACTCCATTTGTAGTTCTTTTATTTCAAGTAATACATTAGAGAAACCCTTCGAATCATTTGGCTAGACAATACGCAAAGAGGAAGTAAGAGTAGATTCTTGGGCCCAGGGAATACGACCCTCTCGTGCTCGCATGAGGGGTATTACTTGACGACTCCGTGCACTTGCGGATCACTCATCAAGTTTTTGGCGTCGTTGCCGGGGACCCACAACGAATACTCGGAAAACTTAGAGTTTATTGATTTAGCCATTATTTCTTTAATTCTGTACATTTGTTTCTTTTATTTTGCACTTTTGTTCCTTTTTATTTAATTCGAAATTATTTTCTGCTTTTAAATAGTTCTTTTTGTTTAACATTTTCTAGTTATTCATTATCCACTACAATCATGTTTTCAGCCAGCAGTTGGGGTGATGCTTCCTTTCTGCATACTCCATACTCGAATTCCCTACTTGATTCTCTAGTGGCACTTGAACCAGAAGGGATGATTAGAACGCACATTCTTGATAGTTGTAGATGGTCTGAGCATTACAGTGTGGCTAGAACTGTACCCTTGGAAGAACTTGATGTGCATGACCTATTCGCGCATTATCTGATGACCAACAATGTGTTGCCAATAGTTGAGCTTACTCCACTCGTCCAACCCTCCATCCCCATCACTGAGGAGGAAAGGAACAGGTCTGATAACTCTGGTGTACTAGTTCAGCGAGATGAAGAGGAAATAGATCTCATGGGGGGAAGTGACTCAGGGTCATCAGGGTGTGAGATTCACGCTATAGAAGAGTTCTTGGATAGTGGTAGCTCCACGGATGAGGAGTATAGAGGATTCGAAGATTTTGATTTCGGGAAGTTTGGGGGATTAAAATCATCAATTGAGGAACCCCCGGATCTAGAACTGAAGCCGCTACCCGAGCACTTGGAGTATGCATTTCTGGCAGAGGGATCAAAACTTCCAATCATCATTGCCTCAGACTTGACCCCTAAGCAAAAATCCGACCTTCTAAGTGTGTTAAAAAAGCACAAAAAAGCAATTGCGTAGAAGATTTCAGATATTAAGGGGATTAGTCCTTCCTTTTGTACACACAAAATTCTCATGGAAGATAATCATAGGCCGACAGCTATACCCCAGAGGCGGCTTAACCCTAATATGAAAGAAGTAGTACACAGCGAGGTGATCAAACTTCTTGATGCTGGCATCATTTACCCTATCTCTGACAGTGAGTGGGTGAGCCCGGTGCAGGTGGTGCCAAAAAAAGGGGGATGACGGTGGTCACTAATGAAAAAAATGAATTAGTCCCCACTAGAACGGTCACAGGTTGGAGGGTGTGCATAGACTACAGAAAACTCAATGATGCTACTAGAAAAGATCATTTCCCTCTACCTTTCATTGACCAAATGCTTGAACGACTAGCAGGGCACTCATATTACTGTTTCTTGGATGGTCTCTCCGGATACTTTCAAATCCCAATTGCCCCAGAAGACCAGGAGAAGACAACTTTCACATGCCCCTATGGTACTTTTGCTTACCGTCGTATGCCTTTCGGTCTATGTAACACGCCAGCTACCTTCCAGCGATGCATGATAGCCATATTTGATGATCTTGTGGAAGATATTATGGAGGTTTTCATGGATGATTTCTTAGTTTTTGGTGATTCTTTCGGCCTCTGCCTCAAAAATCTAGAGCGGGTCTTAGCCAGATGTGAGGAAACCAACTTGGTTCTCAGCTGGGAAAAGTGTCATTTTATGGTCAAGGAAGGCATTGTGCTTGGTCATAGGATATCATAACAAGGAATTGCGGTGGATAAGGCCAAGGTTTCCACCATCGAGCAGCTACCTCCCCCAACGTCGGTGAAAGCCATTAGGAGCTTTTTGGGACATGCAGGTTTTTACAGAAGATTCGTCAAGGATTTTTCATTGATTGCACGACCACTTACAAAACTTCTTGAGAAGGACGCGGCATTCGAGTTTGGTGATGAGTGCATGACTGCTTTTCTTACCCTTAAGAAAAAGCTTGTTGAAGCCCCGATTATTGTGTCCCCCGATTGGAATTTACCTTTTGAACTCATGTGTGATGCTAGCGACTTTGCAGTGGGGGCAGTTCTCGGGCAACGTCGGGGGGGTCATTTCCACCCTATTTACTATGCAAGCAAGACATTGAATGATGCTCAGGAGAATTATACGACCACCAAGAAAGAAATGCTTGCTGTGGTTTTTGCATTTGACAAGTTTCGTTCATATTTAGTGTTATCAAAGGTGATCGTGTTCACAGACCATTCTTTTCTAAAATATCTTTTGAGCAAACAGGATGCAAAACCTCGTTTGATCCGGTGGGTACTCTTGCTTCAGGAGTTTGACTTGGAGATTAAGGATAAGCGGGGGGCTGAAAATTTGGCCGCCGACCACCTATCGCGCCTTGTGATCCCATTGGAGAGCACCAAGGATAGAAAGGAGATAAATGATGGTTTTCCTGATGAGCAGTTATTTAGCATTCAAATAATGAGAGAAGAAGAAATTCCATGGTTCGCTGATTTTGCAAACTATCTTGCTGCAGGGACACGTCCTGATCAGCTGACTTATCAACAACGGAAGAAGTTCTACTCTGATATAAAATATTACTTCTGGGAAGATCCCTATTTGTTTAGAACTTGCGCCGACCAGGTGGTAAGGAGATGTGTATCTCATTCGGAAGGGTATTGTATCTTGGAGCATTGCCATGCCGGTCCCGCTGGGGGGCATTACAGTGCCAACCGAATGACCAGGAAAATTCTAGATGCAGGTTTCTATTGGCCGTCCATCTTTCAGGACGCACAAAAGTTTGTTCAATGTTGCAATAGGTGTCAGCGGACTGGAAACATTTCAAGGAGAGATGAGATGCCACAAACCTGGACCCAAGCTTGTGAGGTGTTCGATGTGTGGGGGATTGATTTCATGGGACCCTTCCCTAGTTCCCGTGGTAATCAGTTTATTCTGGTAGCTGTAGATTATGTTTCTAAATGGGTTGAAGCACAGGCATCCCCCACAAGTGATGCACGAGTGGTAGTAAAATTTTTAAAAAAACTATTCTCCAGATTTGGTACACCGAGAACGATCATCAGCGATAGAGGTACCCACTTTTGTAACTCTCAGTTTGCAAACACCCTGAAGTGATATAGATTATTCCACAGGGTTGGAACTCCGTACCATCCTCAAACTAGTGGGCAAGTTGAAGTCTCCAACCGCGAATTGAAACGGATTTTGGAGAAGTCCGTAAGTCAGCACAGGAAGGATTGGGCAGATCATCTGGATGATACCCTTTGGGCATATCGGACAGCGTATAAGACACCTCTTGGAGCGACCCCTTATAGGCTAGTCTACGGGAAAGCTTGCCATTTACCCGTCGAATTGGAACATAAAGCATACTGGGCTATTAAGCAACTGAATTTTGATCCTCAGCTAATCGGTCATAAGCGGAAGTTCCAACTAAGTGAGTTGGATGAATGACGGACTATGGCATATGAAAATTCCTTGCTTTACAAGAAAAGGATCAAGGAGTATCATGACCGACACATTAAACATGGGAAACACTTCAAGGAAGGGGACCAGGTTCTTCTCTTCAATTCGAGGTTACGTCTCTTCCCGGGGAAGTTAAAATCGAGATGGCACGGACCCTTCACAGTTTCACAAGTCTTTCCCCATGGCGCCATTGAGATAACTCATCCGGATAAAGGTACATTTAAGGTTAACGGTCACCGATTGAAGCCATACCTATCTTGGAGCACTTCTCTTGGGCTTGGAGGTAAGTCCCCACCATTTGATCCACCTTGAGGTAAGAAAAAGGTACATCAAGCTAATGACGTTAAACAAGCGCTTCTTGGGAGGCAACCCAAGTTTTTAAATTCATTGTCTTTAAATTTTCGTATTTCTTTTAGTTTCTTAGTTTCTATATTGTGGTTGAATGCTTATGTTTGTGTGTTTTTCGTATTTTTCTTTTGTTGATGTTTTTGTGCTCAACTCATGCTTTGGTTTGCTCGCTTGTATTTGGCCTTGAATTAGTATTGTTTAGTTGTGTTTCATTGTCATCCCGGCGCTTAAATGGTTGTAATTCATATTTTATTGAGTGTGCAAGAGGAACCATGCCAATTTTTCAATTTTCCAGGTCCATACGGGCTGTATATGGCCCGTATGGACACTTGTGGCATGTTCCAGGGCCTTGCGGGCATCATTGCGGCTGCAAGAGACCCTTTGCGAGGAGTATTTTTCATGGGTTGTGGGTCTCACGGGCGCCATGCGCCCGCGAGGCCGCCAGTGAGGCTCTCGGCCTCACGCTGTGCGCGCGGGCTGAAAAGCTCACGGGCGCCATGCGCCCGCATGGCGCCCGTGAGCCTTTCAGGCTGGAATTTTCCAGCCCATGCGGGCACCATGCGTCCGCATGGGACCCGCATGGGCTGGGCTGCCCATTTAAGGGGTGTTCTTCCCCTTTCTCTCTCTACTCCAACCTCCATCTTCTCCTCTTAAGTTTTCTCGCATTTCTCTTTCATTCTACATCATTTCTCCACCATGTTCCTTGGTTTTTTCTTCTCTAATCCCCTCTCCTCCATGTTGCCAACTCAACCTTGGAATTTAATCGGAATTTTACCATCTTTTTCACGGGATCTCTTCCTTCCAAACTTTCAAGCCCTAATTCAAGGTTTTGTCTAAAACTTGGCTTTTGTTCTGTTCTTATCTTATCTTTGAAGCTTGTATGACATATTTGGATGTTGTGATGTGGTGTATGCTTAATTCTTCGAGTTTTTCCTTCATTTGTAAATTTTAGGAAGCTCCATGTCTAGGAGAAACTCTTGCAAAAAAAATTTTTCACGAGTTACTGTCGCAAAGGCTGAATTTTTACTAGTCTTGTTTTACTTTTATTTTAACTATTATGCATGTTTTCCTTCTCCTTTATTTTCTTACGCGTCGTGATCGCCTTACTTATTTTTGTAGGACTTCTCACGGATTGTTGCCCCACCTCCTTTGCTCTTTGCTGGCTTTGTTGGCCATTGACTGTGCTTTCACTGAACAATCTTTATGAACCAATTGGGGCAGTCTCTTTACCCTTCCTTTTCATGCTTCATTTCTTTATTATGGATTTTACACCATGTTCTGCTGATTAATGTACATTGAGGGCAATGTACGATTCTAGGTGTGGGGACGGGTTATTTGCATGCTTAACTCACCCATGATAGCTATGATTTATTGTTAAGAACCTCCTGGCTTGAATGAATGATAGTAATGAGTTGTAGTGTTATTTGTGCTATAAGGAAGTCATGTTTTCTCTCTAGAGCTTTCTTCGCAACTTTGACACTGAACTTCTACCTTGTTTGCCCCAGCTAACCCATTGCTTTGATTTAAAGTGTTAGAGTGGTAAATTCATTCCTCAATGGTCCTTTAAGAGCTTTTGGTTCTTTTGTTCATTTTACTTTATCCCTAAGTGAAGTTTTGCATGAAAGTGCTCCGGAGACTTGTAAAAAAAAAAAATTGAAAAATGAAAAAAATGAGTCTATGTCAGTATTCCTCTGCTAATTTAGCATGAATGCGTCTATGTAGAATGTAATCAAGTAAGTTGGGTGGCTCTTGTCCCTAATTAGCATGTGCATCCTTCTGAAAGATTATAAAATATTTTGTGCAGTCTACGTTAGGCAGACTCGGAAAAAAATAAATAAATAAAGAAAGAAAGAAGTATTTGTTCTCCCGGACTCAATCATGCATTCACTTAGTTACTAAAGTGTTGAATGTGGACCGAAGGACTCTTGACCTACTATTGAGGGTGTCTTTAACATTTTTAACACCGGTAGTCATTGAATGTGGTGTGAATAGGGAGAGCGAGGGATGAAGCATACACACACTCACGAGGAAAGCACTGTAGAGGAATCATGACTATCTCTACTGAGTTAGTTATTGTACAACTCATTTCCTTGAATTCATTTCATCTGTGCCTGTGGGGTTCTTCACTATTTGAGCTTGAGGTCGTACGTTTAGTCATTTATCATTCCGCCCTTATTCTTTCATGTGTGTTTGCTTGGGGACAAGCAAACGCTTAGGTGTGGGGATGTTTGATAAACGCCTAAATGTATGTATTTTATATGTATTAATCTTGTATCATTTGTGAATATGTTAACGAATTGATGCCCGTTTTATATCTAAATTGGTTATTTCGGTGTTGTAGGTCTTAAATGAGTCGAACGATGCTCAAAAATGTAAATCGGATGAATTCGACACCAAAAACAGCATTTTTGGGGTCCCAGCACTGTAGCGGCACTGTAGCGGTATTGTAACAAGTCATTGTTCTTGCTACGGGCATTTGGCTGTGAGTTTCACGGGCTCCATGCGCCCGCATGGGCGCCCGTGAGGTTTGCTGGACATTCTCAATACTCGGTACTGTAGCGAAAATACTGTAGAAAAACACTATAGTTGAGTACTGTATCACCGGCATGTTTTCTGGGCATTTGGCTGTGAGCTTCACGGGCTCCATGCGCCCGCATGGATGCCCGCATGGACTGACGGGATATAAATGAAACTGATTTTTCTAGGGCAAAGGGAGGAGTTTTTGGGAGAGTTCTTGGAACCGATTTTCACCAGTCTTTAGGAGGCAAGATCACACGTTTTGGAGAAGGGAAATCAAAGGGAGAAGCTCGGTTTTGGCTAGATCTTCATCGATCTCTTCTTTGGGAGTTTGTAGATGACGAGGGAAGCCACCCCCATCGCGGCGTCCGTGGAAGCATTTCCACCTAGCTTGGCTTGTCTTCCTACTTCTATTGTTTGAGGGAGTTTTCATATGCCATTTGTAGTTATTTTCATGGACTTGTTGCTTGTATTTTTTTGCATGGACGAGTAGACCCCAAGGTCACCGGATGCCGGTGAACCTTGGGGTGAACTTGTGTATTTGGATGATTTAATTTTGTCTATTGCAATTGTTGTGTATTTGTGATTCATTCTTGGTGCATTTGATGTGTTGCTTACATGAGGACTCTGTAAACCAACTGCTAGGTTGTACTTGGTAGCGTGACCATCGCCCTTGTACTAGACACACCAAGTTTGGAAGGGATTCATGTACGAATACGCCGTGACCATCGGGTATTCTGTACCCCTCCACCATTGGGGCTAGACCAAGTTGTGTTCCGGCCCTAATTAGGGATTTCCCCACTTGTTAATGCAATCGTATGAGGATTTGATCAGAAGAAATTCTGTGTCAATACTTATACCGGATTAGGGGTTAATTGCCGTGACCATCGGGTTGATCTAATTTAGGAAATCTCTAGGTCCAAACCTTCAATTGCATGACATTCTTAGCATCCTTTGCACTTTAGTAGCCCCTGGGGAATCCGCATCCGTGACCATTTCTTTCCCCTGATTTTATACCCCTACCTTATCATAGACTCCATTTGTAGTTCTTTTATTTCAAGTAATAGATTAGAGAAACCCTTCGAATCATTCGGCTAGACAATACGCAAAGAGGAAGTAAGAGTAGATTCTTGGGCATAGGGAATACGACCCTCTCGTGCTCGCACGAGGGGTATTACTTGACGACTCTGTGCACTTGCGGATCGCTCATAAATACGTCAAGCTTAGTGACGTTAAACAAGCGCTTATTGGGAGGCAACCCAAGTGTTTACTGTTTTTTCGTACTTTTAGTTTAGTTTGTTTGCATGAATAAATTGTTAAGTGTTGGTGTTTCAATTTTTGAGTACTTGTGCTGCTATTTTATTGTGGGTTTTTAAAAGAATTCATTGTATGTTTTGTTGAGAATTGGTGAAGTTTGGTCGTTTGAGTTCTATTTTGTGTTTTTATCGGGTATGTCTTGCACGATAGGGCAGGCTCTGAGTGTGTAAACATGTTCAGGCTAGTTCTGCAGAGCCTGCAGGTTTTTCTAAGTCATCCAGAGAAAACACACGGGCGTGTGGAAATTCCACACGCCCGTGGGTGTGTATTGTGAACTCTTCCAGAGAGGGCACAGGGGCGTGCGGCTGCCCTTGTGGACGACCATGCGACTGGCGCACGCCCCGTGAATCCACACGGGCGTGCGGAAATTCCACACGACCGTGTGAATTTATGCAGTATTTTTTTTATCAACTTGTCTGACTAATTTTGTTTAAATTTGGCAGATCATGGCACCTAGGACAAAGAAGCAAACTGATAAGAGGCCACGTGAGTCATCCTCTGAGCCCGAGGGCATGCGATTTGCGATTCCCGAACATCAGGCCCATTATGAGCGCTTATCGACACTCCGCTTCGGACAGACTCTATTCTTGGACACGACTATATTACGAGATCTTCAGCAGGAAGATGAGTTCGCTGATGAGGTTAAGGACCTTGTTTCAGAGGGGGCTTGGCGGCAGTTGTTGACGATTAGAGAGCCCGCTATCCGAGAGTTTGCATTGGAGGTGCTCTCCTCGTTTGAGTTTGATAGAGCGTATGCGAGCTTCAACAGTTTGGGCACCCTTCAGTTCAGAGTGTTTGGACACCACCATAGTTTGAGCATTACGCAGTTTTCCATACTACTTGGCTTATACGAGGAGGCATTCACAGATTCCGAGGAGTATGCACAGTTACCTACTGATTATCCTGCCACAGAGAGCTTACAGAGTGCTATGTGGTCAGGGTCAGTACGAGCCGGGGGTCTCCAAGGCCACGTGCCTTTCCCGGCCTGCCTATAGATATTTGCACGCAATCATGAGTAGGTCGGTGAATGGCCGTGGCGATAGTACTGGTGTCTTGAGCCGCCAGGAGTTGCTGTACTTGTACTCGATGGTAGAGCGCGTACCGATACACTTAGGGCACATCTTGGCTGATTACATCAGACATCAGGGACAGTACACTAGACTGGGAGCGATCTTCTCGGGTCCTTACATTACGAGATTAGTGTTGGGCATGGGTCTCTTGGATTCCATTCGCGGGGCCGAGAAGACGAGTGTACCCACTCCCCTGGGTCTAGAGGCGATGCGGTTGATGGGCATGGTCCGCAGGGTTCGGACAGGGGTTTTTGCGTTAGTTCTACTAGCCCTAGAGATAGCTGAGGATGAGGGTGATGACGCCGGAGCATCTCAGCCCGCCCCCAAGCCTCAGCCCGCATCGATGGACACCGAGGCACCTCCAGCGGCCGAGGAACCACCTCAAGTGCGTATGTTTTCACCTTCTTGAGCCAATGATCGCTTTGAGAGGCTCGAGAATGCTATAGGAGTGGTCCGAGCCGAGGTTGCTGAGATTAGGGCTACGCAAGCCACTCAGTACACAGAATTCATGGTGCGTTTTGACATATTACAGCAGATCCTAGAGCGAGACGTTGCCACATCATTCGTCCTACAGCCGAGGACTCTTCAAGCACCGTCAGTACCTCCAGCACCTCCATCCTCGACCCCAGCACCAGAGGACCCACTATATGCTTCCACTTCAGCAGCAGCAGCAGCGGAGCCCGGGAGCGACTTCGACACTTGACCTATCTTTTACTTTCATGCATTTTACTTTATCTTATTTTCTTGTTTTTAGACTTGTTCACTCATAAAGGATTTTCCTTCTGAGTTTATGTTATTTCGCATTATCGAGTTGTATTCATTGCTTCATCTTTTATACACTCGAGTTATTTTTGTTTTTCTTGAGCTTCACTGAACCCCCTCGTGTATGCGTGCAGATGGTCTTGTCTTCTTGGAAATTGAGACTTAGTTATGGGCACGGCCAAGGTGCTTTGGCACTTGGCCGTGCGAGCTTCACAACCCGTTGGAACACTACTCCCAATGAATTAGCTTCATCAAACGCAACACTAGGAGTCAGGGGAGTATTGTTTTGATTGCTTCTCCCATATCTATTTTTTTGAATGATATATTTTGAATGAGCTTGCATGTGTACATTGAGGACAATGTATAACTTAAGTGTGTGTGTGTGTGTGTGTGGGGGAGTTTCATAGTGCACACATCTTTTCTATTGTTCTTGATTGTTATATGCTCACATAGCCAATGGTGGTTCACCTTAGTTGCAATGGTTGTATTCTTGAGTTTAGGGGAATTTCTAACATTGAATGTTTTCATGCTCTAGTTCTTGCTTGAATTTTTAGGAATTTATGCCCGATTTACACTTAGTGCACTACTCACTCTTTGAACTCTATTGGAAACTCTTGTTCGATGTTAAAGGGACTAGTTAGGTTTATTTTCTTGTGCTAATTCAAAAAAAAAAATGAAATGAAAAGAAGGAACAAAATAGTTTTATTGTTTATTTGTATTTGTTGGGTGGAAAGAGCTACCACCTATGAAGTATGAAGCTACTCTCACAAGTCGGATACTAGTTATGCCCTAATGAGAGAAAGAGCTATCTCATAGGATGAGTGAAAGCTACCACTCGGGTAGAAAGAGCTACCACCTCGAAAGTGTGAAAGCCACCTTAGCGGCCGCTTGGGAAAGGGCTACCTTAGAGGATGTGTGAAGCTACTATCGTTTTTGAAATGTTAGTTGTTTTCTTGTTGTAGATAAATAAGTCCCTTGCACTTAGAACTTTGAGGAGTATAACTTGGGGTGTTATGAGTGAGTTCACACACTTACACGAAATTCGGGTTTGTTATCCTTTTTTATTCAAGTTTTTAGCTAGAGCATTGATTTTTTTCATATTTAGTGTTGAAATTTTCCTTACTTGTAGAATGCTATCTTTGTATACTTTGGTGAACCTAAGGCCAAGCACTTTCAACATTTTCTTCATTGATGCACAGAATGTTTTAATGTTTACTTGAGGACAAGCAAAAGCTTAAGTGTGGGGGAGTTTGATAAGTGCTTGTGCGATATGAATGCGAAGCGTTCATTCCTTATGTTGAGCATTACTTTTCTCAGATTTTTACATTAATATGTGTGTTTTTATGTTACTTTTATGCAGGTAGGGTTGTGAGGCCGAGTATGAAGGAAATAGGCCAATGTGGATCATAATGCACCTATTTTGGAGGAGATCTTGCTAAGGTTCAAACGCGAAGACATAGGTCAGGTGTGAGATGCTAGAGTGTGTGCCAACCTCCTCGTATTCGAGTAAGCACATTCATTTGGAGGGGCACAAAGGCAGTCACACTCGAGCATTCTGATTTATGCATATAAGAACAAGAGATCCACCAACGTGTACATCATTGAAGAAGCAAGTGATTCACGACGTAAACGTGTGCCCGTTTGCGTTACCCCAATAAAAGTATGGAATTCGGGAGTATTTCCAAAAGAGTACTGTAGCAAGTACTGTAGCAGACCGGCCGAGAAATCAGAGAAACAGAGAATCCACACGGGCGTGTGGAAATTATCCACGCCCGTGTGGAAATTCCACAGGGGCGTGTGACATCATACACGGCCGTGCAGTCACCCTATTTCAGCCCTGATTTCAGCATTCTTTTCTCCATCTTTTCCCCAACTTGTGAGAGGGTTTCAGCTAGGGTTTCGAGTGGTATTGGCCAAGGTTTTGGAGAGGTTCTACGGCTCCGACATCGTGATTCCATTAGGAAGAAGGTTGGTAGGGGAGCTTCGATCGAGGCGTATCCTATACCGAACGAAGGAATCCTTGGATGACGAGTAGAGGAGTTTCCACAAGACCATCGACACGACCATCGAGGGGGTTTCTTTATTGATTCATTGCTTTTACATTCAATTTCTTTGATTGTACTTAGCTCCATGGAGAGCTAAACCCCTAGTGGGTACTTGGGTGATTGTGAACCCTAGGATGTACTCGTTTCATTGAACTTCTTTATCATGCTTTCAATAAATTGATGTTTATTGTAAGTTCCAACCTTGAATGCTTGATTGTATGAACATTTCCCCTAGAATGACACTAGGGTTGAGAGTTCTTGTTGGTAACCTTGTGAGTGAGTGACACACCATGAGCGTTAGACAAAGCTAGGTTGGAGAGGGTTAAGAGGGTGAGTCGAGAGGTACAGGAGCATCCCCTTTCCCCTCCGACGTGATAGATTCTACCTCCGTTCCTTGAGTTCTTTGTGGTCATAATAGAGTGAATGGCCTAAGGGATGAACCTCCGCTGGGGCCTAGTTGCGCGTGCAATGGAGTGAAGCGTTGAGGGGATCTTAGTATCTAGGGCTTAATTGTGGCTAGGGACCTTCCGCCTGGACCAAAGGGTTAGGTCTATAATTAGGAAGTCATTTATCACTTGGAATCCCTAAAGCCCATTGCAACTTTATTCGAGTGCGAGGTTGAGAGGTTACTTAATCTCTCCTCCGGGACATGAATAGAGTTATGCATAGTTGACCTTAGATTTGGGACTATGTATGTAAGAATTTCCACGACTCACCATTGCATCGATTAGGAAGCATAATAGAGAGTTCTTGCACTTGAAACGATTTTCCTAGGTGAAGCATCATCCGAGTACCCCATCGTTATCGATTGCCTTACCCTTTTTCTTTATTCTTGCTCTCTCACTTGTTTCTTTTATTATTGAGAATTGAATCAATTTCACACCAATCTTTATTGATCTTCCACATAGCTAAGAACCAAATTAAGTATTTTCATTCCCTACTCCCTGTGGATTCGACCCCGCTCACCGGGGATTATTACTTCGACAAACCCGTGCACTTGCGGAATATAAGCAAGGGGAACTTGTCACTCACCCTAGGACTATTGTTTCAAGTGCAAAAACAACCATTATGTCTCTTAACTGATTCTTAATGAGTCATGAAAATCCTAAAATATACGGTCCCAAACCTAAGGTCAACCGTGACTAACCCTAAACTATACCTCGGCGGAGAAATCGCTCAGTCTCAATACCTCACACTGTATAAAGGCGCTTAAATCTCTAGGTTGAAGACCCCTAGTCACAATTAAGCCCCAGCACTAAGGATTACTTCAACGATTCAGTCTATTGCTCACGTAACTAAGCCCCAGCGGAGTTCCTCTTTTAGCACTTCACTCTATTATGACCGCAAAGAACTCTTGGAATATGGGGGTAGGATAAATCACACCAGAGGTGAAAGAGGATGTTCCGCTATCTCTCAACTCACCCTCTTGACCCTCTCCAATCTTACTTAGTCTAACCCTCATGGTGTGTCACTCACTCACAAGGATTACTAATGTAGATTCTCAACCCTAGTGTCACTCTAAGTGAAAATCAATTCAACAAGCATTCAAGATTGGAACTCAATGAAAGACATCAATTAAAGAAACATAATGAAAGATCAATAAAACAAAAGCATCCCAGGGTTTACAAGTCCAAGCACCCACTAGAGGTTTAGCTCTCCATGGAGCAAGATACAATCAATAATGAAATCGAAAGTAAAAATATGCAATCCATAAGTAAAACCCCATCGTATTCCGTGTCGATGGCCTTACGGAGTGGCCTCGTCTTCTCCAAGTGTTCCCTCGTCAAGCCTAGACCACACCTCGCAGAATCACTGCCGATGAAAGCTCCCCGAATAACTATCATCCGAAGGAACGCAGTGTTGAAGGCCGTAGAACCACTCCAAAAGCCTTGCTAAAGCTTCTCCAAACCCTAGCCACGAGCGCCTCCAAAGATGGGGAAAGATAGGAAAAGGATTGGAAAAAGGATCCCTAAAATGGCTGAAGCGCAGCTTTAAATAGGCTGGAATCTGGCATCCACACGGGCGTGTGGAATTTCTACACGCCGGTGTGAATTTCTGGAACTTCAGTTTTTTGCGAGCCATGGACAGTAACTACTACAATACTTTACTATAATGATTTTCTACTGTAAACTGCTACAGTACTTTGCTACAATGTTCCCAAATCCACATTCTTCATCGAGGCCACATGAATGGGAACACATCCATGCAGTAGATCGTGTTGCGTCTTCAATAAAAATCACATTGACGGAGATCTTGCTGGCCTTGCACAAGTCAGAACATGCGAATATGACTGCCTTTGTGCCCCTTTAAACCATGTATTTACTTGACCATAGTAAAGGTTGGCACACAATTATGTGTCTTTGTGCACAACTTGTGTCTTTGAGTTTGTTTACTCCAAGATTTCATCAACAAAGTGCATCCACGATCTATTTTTGGTTTCTTTCTTTCATAATCGTCTCCACAACCCTACATGTACCAAAAAACACAAATACACATGTATAAACGATAAAATCTAAGAAAAGTAATGCTCAACATAAGAACAGAATAATTCATATTAAAATTACATAAGCACTTATCAAAAGAAAGTAAAGGAGATCTCAATCAATAAAGATGAGGTACCCGGGAAATGCTCCCCCTAGGATCTTACATGAAGCTCAGGATTCACTAAATGCTTCTAAACTGAGTCTAATGAGTCGAGGTAATCCAAGAACAACCGGCCCTTGCCTCTAAACTACCGGTACTAGTCCTCTACAAGGTGCCGGTGAAGAAATCGCTCAATCTCAACACCTCACACCCAATATGACAGTAATAAGCTCTAATGATACTTAAGACTGAAACCGATTCCTAAAAATAGATCAAACCCTATTTTCTGGTGAATGATCCCTAATCCCCTATAAGGTCCCGGCAGAGAAATCTCTCTATCTCATGCCTGACACCAAATATGATTGCATGGAGTCTAGGGAATATGGAGATTGGAAATACTCATCGGAGGGGAAAGAGGACACTACACTATCTCATGACTTATCCTCTCAATCCTCTTTAACCTTGGCATTAGAACTCTAATGGAGACTGATAAGTGCTTGTATATTAATAATATAAAGTATTCTTTTCTGATGATGAGCATTACTTTTATCAGGTTTTAGCGTTAATACATGTGTATTTGTGATACTTTCGTGCATGTAGGTTTGTAAAGCTAAGTTTTAAAAAAAGAAGGCCAAGAAGATCGCGAATGCGCTATTTGGTGGAATTTTGGAAGGAACAAATACGAAGACACAAGTTAGGTTCGAAGATACGTGAATGTGTGCCAACCTCCATGTATTCAAGCAATTATAATGAGTTGGAGGGGAACGAAGGCAGTCGCATTTGCGTATCCCGACTTGTGCATTGATACCAAGATTTTCACCAATGAGGCTTTTTATTGAAGAAAAGTCATGATCTACGGCATAGACGTGTGCCCATTTATGTCGCCTCGATGAAAAGTATGGAATCGGGAGTCTTTTGGGGGATTGTAGCAAGCACTATAGTAAATCACTGTAGTAATGCACTGTAGCAGCTACTGTTCATAGCCGGCCGAAAATCAGGATTCCAGAAAATCCACAAGGACGTGTGGAAATTCCATAAGGACATGTAAAAAATCCATAGGCCCGTGTGAATGCCCGATTCCAGCCCTATTTAAGCCGCGATTCAGCTTGATTTTGGGGGCTATCATTCATCTTTTTCCTATCTTTTCTACAACTTTTGAGAGCCCGGCGGCTAGGGTTTAGAGAGGCTTTGGCAAGGCTTTTGGAGTGGTTCTACAACTTTGACACTGCGTTTCTCTTTGAAGATAGTTATTAGGGGAGCTTTCGTCGGCACTGATCCAGCAAGGTGTGCCCTAGGCTTAATAAGGGGACCTTTGGAGAGGACGAGCCACTCCACAAGACCATCGACTCAAATACTGATGGGGTTTTCTAATGGATTACTTGTTTTACTTTCGATTTTATTATTGATTGTATCTTGCTCCATGGAGAGCTAAACCTCCTAGTAGGTACTTGGATTTTGTCAACCCTAGGATGTTTTTGCTTCATTGACCTTTTATTATGCTTTCCTTAATTGATGTCTCTTATTGAGTTCTAATCTTGAATGCTTGTTGAATGATTTCTCCCTTAAAGTGATACTAGGGTTGAGAGACCATCTTGGTAACCTTTGTGGTTGAGTGACACACCATGAGGGTTAGACAAAGCAAGGTTGGAGAGGGTCGAGAGGGTAAGTCGAGAGGTAGCGGAGCGTCTCCTTTCCTTTGTGATGTGATTTGTCCTACCTCCACGTTCGAAGAGTTCTTTGCGGTCATAGTAGAGTGAAGCGCTAAGGGATGAACTCCGCTGGGGCTTAGTTGCATGAGCAACAGAGTGAAGCGTTGAAATGACTTTAGAACTTGGGGCTTAATTGTGACTAGGGATCTTTCGCCTGGACCAAAGGGTTAGATCTACACATAGGAATAGGGTTTATCACCTAGAATCCCTGGAGCGTCTTGCAACTTTACATAGTGTGAGGTGTTGAGACTATTTGATTTCTACGCCGAGGCATAGTGTAGAGTTTGTCACGATTGACCTTAGGTTTGGGACTGTGTATGTAAGGATGTCCATGACTCATTAAGCATCAATTAGGAGATATAATAGTTGGTCTTGCACTTGAAACATTAGTCCTAGGGGGAGCATTATCCGATTACCCTACTTCTATCGATTGCATTTCCTCTCACTTATTTGTGCCTCTCTTTCTTGTTTCTTTTATTTCTATTTACATTACATTTCATCAACATAATCATTGTTCATCTTCACTTGGTTAAGTAACAATCTTACTATTTTTATTCCCTACTCCCTGTGAATATGATACCCCACTCACCTGGTATTTATTACTTCGATAAACCCGTGCACTTGCGAGTAACATGCAAGGGGCATTGTCAGAGACCTCCCACATTAAAGTAACAAATCATGCATATATAATCAACCACAAGAATTAATAACACATGAAAGCAATGGAAACACAAGATTAAAACTCAAATCAACTTGGATTCAATAGAAACATAAAGCAAATCAATACAAAAGAATAGATCCTCGGGTTCACATGCCCAAATACCTACTAGGGTTTAGCCCTCCATGGGGCAAGTTACAAAACAATGATGAATACAATGAATAACAATGAAAGCCATAGAGAAAAGCACCCACGAATTCGTGATGATGGCCTTGATGGGTCGCTCAACATCTTAAAGAATCATCCTCCGAAGCTAGATTGCCGAAGGCCCCCTCAATGCTATGACAGGGAGAAAATCTATCAAAGTTGGTGATGAATGGCCCCCAATATCGCCAAAGACCTCCTCTAATACCCTAGCCGTCTTACCCTTAGAGTGCTCGCAAAAAGCCCGACAAAAAGTCTCTAAAAAATAGAGTAAACGGCTTATTTATAGCCCAAAACCACGCCTGCCACATGCCCCCACGCGCCTATGTGGATTTTCCAAGCGCCTGCGTGGGCTGTAGGAATTTCCGCGCAATCACGTGAACAGTACTTTTACTATATTAGTACTACAGTAAAAACGCTTAAGTACTTTTCACAAACAGTTCATGTGGTAGGCCAAATGTGCGGGCACACGTCCATGTGGTAGGCTATAAGACATTTCTTCATCTACGTAGCTTTGAAAGGTCTTGCAATCTTCACAATGAGAAGGAATATGAAGATGTGACTGCCTTTGTGCCTTTCCAACTAGTAAATTGGCTTGAATCTCCTTGGAAGTTGTCACACATCTTCATATTCATGAACTTCTCTCATGTTTTAGTTCTTGAATTGAACAAGAACTCCTAAAATTTTGTCTTTATAGCCTATCTTTACTTCCTTTTGACTCTTCAAGGCATTCATAACCTAATTGCACAAAAGAACACCAAACTCACATTATAAGACATAAACCATGGTAAAAATGATGCTCAATGCATGTAAAACATATATAAAAATATGTCTACTCAAACACTTATCAAAGGGTAAGAGGAAGGGGAAGGGCATGGGAATAGAGATTAGGAAGGAGAATTGGGGATTTGAATAAAAGTAATGTTTGTTTGGAGGGAATGGAGATATGAATAGGAAATGGTATAGACGAAAATTTTAGTGTAAATTACTTTTGTACCATCTAATATTTTAATTAAATAATATATCTTAATTGTAAAAGAAACAAATATTAAATGTCTCTTATTTCTATAAAAAAAAATATTTTTAATTAAATATTTAAAATTAAGTTGTTGATGTATTCTTTTTCTAAATAAATTTTTAAATTTATATATTTTAATTGACGAATACAATTTAATTATTTTTATTTAAAAGAAACAAATGTCCAAAATTAATTATTTTTAAATCAGTAAAATTTTAATAAATCTAATATTTCAAAAATAAATACAACCCACAATGAGATTTTTAATTTCCGTCGAAAACATTATTCAAAAATTTAAAAATCCCCCCAAAATGTTATTTCCTTATCTGTAAGGGGTATAAATATAAATACCTTATCCAGGTATGCTAAGGGCTTGCTTGGAATGGGGGTTTTGGTTGTTTTGTAACGTAGAGTTATGGAGGGTTAAATGGAGGGTTGAGAAACCTCCATTTAACCCAATTTCTCAACCCTCAAAATTGGGGAATTGACAAGGTTTTGAATTTTTTTGGACAAAAAGGCCCTCTATCTATCCAAACAATTACATCTTTCTTTATTTAGGGTTAAGAATTTTCCAAAAATGTCCCCTAACCTCAACCTTTCTAGATAAAAATGCCCTCAACCTTTCCAAACAATTACAAAAATGCCCTTAACCTTTCCTAATAATTTTAAAAAATCATATTTTTTTTTTTAAAAGCATATTTATGGTAAGAGAATATTTATAATATTTGTTTTTTTATATTTCTTTTCGTTAGTAGTTTATAATAATATCTAATAATCTCATTGCAATATACTTAAGGGTATTTTAGTAATATTACCATAAAATCTTACCATCTATTACCTTCAATCCAAACATTAGAAGGTTTGATAACCTCTATTTACTTTACCTAAGTCCCAAACAAGGTATTACTTAAAACCTCCACTCCCATTACTTTACGCTACTCTACCCTTCTTTATGAACCCCTCTTTCACCTTATCCAAGCAAAGCCTAAATACCCCCAAAATGAGAGGATGAGCATGAACGATTTGAGGGACATACACTCCCCTCTCAATCCCTTCTTGTGATGTTCAGCTCCTCTTTCACTTTCTTTTCTTTTCTATATGTGTGGTATGATGGAAAAGGGGCTATTTGTAATATTTAGCAACTTCAGGGTGCTTTCTGAATAATATTTTTATTAAGCACATCTTTCAATCTAAAATTGAGAGTTTTGGCATTTTGTTTTCTGGATAGAGCTAGGGATTGGGAGAGGAAGAAGGAGTTGAAATGAGTGCTTCATATCTATTCTTTTGTGAGAGAGATTGGGGATTTGGAGCTTCCCCATTGATGTTGGCTTCCACCTTGTAGTGCATCATCTCAATAGTGGATTGATTGCCTCACCGCTGCCCGTGGTTTTTCCTACAAGGGTTTTCCATGTACATCTTATTTTTTTTTTGATATATTTGTTGTTTTTTGGGATATTAATTGTTCTAATATGCTATAACTAATAGATATTTTGTAACTTTTGAAGCTTGTACACTTAGGTGCATGACAAGGTGTTACTACAAGGCATGCATGCAAGGTGTTTGAAGAAATACCTATGCGGACTTACCTTGCCATTTGATTGTTTCCACTATCTTGTTACACGCACAAGTTGTATCAGAGATCAATTTCATATCAAAAACACATGTTTGTTTACTGTTTTGTCAAGTTTGATGGCAATAGTGACTTTCAGCTATGGCAAGTCATGATTCACTCTATTCTAGTTGATAAGGGCTTGGATAGTGCACTTGAAGGCGATGATCTGGACTTGTCAAATAATGAGATGAAGAAACTAGATATAAGGGCATTGGCGGTGCTCCATTTAGCTCTTGTGGATAATGTATTACGGCATGCATGCTCGGAGAAAACCTCTCTAGCTCTCTGTAAGAAATTGGAGTTTTTCTATTTGGACAAGTCACTCTCCAATTAGTTCTATCTCATGATGCGCTTGATTAGGATCCCCATGAAAGAAGTGACTTCTATCAAGCAATATATTGATGAATTCAATAAAGCGGTGCTTGATTATCAAAATTTTGGAAGCTCTATGGACATGGAATATTTGGCTATCTTGTTCTTATGCTCACTCCCTGATTCATATGATGGCATTAGAGACCAAATCCTTTATGGTAAGAAATCTATCTCCATGGATGATGCTACTTCTATTCTATTGTCAAAGGATTTGCTTAAGAAGACTCGCATGGAAAGTCGTGGTGAAGGTGAAGGTCTTTTTATCACATGTGGGAGGTTAGTAGAGCGTGGTCATAGTAGTGATGATGCTACTTATAGCAAGGGTAAGAAATCAAATAGCCATTCAAAGTCTCCTTCGGGCAAGAAAGACATCTGTTGTAATTATTGCAAGGAATTGGGTCATATTAAATGCCATTGTTTGAAGTTGTAGAAAAAGAAGGACAAGTAAAGAGACAGCAGGGGTGAGACATCTTCAGCTAGTGTAGCAGTTTCAGATGGCAGTTCTGGTGAGTTACTTATTGCTAGTGCAGACTTTACTTCAGTTGGGCATTGTGCTTCTAGTGTATCAACTGGGTGTGAAATGAGTTAGCACTAGTTGGATTATTGATTCTGCGTGCTCTTACCATATGTATCTGCACCAAGAGTGGTTTGCCACCTATAAGCCATTTAATAGAGGCTCAGTTACTATAGGTAATAACTCAAAGTGTAAAGTTGTTGGTATTGGCACCATTGGATTCAAGATGTATGATGGCATGGTTTATACACTCACAGATGCTCATTATGTGGTTGGATTAAAGAAGAATTTGATCTCATTCAAGGCACTTGATCGGAAAGACTACAAGTTTGTAGCTCAAAAGTAACAGATCAAGGTGTTTAAAAGCTCCTTGTGTGTAATGAAGGCTTTTACAACTCCAAATACAGATGATTTGTATTTCTTACATGACAGCTTAATTACTAGGTCAGTTTCAGGGGCTTACAGTTCTCAAATAGATGATGATACTATGACTACTTTGTGGCACATGAGATTGGGGCACATGTCAGAGCTTGGCTTGGCAGAGCTGAGTCATCGTGCTTTGTTGGGTAGTCAGAGGACAGGCAGTCTGTAATTTTATGAGCATTGCATCTTTGGGAGGCAAACTCGTTTGAGATTTAGGAGGTCTATTCACACAACAAGGCCCATTCTTGACTATGTGCACACTAATTTATGGGGTCCAATGCTAGTTGCTTCTAATGGAGGCAGAAATTATTTGCTAACCTTCGTTGCTAATTTTAGTAGGAAGGTTTGGGTTTACATCCTAAAGTCCAAGGATGAAACTTTTAGTCATTTTCGTTGGTGAAAAGCAATGGTCGAGACACAAACAGAAAGAAAGGTCAAGTATTTGAGGTCTGACAATGGCACAGAATTCTGCTCAAGAAAGTTTGAGAAATATTGTCAAGAGGCTGGCACCATTCGATACTATACCACAGTTAGTACTCCATAGCGGAATAGAGTAGCGGAACGCATGAATAGAATATTATTAGAGAGAACCTGGTATATGCTCTCTCATGTCGGGTTACCGTAAAGTCTTTAGGCAAAAATAGTTACTACAGCTTATTACTTAGTCAATCGCTCGCCATCAACAGCTATTGAGTGCAAGCCATCAGAGGAGGTGTGGTCTGGCAACCACCTCAATATGATCACCTGAGGGTATGTGGTTGTTCGTCATATGTTCATGTTCGCTAGAATAAGTTAGAACCTCGGGCTCTGAAGTGTATTTTCCTCGGCTATGGTGATGGAGTTAAGGGGTATCGTTTGTGGTGTAAGGATTGTAAACCCCCTAAGGTGATCGTTAGTAGAGATGTGACCTTTGATGAAATGACGATCATTACTCCAACTTGTCGACAGTTGGCAGAGGCTCCTACTTCAGGTGGAGCTTCTATAGGTGGTGGTTCTGAGGCAGAGCAGTTAGCATAGAGGGTAACATTTGAGGTAGAGATTCCAGTGACCTAGTTTACTATAGTTGATAGTCAGCAGCAGCCATTGTCACCAGAATCTACAGGTGGTGTTCATGAAAGCATAGACGAGGCAGAGTTCAAGTTAGATGTTGTTGATGATCAGTTAGAGGATACATATTTAGGTAGAGCTTCAAAGGCTCCACATTCTCCTATAGCACATCGTCTGCGTTGGCAGAGGAGGCCACCACAATGATATGGAGAATGGGGCACACCTGTAGCGAGAGGTAGTGGTATAATTATTTTGCATTGATAGTTGCTGAGGATATTGTGCACAATAAGCTTAGCACTTTTCAAGAGGCAGTCAGTTGTCTCAAGCAGGTAGTTGGGTCTAGGCTATGACCGAGGAGATGGAGTCACTAAAGAAGAACCATACTTGGGAGTTAGTGTTGCCACCAAAAGGCCGCAAGATTGTTGGTTGCAAATGGGTTTTCAAGCTTAAGGAGACTTCACTAGAAGTTCATACTCCAAGGTACAAGCTAGATTGGTGGTGAAGGGCTTTAGTCCAAAGGAATGGATAGATTACATGAGGTATTCTCTATAGTTGTGAAGCAAACTTTGATTCGGGACTTACTTGCTTTGGTTGCTCTATATGATTTGGAGTTAGAGCAAATGGATGTGAAGATAGCCTTTCTTCACGGTGATCTAGAGGTTAAAATCTATATGGCGCAACCAGATAGATTTGTGGTTCTAGACAAAGAAGACCATGTTTGTTTGCTTAGGATGTCATTATATGGCTTCAAGCAGTCTCCAAGGTAATGGTATCATCGGTTTGATGCTTATGTCAATAGCCATATATTTGAGAGGAATTCATTTGGTGTTTGTGTTTATTAGCAAACATTTGCAGATGGATCTAGGGTGTAGATGCTCCTTTATGTTGATGATATCCTTATTGCTGGAAAGAGTCATTCTATAATTGAGAAGATAAAGGTTATACTTGGAAGTGAGTTTGAGATAAAGGATTTGGGTGCTTCTAAGAGGTTATTGGTGATGGATATTCATAGTGACAGGTCCCAAGATATGCTTTGGCTCTCACAAAGCAAGTATATTGAGAAGGTTCTGGTTAAGTTCAATATGTCACAAGCAAAGCAAGTTTCTGCTTCCTTAGCAACACATTTTAGGTTGTCTACTTCATCAAGGTCTTTAGATGCAATGGAGGAAATATACATGTCTAGAGTTCCTTATGCTTGTGCAGTTGGCAGTTTAATGTATGCTATGGTTTGCACATGTCTTGATATTGCCCATGCTCTTATTGTTGTAATCCGTTTCATGTCATGGCCAAGAAAATAGCATTGGAAGGCAGTACAATGGATCTTTCGGTACCTTCATGGCACAAGCACTTATGGTTTGATATTTGATTTAAGGACTGCAAATCTGGGGTAAGTCATTGGTTTTTTAGATTCAGATTTTGCTGGGGATCTTAATGAGAGGCGTTTACTTACCAACTATGTGTTTGATAAGTGCTAGTGTGATAAGAATGCGAAGTGTTCTTTCCTTATGATTAGCATTACTTTTATCAGGTTTTAGCGCTAATATGTGTGCATTTATGTTACTTTCATGCATATAGGGTTGTGAAGCTGAATGTTAGAGAAAGAAGCCAATGTAGATCATGAATGCACAATTTACAGGAAATCTTGAGAAGGATCAAATGCGAAGGCATAAGTCGGGCTCAAGATGCGAGAATGTGTGCCAACCTCCGTGTATTCAAGTTAGCACAATGATTTGGAGGGGCACAAAGACAGTCACATTCGAGTATCCCAGCTTGTGTATTAATAGTAAGATCTTCACCGATGAAGCCGTTGTTGAAGAAGCAAAGTGGCCTATGACGTAAATCTGTGGCCGTTTACGTTACCTTGATGAAAACATGGATTCAGGAGTGTTTCAAGCTGGTACTTTAGCAGGGCACTATAGCAATTCATTATAGCAGGAATTGTTCACAGTCGGCCAAGAAAGGTGAATTCCAGATAATCCACACGGGCGTGTGGAAGTTATCCACGCCCGTGTGGAAATTCCACACGGGCCGTGTGGAGAATACACAGGGACCTGTGGATGCCAGATTGTAGCCCTATTTAAGGCTGATTTCAGCCCCGATTTCAATATTATTTTCTCCATCTTTTCCCCAACTTAAGAGAGGACGGCGGCTAGGGTTTGGAGAGGTATTGGCTAGGGATTGGGACAGGTTCTACAGCTCTGATATCGCTCTCCATTTGGAAGAAGGTTAGTGGGAGAGTTTTCGCCAACACCGATCCGGCGAGATTTATCCTAGGCCGGACAAAGGGACCATTGGAGGAGTAGAGGCTTCTCTATAAAAACATCGTCATGACTATTGCGGGTGTTTTCTATGGATTACTTATTTTTACATTCGATTTCATTGATTGTAACTAGCTCTATGGAGAGCGAAACCCCTAGTGGGTACTTGGATTTGTGACCTTAGGATGTATTTGTTTCATTAAACCTTGTTAGTATGCTTTCATTAATTGATGGTTTATTTGAGTTCCAATCTTGAATGCTTGATTGATTAAATGCTCCCTTAGAGTGACACTAGGGTTGAGAGTTCTTTATGGCAACCCTTGTGAGTGAGTGACACACCACGAGAGTTAGACAAAGCTAGATTGGAGAGGGTTAAGAGGGTGAGTCGAGAGGTAGCGTAGCGTCCCTTTTCCCCTCTAGTGTGATACATCCTACCTCCATTTCCTCATTTTCTTTGCGGTCATAGTAGAGTGAATGGGCCAAGGGATAACCTTCCACTGGGGCTTAGTTGCAAAGGCAACGAAGTGAAGTGTTGAAGTGATTTTAGCACCTAGGGCTTAATTGTGACTAGGGGCCTTTCACCTGGACCAAAGGGTTAGGTCTACATCTAAGAAGAGGATTTATCACTTGGAATCCCTAGAACTAATTGCGATTCTATACGAGTGCGAGGTTGAGAGATTATTCAATTTCTCCTCCGGGACATGTATAGAGTTAGGCACGGTTGACCTTAGATTTGGGATCATGTATTGAAGGATCTCCACGACTCATTAATGCATTACTTAGAAAGCATATTAGATGGTTTTTACACTTGAAATGATTGTTCTAGGCGGAACAATATCCGGGTACCCCATTTATATCGATTACCTTACCTTCCCTTTACTTGTGCCCTCTCTCTTGTCACTTTTACTTTTATTTACATTACATCTAGTTACACAACTATTATTCACTTTTCACTTACTTAAGAAACAATTCAAGTATTTTTATTCCCTACTCCCTGTGGATACAATACCCACTCATCTGGGATTTATTACTTCGACAAACCTGTGCACTTGTGGGACATACGCAAGGGGCGTTGTCAAGTTTTTGGCGTCGTTGCCGGGAAGTAGGTATTTAGAAATACTTTACAGTTTTTTTCTTAGCTATTCATTCGTTCATTCTATTTCACATCTTCTTTTTCTATCATCATTCTTATTTGTTTTCTTTCTTTTGTGTACAACTCTAGGTTATGACCCGAGGGAACCCTTCGATATTGATTGAAGGAGATCCTGAAATTGAACGTACACTCAGAAGAAGGGGAAAAGAACCTGTGCAAGAACTGTCTAATCAAGCTGAAATTGAAGTTGAAGGGTCAGATAATATGGCAGAATAGAATGAGCAACAGAGGACACTTTCTTATTTTGCTAGACCCTCTATTTTGGGCACACAATCGAGTATTGTGCGACCCCCGATTACAGCTCTGAACTTCGAGCTGAAGCCAACATTCATCCAAATGATTCAGCAATCAGTGTTGTTCAATTGTTTGGCCGATGAGGATTCAAACAACCATATAGATAACTTCTTGGAAGTTTGTGATATGCTAAAGATTAACAGTATATTGGATGATGCTATTAGATTGAGGGTTTTCCCATTCTCTCTCAAGGTAAGAGCCAACCAGTGACTACATTCTTTGCCCAAGGCCTCCATCACGACTTGGAACGAGATGGTTGATGCTTTTCTTGCTAGATACTTTCCTTCGGGGAAGTCGGCCAAGCTTCGCAATGAGATATCATCGTTTGTGCAGATGGAGTTAGAGTCATTGTTTGAGATATGGGAGCGCTTCAAGGATCTTTTGTGGAGATGCCCACAACATGGATTTTCCGAATGGATGATTATTCAGACTTTCTATAATAGGTTGAATATGAGTACAAGGTAATTTCTAGATGCCGCCGCAGGAGATACAATGGGGAGTAAAACCCCGGAAGAAGCCTGACAGTTAGTAGAAGACATGACCATGAACAGTTATCAATGGAATGCCTGGGAAAGGAAAAAAAGTAGCTGTGCTCCATGAAATAGATGCAGTAACTTCATTGGCAGCTCAAGTGGAATAGTTGAGTAAGAAGTTAAACCTTCTAACTTCTAATAGAGTAATGCCCGTGGCTACTTGCACCGGGTGTGGTGGAGGACATGCTCCATCCGATTGCCCGATCTCTATTTGTGATGCATCTTCAGTGGAGAAAATCAATTTTGTAGGTAATGCAATGAGGAACCAAGGGAATCCATATAGCAATACCTACAATCCGGGTTGGAAGAATCATCCCAATTTCTTGTGGAGCAACCAAGGACCACAAAAGGCCATGGCACCACCGGGTTTCCAACAACAACAAGCCCCAAACATGGAGAACTGAGTTTCAGGCTTGGAAACCCAAATGACCGATTTAGAGAAGGCCTTGACTAGATTTGTGCAATCATTGGATACAAGGTTTCCACACCACTTCTTTGCACAATCTTGAGAATCAAGTGTGGCAAATTGCGAAGTCTCTATCGGAGAGACCACAAGGAAGCTTGCCGAGTAATACCGAGACCAATCATAGAGAGCATGTGAAGGCGATCACTTTGAGAAGTGGTCATGAGGTTGAGGGTAGGCTTTCGAGTGAGAAGCCCAATGTAGACACACCCAAGGTCATAGAGGTTGAGGAGGGAGCAAGCAAAGAGAAGGAGGTGGCACCCCCACCTTTAAGCCAAGAATCCCTTATCCTTCTAGACTGACGAATGACCAAGGGATGAATAGTAGAAGAAGTTCCTGATTTTGTTTAAGCAACTCAATATCAACATTCCTTTTATTGAGGCATTGTCCCAAATGCCTAAGGATGCAAAATTCTTGAAGGACTTGTTTACTAACAAGCGAAAGTTGGAGGAGAGTGCTTCAGTGATCTTAGATGCCTCTTGTTCAGTGGTTTTGCAAAAGAATATGCCGAACAAGAAGAAAGACCGTGGAATCTTCATCATACCGTGCAACATTGGCAATTTGGGTTAAGAAATGGCATTGGCAGACTCAGGGGCCAGTATCAACATCATGCCATATTCTTTCTTTCAGAAGCTAGGCTTGGGAGAGCCTAGGCCCACTCGGATGACATTACAATTGGCGGACCGAACGGTGAGACATCCGAGGGGCATCATTGAAGACGTGCTTGTCAAGGCAGACAAGTACATTTTTCCTGTAGACTTTGTAGTGTTGGACGTCGATGAGGATGTGAATGTACCTTTGATACTTAGGAGGCAATTCTTGCGCACTTCCAAGGCATTGATCGACATGGACGTCGGGGAGTTGGCACTGAGGGTTGGAGATGATAAGCTCACATAGCGCCTCGCCAAAGCCATGCGAGATTCTCTGGACTTTGATGATACTCTTTACTTTCTTGACACTACTGATGAGATTGTTGATGAATATATGCAGGAAATGTTCAATCCAGACCTGTACAAGGGTTTGCTCGACCAAGAGGTGGATAACGAGGAAGTAATTATGCTTGGTTCAACAGAAGAAGTACCGTCTACTCTTGGGATCATGAAGAATGTGCTCCGGAAGATGAAGAAGGAAGGAGATGCCACCGGAAAAGCCCCAAGGTTGTTGGGGATGTGCGAGATCTGAACAAGTTGGATGAACCATTGCTAGGTGGTACCAAGTAAGATAACTCTCCCTCTACCTTTAAGAGACTTTGCTCTTCATGCTTCCAAGCTATGGGTAAGAGGGAAACTTTCATCTATGAACCCCCGTGAGGTAAGACAAGGTACGTCAAGCTTAGTGACGTTAAACAAGCGCTTTTTGGCAGGAAACCCAAGTGTTTACTGTTTTCTTAGTTGTTAGTTTAGTGTTCGCATGAATAAGGTATCGAGTGTTGGTGTCTATATATTTTAATGCATTGCTGTGATTTTCTGGTGGATTTTTGGTGCAATCGTGCGTGTTAATGTATTTGGCAAGATTTGGTCATCTGAGCGAGTTCTTCATCTTTTAGTTGGTGTATTTTTCATAGTAGGGCAGGCCCTGAATGTGTATACATGTTCAGGAATTTTCTGCAGAGCCTGCAGAGTTTTCTAAGGTATCCAGAGAAAACACATGGGCATGGGTATTTTCCACACGCTCGTGGATTTGCATTACGAGCTCGTCCAGAGAAAACACAGGGGCATGGACACGCCCCTGTGAACGACCTTATGAGTTTCGCACGCTCGTGGGTAATTTTTGCACGGGCGTGCGTCTTCCTGCAGAGACTTAGTATTTTTTTTCCCTGAGAGCACACAGGGGCATGGACTCACCCCTGTGGGTGATTCTATGATAAACGCACGGGCGTGGGTAATTTCCACACGCCCGTGTGGATCTCTGCAGCAGAGCTCTCCTCCATCCCGAGAAGACACAGGGGCGTGCGATCGCCCCTATGAGTTGGACCTGTGAATGTCCACGCCCGTGCAGAATTTTCACACGGGCGTACGAAAACACTTAGTGATTCTTCTCGGTTGGACAGAGAAGCCACAGGGCGTGCGTCTGCCCCTATGGGTCGGTGCACGGGCGTGGGCATTTTCCACACGCCTGTACGATTGCGTTCAGAAAGGTTGAGTGTTTTCTCGAGAGCGTACAAGGGCGTGCGTTTGCCCCTGTGAGTCTCTCTGGTGGAGGCGCACGGGTGTGGGTAATTTCCGCACGCCCGTGTGGATGAATAGAACGGCAAGAGGCGCGAGTTCTTTTTAAAGTCTCATCATTTCTCATCATTTTCACACTCCTCATTCATCTGAGAGAACACCTGCACTCTTCCCCGACTTCGTATTACCCATTTGGAGAGATTTCACTTGGTTTTCTGGCCTAATCAAAGTTTTCAAATTCAACTCGTCAGTAAGCCCTAATTCTTGTTTTTCTTCGTCAATTCTTGATTTTAATCGATAAAACTGGTTAATGTTGCTTTGTTTCTACAATTCCAAGGGTATTGCATACTTAGAACGAAGTAAGAAACAATTAAATGGTGTCTTCTTGGATTTTGGAAGTACGACCGTGCGGTTTCCATGCCTTGTGGATACACACGGGCGTTTGAAAATTCCACACGACCCTGTGGATTTCTGCAGCATCATTCCTTTGAGCAAATTTGAATGATTTCTTTTATAATTCTTGCAGATATAGTACCTAGGACTAAGATCGCGGTCGGTAAACGTCCCAGAGAGCAGTCCCCAGAGATAGAACACACTGAGTTCGCTATTCTCGAGCATCAGGCTCATTTTGACCATCTGTCGAGACTTCTGTTCGGACAGACTCAATTCCTGGACATGAGCATATTGTGAGACATCAGCAGGGAGGAGAGTTAGCTGATGAGGTAGAGGACTTCTTGTCGGTTGGAGGGTGGAGACGGTTATTGGAGATCAGAGAGCCTGCTATCCATAGACTTATACTCGAGGTGTTATCCTCATTTGAGTTCAACCGTTCTGATGATAGATTTGACAGCGATGACGCTATACAGTTCAGAGCACTGGGGGATCACTACAGCATGAGTGTAATATAATTTTCGATTAGACTAGGGTTGTACGAGGCGGCATTCAAGGATACTGAGGAGTATGCTCAGTTACTGACAGATTATCTGGGCACCTTGACCACGCAGAAGGCGTATGGAGTGCTATGCGGTCAGGGCCAGTATGAGCCAAGGGTGTCCAAGGCCACATGTCTTGCCCGACCTACGTATCGATATTTGCATGCCGTTATGAGCAGGTCGGTGAATGGCCGTGGTGACAGTACCGGCGTCTTGAGCATGCAGGAGCTCATGTATCTTCATTCGATGGTTCAGAGCACACCGATCCATTTGGGACATATCATCGCGGAGTATTTAAGACATCAGGGTTAGTACGCCAGATTAGGAGTGATCTTCTCGGGTCCTTAACATCACGAGATTGGTTATGGGTATAGGTCTTTTGACCGTGATTCGAGGGATCGAGAAGGCGAGTATACCTGCTCCGTTGGGCATAGAGACATTGAGATTGATGGGGATGGTGCACAGAGTTTAGTTCAGAGTGTACGCCCTGATTTCAGTTACCCCAGAGGCAGCAGAGGGAGGCGATGATCATGCCGAGGCTTCTCAGCTTGCTCCCGAGCCTCAGCCGACACAGATGGAGACCGAGGCACCTCCTGCAGCATAGGATTCGCCCCTGGTACACATGTTTTCACCATCTCTAGCCCATGATAGTTTTAAGAGCCTTGAGAGTACTGTGGGGGTGCTACGGACTGAGATTGCTGAGGTTCAAGTAGAGATAGCGAAGGTCCGGGCGACACAGGTTGCGCAACACGCGGAGCTCATGGCACGTTTTGATATGTTACAGCAAATTCTTGAGCGAGACGCTGCCTCATCATTTGTTCTGCGACCATGGACCCCTCAGGCTCCTCCAGCATCACCATTACTACCTCCACCGACACCCTTTGATCTAGCACCAGCAGTAGAAACAGAGCCAGAGCATGATACCGACGCTTGATTCGTCGTTTTTGTTTCTTTATTTACTTTATTTTGTTTTGTTGTTAGACTTGCACTATTCAGAAAGAATTTTTCTTCTGAGTATGTCTTTTATTTTTTCATTTTGTTGTCTCGAGTTGTATTCATTGCCTTATCTTTTATATATACTCAAGTGGTTTTTGTTTTTATTGAGCTTTACTGAATCCCCTCGTGTATGTGTGAAGATGGTCTTGTCAGTATGGGAATTAGGACCTAGTCAAGGACAGGCCCAATATGGGTCGTGTGTGCTTCACAACCCGTTGGAACTTTACTCCCAAGGATTTATCTCCATCAAACACAACACTCGGAGTCAGGGGGTATTGTTTCAATTGTCACTCTCACATCTATACTTGATTGCTTTATTTTCTATTGCGCTTGCATGGTACATTGGGGACAATGTACAACTTAAGTGTGGAGGGGAATTTCATAGTGCACATATCTTTTATATTAGTTTGATTATTATACATACTCACATAGCCAATGGCGGTTCACCTTAGTTGCAATGATTGTATTCTTGAGTTTATGAGAGTTTTTAACATTGAATGTTCTTATGCTTTAGTTTTTACTTGAATTCCTAGGAATTTTTGCCCGATTCACACTTGTTGCACTACTCACTCTTTAGAAAGAGCTATCTCATGGAATGAGTGAAAGCTACCACCCCCATAGAAAGAGCTACCACAATGAAAGTGTGAAAGCCACCTTAGCGGCCGCTTTGGAAAGGGCTACCTTAGAGGATATGTGAAGCTACTACCATCTTTTCAAATTTTCATTACTTTTTGTAGATAAATAAGTCCCTTTTACTTAGAACTTTGAGGAGTATACCTTGGGTTGACTTGAGCGAGTTTACACACACTTACACGATTTCGGGTTTGTTATCCTTTTTTATTCAAGTTTTTAGCTAGAGGATTAATTTTTCGTATTTAATGTTGAAACTTCCCTTACTTGTAGAATGCTCTCTTTGTATGCTTTGGTGAACCTAAGGCCAAGCACTTCCAATATTTCCTTCATTTATGCCTTAATGTTTTAATTTTTTGCTTGAGGACAAGCAAAAGCTTAAGTGTGGGGGAGTTTGATAAGTGCTTGTGTGATAAGAATGCAAACACGGTATTATAGCAGAGCACTGTAGCAATTCATTGTAGCAGGTACTGTTCAGAACCAGTCGAGAAAAGTGAATTCCAGAGAATCCACACGGGCATGTGAAAATTATCCACCCCCATGTGGAAATTCCACACGGGCCGTATGGAGAATCTACAGGGACGTGTGGATGCCCGATTCCAGCCCTATTTAAGGCTGATTTCGGCCCCGATTTCAATATTCTTTTCTCCATCTTTTCTCCAACTTGAGAGAGGGCGGCGGATAGGGTTTGGAGAGGTATTGGCTAGGGATTGGGAGAGATTCTACAGCTCCGACATCGTGCTCCATTTGGAAGAAGGTTAGTGGGAGAGCTTTCGCCAACACCGATCCGGTGAGGTGTATCATAGGCCTGACAAAGGGACCCTTGGATGAGTAGAGGCTTATCCATAAGACCATCGTCATGACTACTGAGGGGGTTTTCTATGGATTACTTGTTTTTACATTCGATTTTATTGATTGTAACTAGCTCAATGGAGAGTTAAACCCCTAGTGGGTACTTGGATTTGTGAACCCTAGGATGTATTTGTTTCATTAAACCTTGTTATTATGCTTTCATTAATTGATGTTATATTTGAGTTCCAATCTTGAATGCTTGATTGATTGAATGCTCCCTTAAAGTGACACTAGGGTTGAGAGTTCTTTATGGCAACCCTTGTGAGTGAGTGACACATCACGAGAGTTAGACAAAGCTAGATTGGAGAGAGTTGAGAGGGTGAGTCGAGAGGTAGCAGAGCGTCCCCTTTCCCCTCCGGTGTGATTCATCCTACGTCCATTTCCTCAAGTTCTTTTTTGTCATAGTAGAGTGAATGGGCTAAGGGATGACCTTCCACTGGGGCCTAGTTGTAGAGGCAATGGAGTGAAGTGTTGAAGTGATTTTAGCACCTAGGGCTTAATTGTCACTAGGGACCTTTCACCTGGACCAAAGGGTTAGGTCTACATTTAGGAAGAGGATTTATCACTTGGAATCCCTATAACTCATTGCGATTCTATACGAGCAAGCAAGGTTGAGAGATTGTTCAATTTCTCCTCCGGGACATTATAGAGTTAGGCATGGTTGACCTTAGATTTGGGATCATGTATTGAAGGATCTCCACGCCTCATTAATGCATTAGTTAGAAAGCATATTAGAGGGTTTTTGCACTTGAAACGATTGTCCTAGGCGGAACAATATCCGGGTACTCCATTTATATCGATTGCCTTACCTCCCCTTTACTTATGCCTTCTCTCTTGTCTCTTTTACTTTTGTTTACATTACATCTTGTTACACAACTATTATTCACTTTTCTCTTAGTTAAGAAACAATTCAAGTATTTTTATTCCCTACTCTCTGTGGATACGATACCCACTCATCTGGGATTTATTACTTCGATAAAACCCGTGCACTTGTGGGATATAAACAAGGGGTGTTGTCAGTGTTTCAGCTCTGTGGCTCTTGTGTTTGGAAGGCAACTTTACAGTTAGTTGTTGCATTATCTACTATAGAAGCTAAGTTCATATCTTTAACAAAGGCAGTGAAGGGGGCTATTTGGTTGCATGGTTTTCTAGGTGATTTGGGTGTTGTGCAAGTTGATCGTAATGTGTTTTATGATAATCAAAGTATGATCTGTCTTGTTAAAGATGAAAAGTTTCACGAGAGAACCAATCATATTGATGTATACAACTTCTTCATTCGGCTTCATGTTAAGAAGAAGACTTTGTTGTTGGAGAAGATTGACACAAAACAAAACCCAGCTAATATGTTAACCAAGGTTGTCCCGAAGGCAAAGTTCGAGCATTGCTTGGACTTGGTAGGTGTTCTTTCTTGTTTGAGCTAGCTCCATATGGAGCATTGAAGGAGGTGAGTTTTTCAATTTGTTGATTTGTTCATTTAGAGATGAAGCTTTTGGATATTGGACGTTTGACATCAAGTTACTTGATTTGTTTGCTTTGTGGTTCAATCATCGCCAAGGTGGAGAATTGTGATGTTCGGTTCCTCTTTCACTTTCTTTTCTTTTGTATATGTGTACTATGATGGAAAAATGCTATTTGTAATATTTAGCAACTTCGGGGAGCTTTCTGAATAATGGTTTTATTAAGCCCATCTTTCAATTTGAAATTGAGAGTTTTGGCGTTTTGTTTTCTGGATAGAGCTAGGGATTGGGAGAGGAAGAAGGAGTTGAATACAGTGGTTCTTATCTATTCTTTTGTGAGAAAGATTGGGGATTTGGAGGCTCCCCATTGTTATTGGCTTCCACCTTATATTGCTTTATCTCTATAGTGGATTGATTACCTCACCACCACCCATGGTTTTTCCCGCAAGGGTTTTCAACGTAAATCTTAGGAGCCGTTTAGTTGGCAGTAATGATATATTACTGCGTAATAACATTACCGTGGTAATAAGATTAGGAATGTTATATGCCTAGGAATGTTGTGGTAATTTATGATAACCATGTTTGGTTGGAAATTCATATTATATAATAATCAACTTGGTAATGTTCTAAATTTCCCAAAATACCCTTGTGTCCGCCCATTTTGTGAAAATTTAAATTTAAAATAAATAAAATTTTGAATAAAAATAAGTAAGTTTTCGAAGTTCAACATATTCCCAAAATAATATTATTCAAATTAAATTTTTTTTATCCAACGAATAAATTATGAAAATTATTATTTTTAAACAAACGGGCATATTCGTCCAAAAAAATATTTCAGATTACCACCCATGTAGTAATCACCTATTTCGATGGTAATGGGATTACCAAGTTTCTTGGTAATCTTTCGAGGTTGGTAATCACATATTACCATCAATACTACCACCTTGACCAATCCAAATGTGGTAATCAGAAAAAATTACCACATAACAGACTGTAATGTTTTCAGATTACCGCGAACCAAATGGACCCTTAGTGTTCTTTGATATATTGGTTGTTTTTCGGGATATTAATTATTCTGGTATGCTATATCTTATAGATATTTTGTAACTTTGGAAGCTTGTACACTTGAGGGCATGACAAGGTGTTACTACAAAGCATGCATGCAAGGTGTTTGATAAAATACCTATGAAGACTTAGCTTGCCATTTGTTTGTTTCCGCTATCTTATTACACTCACACTTCCCATCCCTTTAGTGCATTCCCAAACATGGTCATACACATGCTACAATGATTGATCCCCATATTGATAGTTCCAACCGTTCAACATGTCAAATAATATAGAAAACAATATGTGAAAAATTGCTGTTATACTCGATATTATTACATTTTTGGTTTCAAACTGCTATTTCAAAACAGAAACGATGTCTTGCTCTTGTTACCTAAATAATCTTCAAGAAAAACTAATTATCAAAGCATCTCCATGAACAGTTTTTTTAAAAGAGAACATATACTTTTTTTTCGTTGACAACACCGCTACTAATCGGATCGCAAACATCCTCCGGGCAACAAAAACTTGAACTTCTCAGCATTGTCAATCAAATAAGAAGGAAGATGCACTGCAGAAGCAGACTTGGGGATGGAGCCCATCTTCTTGATGAGTTCTTGGAATGTATACTCTTCAGGCAACATGTCAAACAAATCACCTCCTTCACATATGATCTTCTGAATTCGTGCATGGTCAAGAAAGCTGGCTCTAGTCACACGATCTGCGTGGCTGTAAGCTTTCATCTTGAACACAAACTCATCTATTTTTCGGAAACAAAAACTACAATGCCATCCAGCATTAGACAAGATTATATTACTCTGGCGGGAATGTCGGTACTGAGTTGATTGCCCAAACAAGTGTGCCGTAGCACGCCAACTGCTATAGTCCACCGGAAACTCGAATGAGTACATGTAGTGCCTAAACTCTAGGTGCATCACAGGCGGCACACCGTCGCACCACTGAAACAACTGCAATGTGTGTGGGCTTGGTATCTCATCAGAATCGGCCATGATTACCACATCCCCTGAAACAATGTCAGAGCTCCTGAGCAGTGTGTTGAGAGCCACTCTTTGTTTTCTTTCAAGATCAAAAGGATTCCTGCGAGTAGTGGGATCAGTCTGACCAGGAAAAGTCCCATGAACTATTTTTGAACTTGCAAATTCAAACCTTTCTTGATTTTCATGGAAGAAGAGTGGCTTCGGAATGCCCGTGAATGTGGTGTTTGATTCTACAATCACAAATTTATGTACATAGGGCAAGAGTTCACGGAATCGAATCTCAAGTATGTCAAGCTCATTGCTGAAGATAATAGCATCAAACACCTGGCGGGGTAAGGACCGGACAGTCCAACCATGGAGCTTGCAGAGGTGGTCCATGGATACATTCGCCGCATAGTAGTGAGGCAGATGGGTGAAGGGCTGTGGTGGAGTGTCCCACACTGGCCGAAGGAAGTATGATATCTTTTGCACATCGTAGAAGGTCCCAATGGTACAAACAGGAACCAATATGAATAGAACAAGCAGGAGGGGCTTTGAGACATGTATTCTGTTTGGCACTGATATGGGATATGGTGGCCTCCTGGCCATGAGGCAAATCTAGGAAGATGGCATGTTTGTTACCAATGGATGCGATAGAATTATACATGTTTGTTTTTCATCATAGAAGTGTTGGTCGGCACCAGGTATCAAGAAGACATTGAAGAGAACAAGAATTATCATCATGCTGTTACATCATAACCAATTGAACTTGAGCGATGAAATCTTCTTTTCTGCAATTTCAAGTAGATTTAAAAACAAAAAAAAAAGAATTAGAAAACAATGATAATGAGAGGAGAATTAACTATTGTATTTACTTCAACTGATTAAATGTATACAATTGGAATAATTGGGTCTTCCTAAATATAATAAATTTGAATTATAGGAAGATCATCCGCAACATGCATACAATATTTTCCCTTAGAGACCCAGGCTGCGATAACATTATTAATATCAAGAAGAATGACAACCATTGTTTCCTTGACAAACATTAGCAAACTTGGATTCTGGCAGGAATATTTAAGTCGAAGAATAAAAGTTTTTGAAATCATAGAACTATGAGTAGTGAAAAAATCAGAACACAAAAAGACAATTATTTTGTAGATAATGGATATGCTTCTATTATTCAAAATTTCAGTTCTCTAAAGTATGAACATTGCTTTTTGAAAGAAAATGTTTAATTTAAACAGAGCATTCAACACAACACCCCATCTGAAGAAACTCAAAACAAAACTGAAAAAAATCATTTCCAGATAATTAAAATTTCATATATTTTGGGGGAAATCCAATCTTTCCCAAACGGCAGATTAAAGAGCAAAAGCCACCAAGCCCACATTTTGAAAGTCTATCATTAATCCAAATACAATCCCAAAACCTAAAGATATAAACCCGCTTTAAACTGAAGCCTCAGAACACCTACAAAGATTTTCATCCCGCAAAACTCCAATTCAAACCACACCACCCTCAAATTAATTCAATTGCTACTCCCTAATTCAATCCACTTAAACCATTCCAATTAAGTATGGAGTTTCAAAACTTGAATACCAAGACAATCTCACAAATTTATCAATTAAAAGCAACCAACAAACAAAGAAAACAAAGATCAAAGAACAATACCCCGGGATTTTTATACTAATTAACGCATAAAAACTCATATGATTCCAAAAACTCACCTTTCAAGATCGATGTTAGTTACCAAGAACACTGCGTCTCTTCCACTCTCTCCCCGGAGTTTGAAGTGTTTTCTGGTTTTGGTTTATTCTCCAATAAATTTCTTTATATTTCAAAATTATGAAAGAAAAGGAAATCCAGTATGAATGGTGAGCCCGGTTTCCTGACTGGTTAAAATTAAAAGTACGAAACTACTCTTTTAATGAACGTTTAGATTTTAATATTGTTTGATCCAACGGCGAAAAACCTTGGGTAGTGTTGGTATTTTGAAAAATGTCCATTATATCGGCATCATAAGTCTTTTTTGAGCCAGTGGCTGGGGTACGGCTTTTAGTCGGTTGTCAGATCAGGTTTTGGTTTAGAACAGCAAACTTATGTGAAAGTGCATGCTTAATGAAAAACGTGTAAATTAATAATTGTTGGCCATCGTTAAACAGATAATGAGTGGGTTGTTGATATCGTGTGTGAGCTGCCCCACAAGGGCCTTGTCAAACTTGGGCGGCCACCTCTTTGTCACGTTATTGCCCATCGTGAGGGCTATAACTTTATTAAACCAAGGTTTATGTTAATTATTTGCTATTAATTAGTGTTTTATTGAAAGTATGCATTAACTTCATATTTTTAATTATGTTGTTTTATCAGACCTTGTGCTTTTATTGTTTTATGCTTATCCATGTTCAATGGTATATGTTTTTGTTTAATTCTCTATTTTGTTACCGTAAAATTCTTAAGTTATCTCTTAAGTCTCTCTTTTTTAATTTTAGTTTTTTATCTTACCATTTGTTTCAATTTGAAATGTTAGTCCCTCACGCTGCTAGCGTTTGGCCATTTTATTTTGCTAATGTGAATTTTTTTAATATTTAAATATTATTTAAAGAAATGAGAAACCGGCTAGAAAAACAAATAATATTAAAACTCAAATTTTGATCCAAACTAATAAATCCGAATTGACCCTCTAAACCACAAAAATTCCCAATTCTCTCTAATCCCTTCTTATCCTCCAACCAGGGACACCAGCCTTCTCTCACCTTTGAGCCCTCACCTTTGAGCCCTCACCCTTCAAGTCACGACCAAGGCCTTCTCTAGCCTTCACCAGCCCTGTGACACATCTTTCTCCTCCACACCCTTTCAATAGAGGAGTTATCCTGTATAATCCTAATTTGCAATTATGTTGTCGTTAACATGTAAATTGACTTACATTTCATCCACTTTTACAACAATTTAATTTACAATAAAATTTACTATAAGGAGCTGTTTGGTTGTCTGTAACTAAAATTACATGCAAGTGAAATCACAGTGTAAGTCAAAATACTGTATTTCAACTTACATAATTGTTGTTTGGTTTGCTGTAACTAAAAATGATGCATTTACATTTTATTTGTTTGGTTGATATAAGTTTAAAGGTATAATTAACATGCAAGTATTATTATTATTATTATTATTATTATTATTATTATTATTATTAATTATTTAATGCTCTTCATTATAATGAATTTAAATAAAATTAATTAATTAATTTAGTAAATTTAAAAATATTTGATATTTATTTAATTTTATTACTTAAAGAATTATAATTAATTTTATCAAAATAATTATCATAAAAAATTTAATCGTATAAATACTAAACCATAAAAATATAATATTTATTTAATTTTTTTACTTAAAAATATTTTTATAATAAAAAAATATAATATTTTCAATAATAAAAATTATTTTTTCATAAAAATATTTAATCATATAAGTATTAAATTATTAAATTATTTAATATTTATCTAATTTTATTACTTAAAAATATTTTTATAATTAGTTTTTAAAACAATCTAATATTTTCAATTATAAAAATTATTTTATTATGAAAATTTAATCATATAAATATTAAATTATTAAAATATATAATATTTATTTAATTTATTACTTAAAAATATTTTTATAATATTTTTTAAAACAATATAATATTTTCAATAAAAATTATTTTTGCCATAAAATTTTTTAATCATACAAATATTGAATATTTCTTTAATTTTATTACTTAAAAATATTTTATAATTAAATTTAAAGATAATTTATTTTATTAAATATTTTTATAATGAAATATAATGGTGAGTAAACACCACTTACTTTACTGCATTTTAATTTACAGTAAATTTTGCTGTAAGTTGAAATACTGTAAAAGTGGGTGCAAGTCCACTTGCATATAAGTGGAACTTTTACACCAAACTAAATAATTACTTACATGTAAAACCACTTACATTACAACTATTTATAGCTACTCAGAGGTAACAAACATGCCCTAAGTTGAAATGCAGTAACGTAAATAACATCCACTCACAATTATATTCATCTCATATTTAATTATAAAAATCTTTAATAAATTAATTATCTTTAAATTTAATTATAAAAATAGTTTTAAATAATAAAATTAAATAAATATTAAATATTTTATAATATAATATTTATATGATTAAATATTTGTGGAAATTGCCAAAAAAAAACGCTAAGTTTCTAATATTTTTAAAAACACCCCATTAATTTGGGAATCCCTAAAAACCCCTTCCTTTTAAATACAATGAATTTGAAACCCCCCAAGCATGTAATGGAGTTAATTTTGAATTTTTTGGACGAAATTATCCCTTGTATGAGAAGTTGTGGCAAGTGAGACATGGTTTAACCATAACGCCCTTTGCTGCAATAATTTTTTCTCTTTAAGAGAAAGCAGTTTTTTTTCTTGGTTAATCCCCAGAGAACACCATTATTGGCACTGGTTTTCTTTTTCTCTCTTCATCTCTTCAGCTTTTCTTTTTTCAAAGTTGTCGTTGCCTGGACATCTTCTGTAGGATTGGACCACTGCCTCGAAGGAGAACTCCCGCTCAACTCTTCGGCATTTCATTAGTTTGCGTTCCAAGGTATTGAGGCGAGGTGGATGCCGTTGAAGATGTTGTGCAATTTCCTTTTGTTTTGATATTCTGTGGGTTTCTTTCTGGTTTGATTTGTAAAGTATTTTATTAGAAAGAGAAATTTTTCGGTTTTATGGTGTGATTATTGGATGATCTTATAGTTTGTAGGGAGATTTGTTTGTTTTTCATTTTGGTCAGTGTACATGATCAAAAGCGATAATGCTATGTTGAAGGAGATTTTTTGATTGTTTTGCAATCTCATTGTGATGTGTGACTCGATCCACATTTGTCTAGAACGGCCAGGTTTAGTTTTGAATGTAAATATTGTTGTTTCTTTTTAACTATCGATTGTTCTGTTTAAGTTTCAATTTTTCTGTTTAAGTTTCAGTGTTTATGTTTAAATATCAATGTTTCTGTTTAACTACCTATGTTTCTGTTTAAATTTCATCGTTTCTTTTTAAATTTGCGTTTATTTAGGAAAATGATTTTCGTAAATAACAAGCAAAATGTACAATAATATGCGATAGTTTGTGGCAAACATATGTAACGAATATAAGTTATCCTTTATGCTTAGTTGGTGATAGTTTCTTTGCAAGATCTACAATTGTGTCCGCACTCATGGTAGTGAAGGGAGTTTTTTAAATGGTTAGAGCCAACAAAACTTTGTCTGACATGCAATGACAAAACTTCAAAATGATCTAACGAGGAAGGAAGGCCTACTAAACCATCAGGATGGCCCTAAGATGAAACGGATACGCTCGTAGAATCCAAATACCGACTAAAATCATTTCTGTTTAAACAGAAATTGGATAAATTTAAATAGAGACATAACATGTTAAACAGAAACTTGATAAATTTAAACGGAAACATTTCTGTTTAAACAAAAAACTGTATAATTTTAAACGAGAACAGGGATATGACAAGTATAGCTGAGAAAAAAACATAAGTTTTAAGCGGAAACTAGGATAATTAATCAATAATTAACTTTTACAACTATGTTTCTGTTTAAATATCATCGTTTCATTTTAAATTTGCGTTTATTTATGGAAACAATTTTCATAAATAACGAGCAAAATATACAATAACATGCGATAGTTTGTGCAAACATCTGTAACGAATATAAGTTGTCCTCTATGCTTAGTTGGAAACAGTTTCTTTGCAAGATCTACGATTTTGTCCGCACTCGTTGTAGTAAAGTGAGTTTTTTAAATGGTTAGCGCCTACAAAACGTTGTCAAACATGTAATGACAAAACTTTAAATTGATCTAACGAGTAAGGAAGGCCTAATAAACCGTTATGATCGCCCTGAGGTGGAATGGATACGCTCGTAGAATCCGAATGTCTACTAAAATCATTTCTGTTTAAACAGAAACTGGATAAATTTAAACATAGACATAATATTTTAAACAGAAACTTGATAAATTTAAACAGATACATTTCTGTTTAAACAAAAAAAATGTATAATTTTAAACAGAAACAGGGATATGACAAGGATAGCTGAGAAAAAACATAAGTTTTAAGCGAAAACTAGGATAATTAATCAATAATTAACTTGGACAACTATGTTTCTGTTTAAATATCATCGTTTCATTTTAAATTTGCTTTTATTTATGGAAACGATTTTCATAAATAACGAGCAAAATGTACAATAATATGCGATAGTTTGTGCAAACATATGTAACGAATATAAGTTGTCCTCTATGCTTAATTGACGACAGTTTCTTTGCAAGATCTACAATTTTGCCCGCACTCGTGGTAGTGAAGTGAGTTTTTTAAATGGTTAGTGCCTACAAAACGTTGTCCGACATGCAATGACAAAACTTTAAATTGATCTAACGAGTAAAGAAGGCCTACTAAACCATCAGGATGCCCCTGAGGTGGAACAAATACGCTCATAGAATCCGAATACCTACTGAAATCATTTCTGTTTAAACAGAAACTGAATAAATTTAAACAAAGACATAACATTTTAAACAGAAACTTGATAAATTTAAACGGAAACATTTCTGTTTAAACAAAAAACCAAAAAAAAATGTAAAAATGTATGCAAAAAGGTTTAACATGATGTGATTAGGCGGTTGTTTTCCCACCATTTTTACAGGGCAAGGATGGAATTTCATAATATGGAACCATTCCTAGTGACCTACAGGGGGTAAAAAGGAAGTGAAACAATAAATGAAGGGTTGTCTGAGTTATTCAAAACTCACAGAGTCTGTTTGGGAAGTTTTGAAATTCTTTATGGGTAAACAGTAAGTTTCCCTAAATATTTTTATGACCAAAATATTTTTTACTTAAAAATATCATATTATTTCTAAAAAAATAATTATAAATATATTTTTAAGTAATAAAATTAAATAAATATTATATTTTTATAATTTTGTATTTATATAATTAAATATTTTATCATAATTTTTATTATAAAATTAATATGATTGATTATAAAAAAATTTTATAATTGAAAATATTATAAAAATAATTAATAGAGCAAGTGTGTTTAAAACATAATTATAAATTTTTTCAAGTAATAAAATTAAAGAAATATTAAATATTTTTAAATTTAATAAATTATTTATTAAATTAATTAACTATTTTGACTTAAATTAATTTTTATGAAGAGTATTAAATAATTAATAATAATAATAATAATAGACAATGGGGATAATCTCACCATCCTATTTATATGGTAACTATACCTTTAGACTTATATCAACCAAACATATGAAAAGTAAATGCAGCATTTCTAGTTACAACAAACCAAACAGCAATGACTTAACTTGAAATACAACATTTTTCACTTACAATGTAATTTCACTTATATACAACCAAACAACCCCTTAGACTTCAACTCAACAAGTAAAATTGGATAATATATAAGCGGTTTTTTATGTTTGCCATTGAGTAAGTGTAACTAATTGATAAATAATATTAAGTCAAGCAATAGCCATATTATATGTACAATATAACACAGAAATCAACCACATCAACGTAACAATACTTTCAAGCTTCATGATATACAATAACAAATGCTAATCATATGTAAGCGCACACGCCAATCATACATAAGTGCAAAGGCCAACTGTACGCAAGTGCAAATGCCATTCATATTTGTAAAGGTAAAGGACATTCATATGCAAGTATACATGCCAATCATATCCTAATACAAAGGACAACCATATGTGAGTCTAAAGGCTAACTATATACAAATGCAAATACAAATGGCAATCATATTAGAGGTCAAAGGCCAAATTCTGTTAAAAAGAAGTTCAAATATAATATAAACAAGCCAAATTGTTCACAATGCTCAAGCTAAAATCACCAATTTTACATTAAAATTTCACATTTATACTCAGTTTTTTTTTATGCTATAGATATATATGATCTATGTGCACTATTTTGATCACACCTTACCGATATTTATCCAAATCGCATAATTCTTATTTCTAAAAATTAGAGGAGTACTGATGAGCGCATTTCATATAGACATTTTGCATATCTCCTTGATGGGTTTAACTTGTCTTTTAGTATTCAATTCCTATATTTCGATGCTACTTTGGGTATATTTGCTTATATTTACTTGTTATAATACCCGAATTGATCCCTCTACTTAGGTCAGTATACCCTTTTAGTCTCTCTATTTAGAAATGCTCCCAACTAGTCCCTCTACTCTTGAAAATGAGCCCACTTAGTCTTTTTACACTTTAAAATGACCCAACTAGCGGAGGGCAGAGTGATCTAAGTAGAGGGATTATTTAGGTTATTCTACCTATTTACTTATATCTGTAGTTAAACAGGTCTTGGGGTAAAAGAACAAGATTTGGAGCAAATTTGGCATTAAAAGAACATAATGGAACTTCATCAGGAGAAGTATGGCCGTGTTGAGGAGGTGCTTAGCTCTATGTAGATATCAAGACTTGAAGGTTTTATCTAAAGAAGAGAATCATGGGAACAGAGCTTATAACATGGTTGTACAAATGGAAGCACATCCCATGCACAGGCATACTTATGCCTGTGCAGATTGCTGCCTAGATGATTTCGGAGCTAATGCCAAACCTTAGACCAACTTGTAAAGTGCATGGGCACAAGCACGACCTAGGCATGGCCATGCTTGTATCGGGAAATGTTTTTAAACCCCAAAAGTTGGGGTTTGAAGGGGGACTTGTCTTGGATTTTCTGTGGTGGCTGCCGGACAAACTTCACCACCATCTAGAGAGGGAAGAGAGCTAAAATATTAGAGCACCGATTGCGGTGGAGCTAAGTCGGCGGGAAAGTCCTCGGAGAACAATTGGGAAGATTAGAGAAGCAAAATGGACATTTATGGATTCTTACTTGTTTGTTTTCTCTATCTTTTATATGTTGTGTGAACCCATGAGGGGCTAAACTGTTCTCTGGTGCCTTAGATCTATGAACCTTGAGTTGTGGTGTATTTGATTTACTAATTTACTTTGTATGTGGGATTTTCTTGAATTCTTCTATGTTATATTATGTTTTGCAATTTCATTGTGCGTAATTGATGTAGTTGCAAACATTCTTGTTAGGGTATATGATACGATCCAAATTGCACGTGTGTACCGCAAGTGCACTGGAGTCGAAGAAATAAAATACCCTTGTGAGTGGGTAGTCAAATCCACAGTGAACGGAAGTATTAGTAGTAACCAATTCTTAGTTATCCAGTCAAAATCAATTATTTATGATGAAGTGAACTGATTGCAAAAATGTTAATAAGCAAGCAAGGAAGATCTCAATCAATAAAGATGAATTACCTGGGTAATACTTCCCCTAGGATCTAAATTGAAGCTCACGACTTGCTAAATACTTCTAAACCAAGTTTAATTAGCTGAGGTAATCCAAGAACAACCGGCCCTTGCCTCCAAGCCACCGGTACTAGTCATCTACGAGGTCCTTGTGGAGAAATCACTCAATCTCACCCCTCACACTCTATATGACAGCAATAAGCTCTAGGGAAACCTAAGAGCGAAATCAATTCATAAGGATAGATCTAACCCTACTTTCAATCGAAAGATCCCAAACCCCCTACAAGGTCCCGGCGGAGAAATCTCTCAATCTCACGCATCACACTAAATATGGTTGCATAGAGTCTAGGGAATATGGAGATAGGAAATACTCATTGGAAGGGAAAGGGGACACTCCACTATCTCATGACTCACCCTCTTAACTCTCTTTAACCTTGGAGTTCTAACTCTAATAGAGACCTTTCTCTCATCAAAGTAACAAATCATGCATATACAATCAACCACAAGGAACAATAAAACATGCAAGCTATGGGAACACAAGATTAAAACTCAAATCATCTCAGATTTAATAGAAAACATAAAGCAAATTAATACAAACAATAAGATCCCAGGGTTCACATGCCTAAATACCTACTAGGGTTTAGCCCTCCATGGAGCAACTTACAAAACAAAGATTAATACAATGAAAAGCAATGTAAACCATAGAGAAAAACCCCCTTGAATCCGTGATGATGGCCTTGATGGGTCGCTCAACATCTTGAAGAATCCTTCTCCGAAGCCAGGTTGCCGAAGGCCCCCTTAATGCTATGACGGAGGAAAGATCGATCAAAGTTGGTGAAGAATGACCCTCAATTTCGCCAAAGACCTCCTCTAGAACCATAGCCGCTTTACCTTTTAAGTGTTCGCAAAAAGTCCTGCAAAAAGTCCCCAAAGAATAGGGCAAATAACTTATTTATAGTCATAAATCGCGGCTGTCACACGCCTTTACGTGGCCGTGTGAGCTGCAAGAATTTCTACTCGGTTGCGTGAACAGTGTTTATGATACAGTACATCTGCAGTAAAATACTACAGTGATTTTAACAGTACTTAGCTATAGTCTCTTCATAAACATGGTTCAAATACTCTTTTCTTGAGGCCACATAGTCAGGCACACGTTCATATGGTAGGCTATACGACTTTTCTTCGTTGACTCATCATTTGAAACGTCTTGCATTTTTCACAAAGAGAAGAAGCATGGAGATGTGACTGCCTTTGTTTCCTTCAAACTAGCAAATTGGCTTGACTCCTCTTGGAAATTGGCACACACCTCCATGTTCATGAGCTCCTTTTGTGTCTTGATCCTTAGATTGAACAAGAACTCTGAAAATGTGTCTTTATAGCCTATCTTTGCTTCCTTTTTTCCCTTCAAGGCATTCACAGCCTAATTGTACAAAAGAACACCAAATACACTATATGAGACATAAACTATGGTAAAAATGATGCTCAATGCATGTAACACATATAACAAAATATGTCTACTCGAGCACTTATCAGTACACATAGAGGATCATGATCGAGTGAGTGCCTAGAGATAGGGTGTATGGTGTTAAGCCTTCCGAATTAGGGTGACCCTTCTGTCCAAGAGGATGTACTTGATAGTCATTGTAGTAGTCAATACATATTCTTCATGGGGAGTAGTCCAGGAAACTGATTCATTCTAGTGTCTCTTATCCAGTTCAATTCCCTACTTATTTCCACCCTTCTTTCATTCTTTACTTCTTTGTAGATTCTTAGATTTATACTTCCCCAATCTTTTGATTCGATTAGATACTAAAGGATCAATTATTATTAGGAGCTTCCTAGTCCCTGTGAATTCGACCATCCGACCTATTAAGATACACTTTACTACTTGTATGATCTGTGCACTTGTGGATAGCAAGGGGTTGCATTAACAAGTATAGGTATAACATATTTTAATTGGATAATATTCTAAGTTTTCCCTACATTATGACTTAAATTTGTATCCATCCTAGTTTTCATACCTTTGAAATAAAAACTTACTTTAGTGAAACTTTCATAACTCAAAACATTAGCATCAAAATACAAAAAAAAACTTGTAGAGGAATAGAGAAGACATAAATTAACACTTTTTCTTATTTGAACATAGTCCAAATCTATTTCTACAATCCTAAAACATATCATCATATGTGTAGTTTGAAATATATTATCTCAAAATCTTCAAGTCCAATGACTCCAAAATTTTACAAGTAATGAGATTAGATATAACTGAACATCTCCTCTATTTTTCATTTTGTATATTCCCCTTTGCATGTTACAAAATATACCTCTCAATATGTGCATAACTGATAAGTGCTTGAAAATGAGTATTTTGCATATCATTTATAGCACCAAACTAGTATAAAATTTTATTCTTTGGTTCACCATGGGCTTTTATTTCATTTTAGGGCTAAAGAAGTGAATGTGGAGGCATTTTGAAGCAAAACAGATCAACTTGATAAATCAGGGCACTATCACAACTAACAACACCATTGGTCAGATGTCACCACGACCGTTGTCTAGTTCTATCACGTCCGTGACCCAGTCATGCTAGTGTGGAGCCACAGAAGAGAGCACAGAAGTCACAGTGGCCTTCACAACAACCGTTGTAGATCATAACGCTCATGGTCAATTCACACAACACCGAGATAGACCGTTCCAAGATGTGACTTATGGCCCAAGTAACAAAATTTACTCACCACGGCTTTCACAACAGCCGTGGTGGGGCCGTGGTGGAATCAGATTATAAATAACCCTTGGTTTTACAAATCAAGAAGGATTCATTAATCAAAATTGGTTAGAGGCGGCCATATTTCTGGAGACTTGTGCGGTTGGAGACAAGATTCATTATTATTTTAGCGGATTCAGGTGAGTTTCTCAAGGAGGATTCAACGTGCATTGATAGTGGAAAGCGCATGAAGAGATTTGGTGTTTTGTTGACAATGTTAGGATCTTCTCAACCTCATCCATCGGTGACCTATTAAAGGGAGTTAGTTTAGGAATTCTTTTGCTATTTTTCTAGTGGATTATTATTATTCATTAGTTGATACTGTTATATCCATTAGAGGACCCGAATTCAAGGGGAACTACATGTCAATGTATCTTGATCTTTACTTGTGAATCTTTATTGGCAATATATATTCTATCTAGTTATCTTTGATTAAATACATGATTGTTTAATGTTATCTTATTAATGTTGTGAGGAAGAGATTCTCACTCATTAGAACACCCATGCCTTATTAGATCTATGCACATTAAGAGATTATGTATTGCTAGATTTTTGGATTTAGTGGAGTTAGTTGACAATGTTAGGATCTTCTCAACCTCATCCATCGGTGACCTATTAAAGGGAGTTAGTTTAGGAATTCTTTTGCTATTTTTCTAGTGGATTATTATTATTCATTAGTTGATACTGTTATATCCATTAGAGGACCCGAATTCAAGGGGAACTACATGTCAATGTATCTTGATCTTTACTTGTGAATCTTTATTGGCAATATATATTCTATCTAGTTATCTTTGATTAAATACATGATTGTTTAATGTTATCTTATTAATGTTGTGAGGAAGAGATTCTCACTCATTAGAACACCCATGCCTTATTAGATCTATGCACATTAAGAGATTATGTATTGCTAGATTTTTGGATTTGAGTTTGATTAGGTCTTCTAGTGGAGTTCTTGAACTTAAGGCGGACATAGGAGGCTGGGGTGGAAGAGATTCCATCTTAAGTTCCTTATTTTTGAGACCTAGTTGCCAAGAGATTGGGACCAGTAGGCCCTTGAATTCCCCTAGCCCAATACTAGATCAAATTGTCACCTCTTATGATATTACCAGTAGTTGTTGAGGGAATCGTCATACAATTGTCCAACTCTTTCTAATTGCACTTCACTATCCTCAATTATACTTTATTAATTAGTTTATAGGAATAGAGTTAAGAACCAACATAGACATCGGGTTATTGATTAAGTAAAAAAGAAGTAATAGGAGCCTCTCACCATTCCTTGAGGAATATGACTCTCGTGCTCACCATGAGGTATTAATTGATAACCCATGCACTTGCGTTATATATACACATAAAGCATGCGCAAAGTTTTTTAGCATCTTCGTCGGGCAATGCCTAGTCGATGGATTCTATGAAAACTCGTAGCTTATTATTTTAGCCAGGCTATTCTTTGGATTTTTAGGGGCCACTAGCACAGCCTTTACCACACCCGTGGTTAGGCCGTTACCAACACAATGTACCAGAGGACAACAGTGGTCAACACTTAAACAATTTTGATCATTCATTGAGTTGACAACAGTTTCGTAACACCCAGATAAAGGGCGTTGTTCCTTGTTTCTAAAGAGCATTAACAACGAGCATTGTACGACTATTGTGAAGACCGTTACTGAAGAATATAAGGTTGTTGTCGACAACCCCTTGGGATTTTTCACTCAAATCTTTTGTTCTTCTCTTCCACTTCACTGAAGATTTCTCTATTGCATTTGCGAGACTTGCCTGGAGCATTTTCTTATTGTTTATTGTTGATTTGTGCATCATATCTTTGATTTTCACCGCGAGTTTCTCTCCTCCTCTTGGCCAAATTTGTAATAATTTTAAACCCTCATTTAAACCTTGTTTTTATTGTGTATTAATGGCATGAAATAGTTTGGAATGTTGTCGTAAGTGTTTTGATGTAAATTTTAATAAAACAATCAATGTATGATAATTTTTCGCCACAATCAGGCTCCACAACGGCCGAACCCTGATGAACAACGACCATTGTTGAGACCGTTGTGTTCAAATTTGATGCTCACTACGGGATGAGCCACAACGGACGTTATACACCCATTGTGACCTTTCTCCCACCCATCTTGCTTTAGCAATAGCTAGCAATGAGCGTAGCCTATTGTTGGCAACCTCTTGCTCACTTTGAGAACATAACAAGCTCACAACGGCATTGTGCGTCCATTGTGACCTGAACTAGTGTATAACAGATGTTGCTGATCTAGACAGTGGGATGTTGTGTACCCATTGTCACTTTAAAGAGATATACGACGACTGTGGTAATGGGCGTGTTGAGACCATTATGGTCCAAGAACAACCATGGTATGCTCGTTGTGCACCTATTATCTATTTCTGCTTGCAATTTTTCATATTCTTTTTATTGATTTCATATTTCTTTTGAATTGCAGGATATGGGTGAAAAGAGGACAGCTACCTACCCACAGGTGAAATCCGAGAAGAAGAACAATACTTGACACACCTCTTGCGTGCATGTACCGCAAGGGCATGGTTGTCAAAGTAAAAAAGTACCCAATGAGTCGAGTGGTTGAATCTACAGGGAACGAAAGTATTAGTAGTAACTACTTCTTAGTTATCTAGTCAGAATCAAGAATATGGTGAAATGAACTCAATCACAAGAATATGAATGTTTCAAGCAAGCAAGGAAGAGTAGAAATGAGAGAAGTCTTAATCAATAAAGATGAGGTACCCTGGCAATGCTCCCCTTAGGATCTAACATGAAGCACAAGATTTAGCATGTGTTTCTAAACCGAGTTAAACGAGTCAAGGAAATCGAAGAATAATTGTCCTTGCCTCTAGGCCATCGATACTAGTCCCCTACGAGGCCTCGGTGGTGAAATCACACAATTTCAACACCTCACACCACATATGACCGCAATAGACTCTAGAGATTCCTAAGAGTACACCCGATTCCTAAGGATAGACCTAACCCTACTTATAGGTGAAAAATCCCTAACCCCCTACAAGGTCCCGGTGGAGAAATCTCTCAATCTCACTTCTCACACCAAATATTGTTGCATAAAGCCTAGGAAATACGGAGATAGAATATACTAATCAGAGGGGATATGGTACACTCCACTATCTCATGACTTACCCTCTCAACCCTCTTAAATCTTGGAGTTCTAGCCCTAACAAAGACCTCTCTTTCACCAAGGCCAACAAATCATGCAAACAAATCAACTATAAAGATTAATACAGCATGCAAACAATGAGAAAACAAGATTAAAATTAAATTAAACTCAAATTAAATAGAAAACACAAAGTAAATCAATACAAAGATAAGATCCTAGGGTTCACATGACCAAATATCTACTAGAGTTTAGCCCTCCACGTGGCAAATTACAAAATAATTAATTCAATGTAAATTAATAAAAGCCATGAAATAAAACACCCTTGAATTTATGATGATGGCCTTGATGGGTCGCTCAACGTCTTGAAGGATCCTTCTCGGAAGCTAGGTTGCCGATGGCTCCCTCTATGATATGACGAAGAAGAGATCTATCAAATTTGGTAAAGAACGCTCCCCAAATTTGCCAATTACCTCTCAAAACCCTAACCGCTTTGTCTTTCAACGCTATCCAAAAGTCCCAAAGAATAGGGCAAAAGAGCTATTTATACTTAAAACTCGTGTCTGTCTTGTGCTTTCACACGATCGTGTGAGCCTCCCACATGCTTGTGTGGGTTGCAAAACCGCCCACGCGACCATGTGGAAATTTCACCTGATCTCATGAACAGTGTCTTGCTCTTCATAGCAAGGCTTTAACACTCTTCTCTTGAGGCCATATGGATGGCCACACGTCCGCGTGGTAGGTTATGAGGCTTCTCGTCATCGAACCATCATTGGGAAAGTTCTTGAATTATTCACACAAGTAGAGACATGGGAGTGTGACTGCCTTTGTGCCCTTCCAACTCGTAATTTTTCTTGAATTCTCTTGGAAGTTGGCACACACCCCCATGTGCATGAGCTCCTCTTGTGTCTTAATCCTTATGTTACACAAAAACTCCCAAAAGGCACCTTCATAAACTATCTTTGCTTCATTTTCTTCTTTCAAGGCCTTCGCAACCTATTTGAACAAAGGAACACCAAATATACTTTATGAGACATAAACCATAGTAAAAATGATACTTAATGCGTGTAAAACATATAGAGAAATATGTTTACTTAAGAATTTATTAATATTGGTGAGTCTTCTCAACCAACGGTACCCCACTTTGGCGATCTTGAGAACATGGCACGTTACAATGACACGTGGATCAGAGCACTTCACTAAGGGGTGGTTGATCGATTGGCTGGTATTTGAGAAGATCGGTCTCACTGACGAGGTATGAGACTTGATCTCAGTGCTGGGATGGGAGCAGTTTTTCGACATCGACAAGCCAACTTAGTTAGAGCTCACCATTGGGGTGATGAGCTCGTTTGAGTTGGATCCAATGATCATTAGCCTTAGTCATTAGGAGACGATCAACTTCTAGATGTTTCGCGAGGAGTATCTTATGTCCTACACGGATTTCTCCATTAGGATGGGGCTCGTCGTGGTGGAGTATACTCTCACCCAGTCCTTCTCCCAATTCCATGTTGACTTGTCGGTCCACCTGAGCCCAGTTCAGGTGTGGACCCAGGTACTTCGAGCCAACGAGACTTACACATGCATTATCCAAAGGCATCTGCTTGGGGATGACCAACATTGTGCTATATCCACGCTATTATGTCAAAGACGCTGATCAAACAAGGAGACAACATGGGGGTCATGAACCTCTGGGAGCTAGACTTTCTCTGGAGCATGGTGGCATCGGAATCGATCCACATTGGCCATGCTCTTGCATGCCAGTTGCGTCATCAAGTTCATAACCCCAGATTGACCACCATCTTTATTGGTTCTTACATCACTAGGCTTGCATAGGAATTTGGCCTAATGTACTATTGCTCAGGCATGCGGCGCATAGAAGGCATACGCTCGCTCAAAGTCACCACACTCCGGGCAATGCGCGGGATAGAGTGAGGGGACACACCCTATGGGATGTAATTCTGGGTGGTTCACGGGTTAGACTCAGAGTCTTCGAACGATGAGGAGTGTCTCCCATCGACCGCTGTTCCTCCCTTGGCTTCATTTTTAGTATCTGTGGCTGTTGTTCATGTCCCATCGACTACGACACCAACTCCATCCATCCCACCTACAATTAAGGAGCTCATGGTTCTTTTCTAACAGGGTTAGGAGAGGATCGATGGTCTGCTCCATCGGATACTAGCGCATCTTGAACACCAGGACCCTCCGTTCGCTCCGATGCCTACTTCACCGATCGTACCAGCTCTAGTGGTGCTGGAGTCTCTTCCATCTCCACCGACATCATTGGCCCTCTACTATTTCTACACTTTTCTAGACTTCCCTTGCCAGCTTCCACAATTTTAATTTTATTTTCTTCACTATATATTTTTACTTTTTAGTATTTATAAATTTTATTATATATTCAGCAAGGGACATGTACATTTTATTATATATTCAGCAAGGGACATTTACCCTGCTACCTTTGTACACACATTTTGACTATAGTGGATTTTAATTTTTTTTACTACATTTCATTTTTATTTTTATTTCTTTGGTTATGCTTAATTCCCTTCATTTATTTCTTTGTCAAGGTTGAAGTGATCGGGTGTTATTTTGACCCGCACAACTAGGAGCCTAGACAAGGGTAACTTTAACACCCTTGTCGCCCCAACTAAGAAACCAAGGGAGCACTTGGATCTACATACTTTCATTTTTCTATTTTTATTATTTTTACCACTTACACTTATGCATATATGCGTACATTGGGGACAATGTACATCTTTAAGTGTGGGAGGGAGTGTGTGATTTTTTTCATTGTTCCTTGTAATTTTTTTTTCTTTTTTTCGAAAATAATGGTGTTTGTGCTTTATACATGCTAGTGTAGACCTATAAAGGCATTGCACTTATTCGTTGGAGTTTCTCTAGTATAGGGACATGATATGTGTTAGATTAGCATTTTTTCAATGCTTCTCAAGAGTTAGGCTACTTTGCAAGTTTTTGCTATGTCTTGTGTCCTTGTTGATACACTTTGCACCTTATATCTAGAAATTGATGTTCTATAGTAGGGGTATCATTAGTTTTTTTATTGTCTTGTTTTAGTTAAATTGTATTTACAGAAGAAAGAGTTACCTCCTTTACAGTGAGTAGTCGCTCACGATAAGTCGGATATAAAGTTTGCCCTAATGGAAGAGAGAGTTGCCTCTTGGGAAGTGTAGAGATATTGAATAAAACCTCCAAAAAAATTTTACAACACGATCTAGTCTATAAGATAGTGAAACAAGAGACAAACACTTGAGAGAGTATTTTTCACTGTAGAGTAGACTACTCTTTGCAAAGCATGTTCATGTTATCTAGCATTTGATTGTTTCATTATACTGTTGAAACTCCATCATTTTTAGCCTTAGGTTAAGTACTTATCATTTCTTTTAATTCTTATTTTTCTCTATTTGCTTGAGGGCAAGCAAACATTGAAGTGTGGGGAGGTTTGATAAGTGGTTAAAAATTCATATTTCACATATCATTTATGCTACATTTAGCATGATATTTTACATATTTAGCACCAAAATAGTACATAATTTCATTCTTTTCTTCACCATGGGCTTTTATTTCATTTTAGGGCTAAAGAAGCGAATATGGAGGTATTTTGAAGCAAAACATATCAACTTGATAAATAAAGGCACTATCACGGCTCACAACTTCTGTGGTCAGACGTCACCACACCCACTGTCCACTTCTATCACGTCGGTTACCCATTTGTGTCAATGTGGAGCAATAGAAGATAGCACAGAAGTCACAACGGCCTTCACAATGGCTGTTGTAGATAATAATGTTCATGATCAATTCACACAATGTTGAGACAGGTTGTGCCATGATGAGACTTGTGGCCCAAGAAAATTTTTTTACTAACCACAACCTTCACAACGGGCATAGTGAGGCCATGGTGGACTTAGGTTATAAATACTCATAGGTTTTACAAATAAAGGAGGATTCTTTTACTGAAATTGGTTAGAGGTGGTTGGATTTATGGAGACCTTTGAGGCTTGGATGAGATACATAATTATTTCAGCGGATTCTAGTGAGTTTCTCAAAGAGGATTCAACATGTATTAAAGAGATTCGGTGTTTTCTTGATAATCTTGGGATCTTCTCAACCTCAACCATCGGAGACCTATTAGAGGGAGATATTTTTCCTGTTGATTATTGTTATTCATTAGTTGATAATTTTATATCCATTAAATGACCCCATTTTGAGGGGAATTTCATGTCAATGTACCTTGATCTTTACTTGTGAATCTTTATTGGAAATAATGTATTCTTTCTAGTTATCTTGGATTCAATGCATGATTATTTAATGTTATCATGTTGATGTTGTGAAGAAGAGATTCTCACTCATTAGAACACCCATGCCTTGTTAGATCTATGCACATGCTAAGAGTTTAGGTATTGCTAGATTTCTGGATTAGGGTTTGATTAACCTTTCTAGTGGAGTTCATGAACTTATGGTGGACATAAGAGGCTAGGTTGGAAGGGATTTCATATTAAGTTCTTAGTGTTTTAGGTCTGGTTGCCAAGAGATTGGGACCAATAGCCTTTTGAATACCCCTAATCTAATACTAGATCAAATTGTCACCTCTTAATGTTATATTACAAGTAATTGTTGAGGGAGTTGTCATACAATTAACCAACTCCTTCTAATTGCACTTCACAATCCTCAATTGTACTTAATTAATTAGTTTGCAGGAATAGAGTTAAGAATCAACATAGAAGTCAGGCTATTTATTAAGCGAAAATGAAGTAATAGGAGCCTCTCGCCATTTCCTAAGGAATATGACCCTCATGATCACCCACGAGGTATTACTTGACAACCTGTGCACTTGCAGTACATATATAGGTAAAGCGTGCGTCAATAACCATTTCTTTGATAGGTCCTCTAAATGGGTTATAACTCCCATATTCTAAGTCTTAACAAACTACAATTTTGGAGGTGTATAATTGAGACAAATTACAACAATACTCTACTTCTATAATTTTCCATGTTCAAATTCTAGGTTCTCCGAATTGAAAATAAAAATTTAACCAATTCAATTGCCAAATTGGAATTTACAAGCCTTCTTATTCCATCAACAAAAATATGTAATCTCAACTCAAATCATCCTACAACATATCATAGAGCCAAATCTCATCAAGTATCGAATCTTTCACCCATGTAGTCTGATATCTAAAGAAAGGAAAGATAAATACAAATTAATATTTATCTCTTTAGATATCTTAAGCTAAACTTCAATCTCTCACATATTTTCTTCTAGTCCATCTTCTCATCTCGTTTCTCTAACTATGTGGTGGGGTGTATGTCTAGTGCCTACATGGGCCCACACTATACACAAGTGCACATGTCGTCTCAAGCAATAAAGTATTTAACTTAACAATTCAAATGAGGAATCTAAATAAAGAAAATAAAATTGGACTTCTAACAGAAAACTTTTAAAATAATTGAGAAGACTTGTCATCAACGGGAGATACGTAGGCAAAGAATCCTGCTAGAGTTTCTAATGAAGCTTTATACGAGGATAATGGATTGCTATTGATTGGATGATAGCCTACTTGTTCCTAAAGTATGCTAGCCCCTTTCTCAAGATGACAAACAACTAATTCCATATGGAATTTTTTTTAGAATCTCTCCTCAACTTATAACCCTATGATTATATTATGGTTTATAAACTCTAGAAGAGGATTGAACTAGATCTCCTAAATTACTCTAATCCTTTTCTCTGAATGATAAATCTCTAATTCCATACAGGGTTAAATTAAGGCCTCTCTCAAATATTACCCTCTATTATTGTACCAGCACTCAATGGAATTAGAAGGTGATGTTCATCCTATGAGAGAATTTGTTGCAAAGTCTTACCTCAATTTACTCACAAATCCCTTCATTTGTTCTAGATCTATACATAGATGATCTGTCAATCTCACACATGTGATCAAATTTAAGACAAATTTCTAACTATTTCAGGAATCATGGCATCACATCCATACATAACTGAATCAAACTCAAATCAATATAAAGTATCCTAGGATATTTAGCTCCCAATAATCAAGGAATATATCATAAGAGATGAAGAAAACATAAAGTAAACTCCTTCTGTCCCAAAGACTTGACTATGAGTTAGCTTGCGATGAGATATGCTACCTCGAACCTGTTCGTGCGGCCCCCTTCATGAGTTTCTTACCAATTGAACCTCCTCTAACGATGAAAGTCTTTCCTCTATCACAGTGTAAGCCCTCTCTTTGTCCAAAAGTCAAAAGACTATGTGGATTTCCCCTAATCATAAAGCTTTGGGCCTTTTATAATGCTTGGAAGACAGACTTAGAAATCATTATGATCCTTAAGGTTGTAAGGCTTGCTGCTTCCCGATGCTCAACACCATAAGAGATCTTACAGGGGTAAACTAGAGATGAGTGTTTAATTATGCATATTATCCACATTATATTTTTAGCACTTGACATGCATTTTGCATTGATTCCAGCCAATTTTTGGTGCTTAACTTCTATTTTTAGTAATTTAAGACTATTTAAATCCTCATGGAGCAAAAGGAATGATCGTGACTATAACAAAAAACACTATAGCATATCACTGTAGTAAGGTTACTGCAACATTGAGGAAAAATTCAAATAGAACAATTCACGTCCTTACCTAAGGGTGGCCCAGAGGCGTGGATTAATTGCCCATGGGCGTGGGTGAGCTCCGAAGGTTATGGGTTGACCCATGGCCTTACTTATGACCTTGGGTTACTAGCCGAAAGCCTTAACCATGGGCATGAGTTGGTTATGGCTCACCTTTTTGTTCTTCTCAATTTTTGGCATGACAAGATAGAGTAATATACTGGCTCTTCTATGACAGTGGATACCTAGTGGGCTGTTACTCTAGGGTTCGGGTATAATAGGCGAGGAAGTAATTTGATGAGGATCTTTGGCTAACTTTGGCCAGCTCGAGGAGACATCTTTCCTATGTGACTGTGGATTGAAAGAAAGGGTTTCGCCTAATATTTTGGAGGAGATTTGATCAATGATGGATGATGAGTGTACAGTTGTTCATTATTTTATACCATTTTGTACGCTCATTAGGCATGTATTAGAGTTATATTTTGGAATTTGATGTTAACATGCTCTATTTTACATTCTTAGTCTTTGGACAATGCTTAAATACAAGAAAGAGCAAAAAGAAGCATTTTAGAGCCAAAATGATGAAGATGGAGCTCTCTTGGCATTAATCGATTAAGGACAGGCCAAACAGACTCACTTACGGGCACTTACATCGATAATTATTGCTGTAAGCCTCTTCTATAGAATCTTGCGGGCATGCTTATGCATGTAAAAAGGAGGATAAAGATATTTGGAGAGATTTACGAGTAGAACTTACACCCGTAAGCTGGACCGTAAGGATCATCTAGAGGAGCTTACAAGTAGATCATACGAACATAAGAATTAGCGTAAGGGGCATACAGAGAAGCTTACAGTTTAGCGTTTATAGCGATAAGCTGGATAGTAACACCATAGAGAAGACCTTATAGATGGAATTTGCAGTCGTAAGTGATCCCGTAAGGCTTGTCACCCATCATCCTCAACTCCTTACGGGCACATCCTTACCGCCGCAAGCAGCCCGTAAGTGGTATAACATTAATATTCCTAATGAGGGTTTCTAGGGCATCTTTTATTTGATTGAGGGGTGAGGCTGAGGGGAAGAAGAAGGGTTAATCTCTAGTGCTTTGGAGGAAATTTTAGAGGGAGATTCGACCCATATACCTTGCAGAAGGAGGATTGTAGCCGTCAAGATTAGTTTGGTTGAGTCCATGGAAGGTCCTTTGGGTTTTTTCAACAATTATCTTTTAGCACAATTGAGAAGGGGGTTTTCATGTCTCCTTTTATTCTCTTCATGTCTTATTATTTGGATTTTTGCACTCTATTAATGGAGGACTAATTTTGTAGATGTTCGGGCATAGTTGAACTCTAGAGTTTTGTTCTACTTGACATTAGTTGTGGATCTTGTTTATTTATTTATTTCTTAATTGCAATCCATGTTATTTGAATCCAATTGCGTGTTTTGTGTGGCTTGATTTCTAATGAGGTAAAAGCCCTAGTTCTCATGTATGATGTGCTTTGTGACGAGTAGAATTACCAACCTAGCATAGATATGTTGCGATTGGAGGGGATTGTGAGTAAGCCTACCAATGGGGTACTTTGGAGTCGAGAGTTCTTCTTGCTCAATCCTCCTGAATGGATTAACAAGTGATTTTCATGTTCTTTACTATCATAGGGGATAGATTTTAGGAGAAATAACATTTCTCTTCTGTATGGGATTAGGGATAATTTCTTTGTAAGAAGGATTATCTATTTAAAAAATTCTTGTTAATCCACATTGAAAATTCATAGCGTGCAATGTGATTGTGGGGTGCCTGTATTAGCATTGTACTGAATTAGTTCCTAGTCATCCTTGTAAGACGGTTTTTGTATATCTTAGGATTTCTCTTAGTTCAAATAGGATTGCATACAACCTTTGTCCTACACTTAACAAACCCTAGATTGATACTATGCCAGGCATCCCTTCTCTCCCTAATTTCTCGACTTTTTTTATTCCTTTATTCTTATTTTCTTCAATGTAGTTTCTTAGTCTACTCACACAGATCACAACTTTAGGTTAAGCTATTTTTCGGGATGAGGGCTAGTACTAGTACTCTCATTTTTCTCTGTGGATCGATACCCTACCTTTGTGCACACTATTACTACTTGATCTGCGTGGACACTTACACCCTTATCAATTGAGTTTGGAGAAGAAAATCACCAATTCTTTCCACTACTTAGCAAGAACTCACTGAAGATAAGAAGAGACGTCCAACACCTACACCACATCATTGAAGGAGTTTATCATGTTTTATTTTCTTGAGTTATATTCCATGAATTATATTGTGAACATCTTCATTATGATAGTGTAAGCGTTATTTGGTATTTATGCATTAGGGAAATTTAGCAAGCTTGCAATTAGATTTCATTTCATATATTAGTTTATGTTGATTTGGTTGTGTTTTTTTATAGTGCTGGATTCATTGTAGCAAGAGTTAAAATCTACTTATTTTGTCTTGTACTTGGTGAGATAAGATACCCTGACTTTTAGGACATAGACCAATTGAAAAGAATCATGATGCACATTGAGATAGGGTATTGTAATTCTTATGTTTAGTGCCAGAGAGAGAATTTCACCATAACTTAAGAAGGGTTAGATAGATAATCTTGCCCTGATCTTGAGAGATTTATTGGGTGTATTGCAATCATATGAAACTCATGCTAGAGATAGATTTTGCTAGAGTTTTAAAGAGCTTATTTGTTGTTAGACTCGATAGAGTTATCTTTGAAATCTCTAAGGTCCAACCACTTCAATCTCTAACCCAATCTAAATGTCCAAATACAAGTGTAGCCATATGCGGAACTGTGTTTGAATACCTTTTCTCATTGATTGGTTTCTTCTCTAAATTTACTTAACATCTTTTGGTTTCCTCATTATTGGATTTAGCAATTTTCAATTTAATCTCACTTCACACATATTGTTAGGCTAGAAAATTGAAGAGATATTAGTACTAGTACTCTCATTCTTTGAGGGATACAATGACCCCACTAACCATTTTATAACTTGTACAATGCGTGCACTTGCAGACATGACCACTCAGTCGGATTGCATCAAATATCCCACCATAAACTCCTCTATGAATACCTTCTTTTGACTCAATTCATAATCCTACGAACCTTGATCATATATTCTGGGTTATAACAGTAAACACTTCTTAAAAGTCTCTATTCTGGGCTTCTTTAGTTCAAATCAGCTATAGTTTACTCCCACAACTTCATATATCCTTATTTATCACCGAAAATGAAACATAAACTGATAAATCCAATAAATAGATGTAAAGTATATCAAATAATAATAATAAATATGTACATTTAAGTACTTATTACAAAAAAAGCTCTTTGAAATTAAACGAAAGTTCTCTTAGTGCTACAGTAAAATAATGCTACAACGCTTCAACAATTACGATTTTGCCTTGCATAGCCTGTGCTATTGTAAAATTCATATAGTACCATTTTTTCCATTCTGCAATATTTACTAGAAGAAAAAAAGCAAACAACTAATTTGTCCTTTGTCATGTATATCCGATCCTGCATCCACTTTTAAACAAATAAGAAGAAACTTTGCATGTACATTCTAGGGCTCTTCAACAAGATGTACATCCTGAAATGGAATACATGCCAAATGTAATGCGTGTAGACTATGAATGTTACATAAACACTTATGATAATGTCTATCGGGTTAACTAGACTGCTAAGAGTGGAAAAATCTAGGTCTTGAGTTATGAGATTTCACTTTATTCTTTGAATTCGAGTTAGGGATTCCAGCCATAGGAATTCTTGATGAGAATTATATTTTAGAGAGTTTTATAGCTTGATTGAATCTCATTTAGGATCCTTAACCTTAAAATTAGCTTTGGGTGCTTGGAGTAAAGAACCTTAGCTTAGTTAAAATCTTTTAAAAATCGACCAACTCATCCAGTCTTGACATTAATGATCAAATATTTTAAAGGGCAAGGAAAGATAATTAAACTCTAATACTCATATCATATAGGAATCTCTCTAATGACCTTCAACTCATTACTTTTCTTTTATTATTGAAATTCCCACTTTTAGCACAATAAACAACTATTCAATTTATCAATTAACACCAAAAGTAACGTTTTTTTGAATTCTTGGAACCGATGGTCCTCATGAGGAAACTGTATTATACTAAACTCTATATTACTTGTTGACTAGTATACTTACTAGCAACACCTATTGAGTACCATACTTTTAGCAAATGAGAATGGTATGAGAATGATGATACAAGAATGAAGTGAAGTGGTTTTGTATGGATATGATGACCTTTGATTTAATAAATATGATGTGAAAATTTCCTCATAATCTCGCTTTTGTTGAGCTTTTGTTGAGATTGAGTCAGTTATTCAATTTTGTTCATGCCCTTAATGCGAAATTATGTTCATTTAGATAATTTATAATATTTAGTTCGAAGGATTATGTTCATGCCTTTGATGCGAATGGAGAAAATTGGGAATGAGAAAAAGCAAATGGAAAAAATGTTCATGCCTTAATGCGAATGGAGAAAATTGGGAATGAGAAAAGCAAATGGAGAAAATGTGACAAAATTAGGTTCACGCCCTCAATGCGAAATCATTGGCATTTAGTATAAATAATGAGATACATTTAATGATAAATAAACTACTTTATTATTTTGAGTAGATTTATTCACCTTTAATTATTCATATTAATTACTATTTATTTAGATAATTTATAATATTTAATTTAGCTATTATAATTCACAGGATAATTCCCTTTGATTATTCACTTTATTTGTTATAATTAAATGTTGAATTAAATAATTTATCATAATTTATGAAATATTTAGTTATAACACATATTTAATTATTATAATTAAATATTTAAATTATAAAGAAATGTCTAAACCTTGGCAACCTCATCCTCTCAATTTGGGGGAATGAGATTTCTCAAAGCCCCCTAACTTGGGGTATTCCTTTCAATATACACTTGTAATGTACACATCATGAACAATTTAGACATGAATGACAATTTTAAGCATCATGGAGCCTGATGAATTCCACATGATTATTTTTAGACTTAGTACATCCATTAAATTAATTATATAATTGGTATTCTGCTTTTCACCTTATTACTTGATAATGACATGTGCATTAATATAGTTGTTTTCACACACATCTACTGTTTATGAGTTGCTTTTCAAATTGTATGGAGGCTGCCAATGTCTTTTTAATCGATTGAAAAATTTATTATGTACTTTGTTAAAGAAATTAGACTTTGGCCAGTGTAGGGCCTACTTGTCAGAGCAAGTTTTTTTTTTTTTTTTCAAGTTAAAAATAAAAAAGATTTTCCAAAAATAATGCATAAGCGCACACTTAAAAAAAAATTTGAAACTATATTTCATTTTTATTTCTCATATTATAAAATGTCAGAAACATATTTTGAAACAATAGCTTCTATTTCACAAAATTAACAACTTTGTTTATAAGCTTCATGAATAATGATCAGACGTCTTGAATGTACGTTTTCTAGCATAGACCAACGGACTTTTAGTTTTAAAAATCCTACCATAGTTAACATTACGTATCTAAATTATTGATAAACCTATATTATATACATAATTTACATATATTTTATATGCACTTTGCTTGCTTTCTCGCATGTTTTTTATATTTTAGTGTTGCATTAAGTATTTTGTGTGTTAATGAACCAAAAGATAGGTTTTGGGACAAAAGAAGGTGAATATGAGTGAATTGGAGCAGAATAAGAGAAAAAAAAGAGCAATCCAAAAAAAAGCACGACCATGCTTAGACTTCTCAAGTCATGTAGATCACAGGAGCTAAAAATTCAAAGTTTATTGAGCCAATACGGCCTTTTTGTTCCTTGAACGGTCATGTAGAAGGAAGTACGATTGTGCTTGTGCGTATGCAAATTATAAATTTTGAGCAATTAAGGAAGCGTGGGCAACGAGCTCCTTATATGCCCATTGACGGACCTCTAAGGTGTGTGAATATATGTGTATAAATATGCAAATAATATTACAAATTGTCTATGAATACCACAAGTGTACGTGTCATCGAGTAATTCCCCATAGGTAAATACGAGGGTCGTATTTTCCTAGGAATTGTGAGAGGCTCCTATTACTTCTTTTTCCGCTTAATCAAAAGCCTAAATGCTTACATTCCTTCTCTAGTCTACTTCTACAATTTATTACACAATACAATGGAGGATTGTTAAGTGCAATTGGAAGGAGTTTGGGAGATCGTATAAAATTCACTTAATGATTACTTGTCAAATAGCGTTAAGGTGTGACAATTCAATCTAGTATTGGACTAGGGAATTCAAGAGCCTATTTGTCCCAATCTCTTGGCAACCAAATCTAAACACTAGGAATATAAGATGGAATATCTTCCATCTCAGCCTCCTATGTCCATCTTAAGTTCAAGAACTCCGCTAGAAATGCTAATCAAATCCTTACTCAAAAATCTAACCAAACTCTAATTTAGAGATCTAGCACAACCTAACCTCTAAGAGAAGGCATAGGTTTAACAAAGCATGGGCCTTCTAATATGGGGGCGTATCATCCTCATACACATCATCAAACTATCATTAAGAAATCACGCAATGATTCACTAAAGACTAGAAAGAATAAAGAATTACCAGTAAGGAATCACAAGTGACAATTAAGATGAATTTACATGAAATTCCCCTTCAATTGTGGCCCTCTAATGGATATACAAGCATAGATCAATGAATAGCAAGCATCCAAAGTAAATAAATCAAAAGAATTCCTTGACTAACTCCCTCCAATATGGTCTTCGATGGTTGAGGTTGAGTAGATCCAATATTGTCAAGAGAACGTCGAATCTCTTCGCATGCACTCCACTATTAATGCATGTTGAATTGCCTTCAGAAAACTCACCGGAATCTACTGAAATCTTGATGGAAATCATCTCCAGCTACATAGGTCTCTAGAAATTTGGCCACCTCCTTATTCAACAAAAGAATCTTCCCCGAAATCCAAAAAACCTAGGGTATTTATAGGATCAAGTCTGGCACAGCCTTACCATGGGCGTTGTGATGCACGTGGTGCATAAGTTATTGCCTAGGCTCCAAGTCATATCCTAGCAAGGATCTTTGAGCGTTGTATGGGCGGATTGGTCTATTTTGCTTCATAATTCCCCCGAATTCGCTTCTTTTGCCCTAAAACAGAAATAAATGCCGTGGTGAACAAAAGAATGAAATTTCACACTAATTAGGTCCTAAATATGTCAATTTCCATGCCGAATGCAATGTAAATAATATAGAAAAATATGAACTTTCTAATACTTATCACTCATTCTCATGAAAGCACAACCTTGCTTTAGGCCATGCTTCACCCGTTCAAGTCACTGGAAATAGATTTTTTTTTACAATTCAAGTCCCAAAATTTGCTAGTAAAGTGCAGAGCCTTAAGCATGGTGCTAAACATGTCAATTTTCATGCTGAATGCAATGTAAATAATATAGAAAATATGAACTTTCTAGCATGATAAGTGCTTGAGTAGACATATTTTTATATATGTTTTACATGCATTGAGCATCATTTTTACTGTGGTTTATGTCTCATATTGTGTATTTGGTGTTCTTTTATGCATATAGGTTGTGAATGCCTTGAAGAGTAAAAAGGAAGCAAAGATAGGCTATAAAGACACAATGTTGGGAGTTCTTGTTCAATTCAAGGACCAAGACACGAGAGGAGTTCATAAACGTGGAGATGTGTGCCAACTTCCAAGAAGATTCAAGTCAATTTACTAGTTGGAAGGGCACAAAGGCAGCCACATCTTCATGTTCCTTCTCTTTGTGAAGATTGCAATACCTCTCAAAGATACGTCGATGAAGAAAAGTTTTATAGCCTACCACATGGACGTGTGCCCGGACATGTGGCCTCAAGAGAAGAGTATTTGGATCGCGTTTTGGGAAAAAGTACGGTAGCAATTTTACTGCAGTAATTTTAATGTAGCAGTACTGCAGTAAAATTACTGTTCACGCGCCCGCGTGGAAATTTCTGCAGCCCACGCGGGCGCGTGGAAAATCCACACGGGCGCGTGAGGGCACGTGACAGACGCGATCTAAGGCCTATAAATAGCCGTTTTGCCCTATTCTTTCTCATCTTTTGTGCGGCTCTTGAGGGGTGAGACGGCTAGGGTTTGGAGAGGAGGTCTTTGCGGCTTTGGAGGCGCTTCGTCACCAACTTTGATCGATTCCTCCTCCGTCATAGCATCAAGGAAGCCACCGGTGAACCTAGCTTCGGAGTGGGTCCTTCAAGACGTCGAAGCTCTCCATCAAGGCCATCAGTTCATATATAAGGGGTTTTATTTCTATGGTTTTAATGTACTTTCATTCATTGATGGTGTGTTTTGTATGTTGCTCAATGGAGAGCTAAAACCCTAGAGGGTATTTGGGCTTGTGAACCCTAGGATTCTCATCTTTTGTGGATTTGCTTAGTGTTTCTATTTAATCCGAGTTTGATTAAGTTTTAATCTTGTATTCTCATTGCTTGCTTGTTTAATTAATCCTTGTGGTTGATTGGATTTTCATGATTTGTTACTTTGATGTGAGAGAAGTCTCCATTAGAGTTAGAACTTCAAGGTTAAAAAGGGTTGAGAGGGTGAGTCATGAGATAGTGGAGTGTCCCCTCTCCCTTCCGATTGAGTGTATTCTATCTCCGTTCTTTATGCTCTATGCAACCATATTTGGTGTGAGGCGTGAGATTGAGAGATTTCTCCGCCGGGACCTTGTAGGGGGTTAGGATCCTTCGCCGGGAATTAGGGTTGGATCAATCTTTAGGAATCGGATACAACTCTTGGAATCCCTAGAGTACTTTGCAGTCATATGTGGTGTGAGGTGTTGAGATTGAGCGATTTCTCCACCGGGACCTCGTAGGGGACTAGTATTGGTGATCGGGAGGCCAGCTCCGATTATATTTGGATTTCCACGACTTAACTTACTCATCATAGAAACACTTTGCTTATTCGGTACCTAATACCTGAATCCTAGGGGGAGCATTGCCCGAATACCCCACTTTTACTGATTGAGATCTCCATCCATTTTACCCTTACATATTTGTCTCCGGTATTCATTTCTTCGCACATTAAATCACCACACCTTTCCATTTATCATTAGGTTAGAAATCAGAGAAGAAGTTAGTACTAGTAGCCCTGTTCCCTGTGGATTTGACTACCCACTCACCGGGGTATTTATTACTTCGACACCCGTGCACTTGCGGTTTACATGCATATTCGGACGTGTCATAGCACTTATCACTCATGCTCATGAAAGCACAACCTTGCTTTAGGCCATGCTTCACCCATTCAAGTCACTAGAAATATATTTTTTCTACAATTTAAGTCCCAAAATTTGCTAGTAAAGTGCATAGCCTTAAGCATGCCCCAAGCATGGTGGTGCACTGATCAAACCTGTATATTTAAGCCTGAAAGTTAGACTATTGAGGGGACATTTTGTTAGAGAAGTTAGGAGACTACTAGGGTTTTGAAGGAATAACCGAAGACCATCAATGAGGGGGAGATTTGAGCTTCCTTCAAGCTCTAGAGGTGAGCATTTGACAAATCAGCTTTCTCCATTCTTGGGTTCTATTACAACCTAAGAGAGGAGCTTGAGGGAGTTTTATTATGACTTTCTTTTTTGCCTTCAATCTTTGACTGTATCAAGTTGCAACTACATTGTGTGAAAGCTTTAATTGTATATTTGATTAGTATGATGATGATTGAGAAATCCATCATATTAGGTAGCACATAGGAGATAGAACTTGTGTGCACTTCTAGGGCTATGATGTATGGTGTCTAGCTCCTTAAAGATTAAGCGCATTCATAGAGATAGAGTGTATGGTGTCAAACTTCTTGTAGGTTGATGATAAGTGCTTGTGTATTAGTAATACGAAGTATTATTTTTTTATGATGATCATTACTTTTCTCAGATTTTATCGCTCATACATGTGTATTTGTGTTCTTTTGTACATGTAGGATTGTGGAGACAAGTATGGAAGAAAGAAGCCAAAGTAGATTGCGTTTGTACTTTGTTGATGGAATCTTGGAGTGAACAAACGTAAAGACACAAGTTGTGCTCAAAGACATGTGAGTGTGTGCCAACCTCCGTTGTGCTCAAGTGAATATGCAAATTAGAGGAGCACAAAGGCAGACACACTCATGTGTTCTGACTTGTACAATGCTAGCAAGATTGTTGTCAAATGTGTTTTTATTTGAAGATGCAATGCGATTTACATCATGGACGTGTGCCCATTTATGTTGCCTCGATGAAAAGTCTAGATTCGGGGAGTATTTTGGCGGAGTACTGTAGTAGGCACTGTAGTAAATCACTATAGAAATTTACTATAGCATTTATTGTTTACAGGCCACAGAAAATCAATTTCCTGGAGATTCACATGAGCGTGTGAAAATTCCACACGCCCGTGTGGATGCCCGATTCCAGCCCTATTTAGTTCGCGATTTCAGCCCAATTTGGGGATCCATCTTTCCATCCTTTGGGCTATCTTTTCTCACCTTTGGAGGCGCCCGCGGCTAGGGTTTAGAGAGGCTTTGGCTAGACTTTTGGAGAGATTTACGGCCTTTGACACCACGTTTCCTTCTGAAGAGAGTTATTGGGGGAGCTTTCGTCGGCACCAATCTGGTGAGGTGTGCCCTAGGCTTGACTAGGGGACCTTTGGAGAAGACGCGGGCACTCAACAAGACCATCAACACAAACACCAATGGGGTTTTATTCATGGATTGCATATTTTTACTTTTTATTTCATTATTGATTGTATTTTGCTCCATGGAGAGCTAAACCCCTAGTGGGTACTTGGGATTGTAAACTCTAGGATGATATTGTTTCTTTGACCTCTTATTATGCTTTCATTGATTGATATTTTAATTGAGTTCTAATCTTGAATGCTTGCTGAGTTGATTTTCCCTTAGAGTGACACTAGGGTTGAGAATCCATTTTGGTAATCTTTGTGGATGAGTGACACACCATGAGGGTTAGATATTGCTAGATTGGAGAGGGTTGAGAGTGTAAGTTGAGAGATAGTGAATCGTCCCCTATTCCCCTCCGGTGTGATTTATCCTATCTCCACGTTCCAAGAGTTCTTTGTGGTCACAATATAGTGATGTGCTAAGAGACGAACTTCGCTAGGGCTTAGTTGCGCAAGCAACAGAGTGAAGCGTTAAAGTAATCCTTAGTATCTGGAGCTTAATTGTGACTAAGCGTCTTTTGCCTGGACAAAAGGGTTAGACCTATTTTAGGGAATAGGGTTTATCACTTGGAATCCTAAGAGCCTAAAGCAACCTAGCACAGTGTAGGGTTAGTCATGGTTGACCTTAAGTTTGGGACCGTGTGTTTAAGGATCTCCATGACTCATTAGACATTAGTTAGAAAACATAATGATTGGTCTTGCACTTAAAACAATAGTCCTAGGACGAGCAATGTCCGGGTGGCCCCATTTATCATTGATTGCCTATCCTATCTTTTATTTGCGCCTCCTTTTTCTTTTATTATTTCTATTTGCATTGATTTTTATTCACATCACTATTAAGTTATTTTCATTCTAGTTAAATAGCAATCTTTGTGTTTCTAATCACTATTCCCTGTGGATTCGAGTACCCACTCACCGGGGTATTATTACTTTGACAAAACCGTGCACTTGCGGTACACATGCAAAAGGCCATTATCAAGTTCTTGGTGCCATTGCCATGGAGTAGGCATTTTAGAAAGACTTTGCACTTTGCTATTTTAGCTATTCACCATTTATTTTATTTCACACTTTCTTATTCTTCCATCGTTCTGATTTGTTTTTCTTTCTTTGGTTGCAGCTCCAGGTTATGACTCGAGGGAACCCTTCAATATTGGTTGAAGGTGATCCTGAACTTGAATGAACACTTGGTAGAAGGGGTAAAGAACCTGTGCAAGAACAGACAAATCAAGCTGAGGTAGAAGGTGAAGGGTTAGATATGGCTGAACAAAATAAGTAGCAGAGGACACTAGCAGATTATGCCAGACTTGCAGTTCTAGGCACACAATCTAGCATTGTGCGGCCACCGATTACAGCTCTGAACTTTAAACTAAAGCCAGCATTCACCAAGATGATACAATAGTTGGCACAATTTAATGGTTTAGCTAATGAGGATACGAACAACCATGACAACGCCCCTTGCTTGTGACCTGCAAGTGTATGGATTTGTCAAAGTAATAAATCCCAGCTATGTGGGTATCGTATCTATAGGGAATAGTGAATAGAAACACAATGATTACTATTTAACTAGAAAGAGAATGAATTAATGATGGTGTGAATAAGATTGATATGAAAAGAGTAAAAGAAATAAGAAAGAGAGGCACGATAAAATGAGAGGAAAGACAATCGATAAAAGTGGGATACTCGGACAATGCTCCCCCTAGGACTATTGTTTCAAGTGCAAGACCAACTATTATGTCTCCTAATTGATGCTTAATGAGTCGTGGATATCCTAGAATACACGATCCCAAACCTAAGGTCAACCGTGACTAACTTTACACTATGCCTCGGCGGAGAAATCAAACAGTCTCAACGCCTCACACTGTGTAAAGTTGCAAGGTGCTCTAGGGATTCTAGGTGATAAACTCTATTCCTATGTGTAGATCTAACCCTTTGGTCTAGGTGAAAGATCCCTAGTCACAATTAAGCCCCAAGTGCTAAAGTCACTTCAATGCTTCACTCTGTTGTTCACGCAACTAAGCCTCAGTGAAGTTCATCTCTTAGCCCTTCACTCTACTATGTACACAAAAAACTCTTGGAACGTGGAGGTAGGATAAATCATATCGGAAGGGAAAGGGGACGCTCCGCTACCTCTCAACTCACCCTCTCGACCCTCTCCAACCTTACTTTGTCTAACCCACAAGGTGTGTCACTCATCCACAAAGGTTACCAAGATGGACTCTCAACCCTAGTGTCACTCTAAGAGAGAAATCATTCAACAAGCATTCAAGATTGGAACTCAATTAAAACATTAATCAAGGAAAGCATAATAAAAGGTCAAAGAAATAATAACATCCTAGGGTTTACAAAATCCAAGTACCCACTAGGGGGTTTAGCTCTCCAGGAGCAAGATATAATCAATAATGAAATCGAAAGTAAAAAAAGTAATCCATAGGAAAAACCCCTTGGTATTCGTGTCAATGGTCTTGTGGAATGGCCTTGTCCTCTCCAAAGGTCCCCTTGTCAAGCTTAGGGCACACCTCGCCGAATCGGTGCCGATGAAAGCTCCTCCAATAACTATCATCCAAGAGAATCGCGCTGTTGAAGCCCGAGAACCACTCCAAAAGCCTTGACAAAACCTCGCTAAGTCCTAGCCGCCGGTCTCTCAGAAGATAGAGAAAAGATGAGACAAAGGATGCTGAAATCGGGCTGAAAAACGGCTTTAAATAGGCTGGAATCGAGCATCCACACAGGGCTGTGGATGTTCCACACGCCCGTGTGGATTCTCTGGAATTCTGATTTTTGGCTGGCTGTGAACATTAATTGCTACAGTGAATTGCTACAGCAATTTGCTGCAATACCCCCCGCCAAAAACACTCCCGAATCCATTTTTCATCGAGGCAACATAAACGAGCACATGTTTATGCCATAGATCGCGTCACTTTTTTAATAAATGGGTTCATTGGTGAAGATCTTGCTATCATTGTACAAGTTGAGATACGCAGATGTAACTACCTTCATGCCCTTCCAACTTATTATAATGGCTTGAATACATGGAGGTTGGCACACATTTACATATCTTAGAGCCCCACTTGTGTCTTCGCATTTGTTACTTCCAAGATTCCACCAAATAATGCGTTCACGATCTACTTTTGGCTTCTTTTCTTAATACTTAGCTTCACAACTCTACATGCGTAAAAGAACACAAATACACATGTATTAGAGCTTAAACCTGAAAAAAATCTTGCTCATCGTAAGGAAAGAATACTTCGCATTCTTAAGACACAAGCACTTATCAAACCATATCAAGAACTTCGTGGAAGTGTGCGACATGCTTAAGATTAATGGAGTTACGTATGATTCTATCAGATTGAGGGCCTTCCCATTTTCCTTGAAGGGAAGAGCAAAGCAGTTGTTACATTCATTGGCTAGAGCATCAGTTACTACTTGGGAGAAGATGGTAGAAGCTTTTCTTACCAGATATTTCCTCTTGGAAAATCTGCGAAGCTCAGGAATGAAATTTTCTCCTTTGTTCAAATAGAATTGGAGTCTCTTTATGAGACATGGGATAGGTTTAAGGAGCTCCAGCGGAAATGTCCTCAACATGGGTTCCCCGAGTGGATGATCATTCAGACTTTCTATAATGTGTTGAACACGAGCACAAGACAGTTACTTGATGCTGCAGCAGGAGGTACCTTAGGAAGCAAGACCTCTGAAGAAGCTCGACACCTCATTAAAGAAATGGCTATGAATAGTTATCAGTGGAACACAACAGACAGAAAGAAGGTAGTCGGACTTCATGAGATTGATGCAATTACTTCATTGGTGGACCAGGTTGAGTTATTGAGCAAAAAGTTAGACACTCTAACTTCTCCTAGAGTGGCGGCCTTAACTAGTTGCACTGGGTGTGGGGGAGGACACGCTTCATCCGATTGCCCAATTTCTATTGGTGGTACATCCTTGGTTAAACAAGTGAATTTTGTGGGTAATGCAATGAGAAGCCAAGGCAATCCATATAGAAACACCTACAATCCGGGTTGGAGGAGCCACCAGAATCTTTCATGGAATAGTTAAGGGCAACAAAAGGCCATGGCACCACCCAGTTTCCAATAACAACAACAAGCCCCGAATATGGAGAACCGAGTTTCAGGGTTGGAAAACTAGATGACTGATTTAGAGAAGGCTTTAACCAAGTTCATTCAATCATCGGATAAAAGATTTCAATCGGTTGAAGCCACACTTGGCAACCACACCACATCATTGCACAATTTAGAGAATAAAGTGGGGCAAATTACAAAGTCGTTATCGGAGAGACCTCAAGGAAGCTTGCCTAGTAACACCGAAACCAATCTAAGAGAACATATGAAGGCGATCACTTTGAGAAGTGGTCGTAAGGTTGAGAGTTGGCTTCTAAGTGAGAAGACCAATGTTGAAGCACCCGAGGTCATGGAGGTCAAGGATAGAACAAAAGGAAAAGACGTGGCACCCCCACTTTACAAGCCAAGAATCCCTTATCCTTCAAGGTTGAAGAATAACCAAAATGATGAGCAATACAAGAAGTTCTTGGGGTTATTCACGTAGTTGCATATCAACATCCCGTTTGTGGAGGTGTTGTCTCAAATGCCTCATTATGCAAACTTTCTCAAGGATCTCTTGACCAATAAGAGAAAGTTAGAGGACAGTGCATATGTGATTCTAGATGCTTCATGTTCGGCGGTGTTGCAAAAGAATTTGCCGAACAAGAAGAAGGACCCCGGATGCTTCTTCATTTTGTGCAACATTGGTAACGTGGGTGAAGAAAAGGCATTGGCGGACTCAGGGGATAGCATCAACATCATGCCTTTTACATTCTTCTAAAAGCTAGGCTTGGGAGAGCCAAGGCCCACTCAGATGACATTATAATTGGCAGACTGAATGGTTAGATATCTGAGGGGCATCATCGAAGACGTACTTGTGAAGGTTGACAAGTACATATTTCCTATAGACTTTGTAGTGTTGGATGTTGATAAGGATATCAATGTCCCGCTGACACTTGGAAGGCCATTCTTGCGCACTTCCAAGGCTCTCATTGACATGGACGGTGGGGAGTTACTTTACGAGTTAGGGATGACAAGAATACATATCGCCTAGCTGAAGCCATGAGACATTCTCTAGAATTTGATGATACTCTTTACTTTCTTCACACTACCGATAAACTTATAGATGAATATGTGCAGGAAATGATGAATCCAAACCCATATGAAGGGGTGCTAGACCAAGAAGTGGAGAATGAAGACGTGATAACGCTTGGTCTAGAGGACAAGATACAATCTACCCCGGGGAACATGAAGAAGATGCTCTGAAAGATAAAGCATGCAAGGAGATGTCACAAGAAACACCCAAGGCTAATGGGGATGTGCAAGAAAAGAGTAAGGGTGACAAACCCTTGTGCGGTAACAAACTCGATAATCCCCCCTCTAACTTCAAAAGACTATGTTCATCATGCTTTTAGGTTATGGGTAAGAGGGAAACCTTCATCTATGAGCCCCCGAGAGGTAGGGTCAGGTACGTCAAGCTAAGTGACGTTAAACAAGCGCTTCTTAGGAGGCAACCCAAGTCATTACTATTTTTCTAGGTTTTAGGTAGTGTTTGCATGAATAAGAGCTTGAGTGTTGGTGTCTTGATCTTTTACAAGCTATTGTTATGATTTTCTCATGTGCTTAATTGTGTGTGACGAAGTTTTCTTGGTCGTTTGAGCGTGTTTTCCAAGTTTCTTTGGTTACTTTCGCATAATAAGCAGACCCTGAATAGATGTAAATGTTCAAAAATTTTTAGCAAAGTCTGTAAATTCTTCTAAGTTATTTAGAGAAGACACACAACCGTGTGGAGATTCCACACAGGCGGGTATTTTCGTTCAGAGCTCATCCCGAGAGGACATAGAGGTGTGTGACTGTCCCTGTAAACGACCTTGTGACAATTACACGCCCGTGGATAATTTCCAAATGAGCGTGTGTTTCTCTGCAGAGTTCAGAGCCATATCCTGAGAAGATATAGGGGCGTGTACTTGCTTCTGTGGATGACCCTGTGAACTACACATGGTTGTGGGTAATTTCTACACGCCCGTGTTAAACTCTGCAGAGAAGATCTCCTCCATCCCGAGAAGATACAGGGGTGTGTGACTGCCCCTATGAATAGCCTTATAAAGATCCATAGCCGTGTGGAATTTTCACACGGGCCTGTGAAACACTTAGAGAAATTCTCGTGTGGACAGAGAAACCACAGGGGCGTGTGGGTGTCCTTGTGGGTCGGGCACACGGGCGTGGGGAATTTCCACACGCCCGTGTGGATGCATTCAGAGGCAAAGAATGCCATCCCGAGAGCACACAGGGGCATGTGTTTTCCCCTTTGAGGCTCTCCTGTGGAGTGACATGAGCTTGTGTAATTTCCACACGCTCATGTGGATGTACAGAATTCAAAAGGCCGCGATTCTTCTTTATAAATCACTTGCGCCTTTTCATTTTCACACTCCAACACACTTTGAGAACACATCCTTGCACTCTCCCGACTTTGCACCATCAATTTAGAGAAATTTTACTCGAGTTTTCCGGCCAATTTCAAGGTTTCCATCTCATCCTGTCGGTAAACCCTCATTCTCTCTTTTCTTCACCATACATGATTTTATTTAATTAAAACTAGTGAATGTGCTTTGTTTTGATGTTTAAATGTTGGATGCATCTTTCAGGAGAATTTTAGAACCAATTTATGATGTATTTTTTAGTGTATTACCTAGTGGCTATGCAGCTTTCACGCCCTGTGAATCCACACGGGCATGTAGACTTTCCACACGACCGTGTGGGATTTCTGCAGTATTGTTATTTTGAGTGTTTTTTATTGATTTTCTTTTCAATACTTGCAGGTATGGCTCCTAGGACAAAGAAGCAAGCTGGAAAGCGTCGACATGAGCCTCACCTGAGTCAGAACAGATGGAGTTTGCAATACCCAAGATCAAGGCTCGGTTTGAGTGACTATCGAAGCTCAAGTTCAGAAAGACTTGATTTTCGAACTGGAGTACACTTAGAGAGGTTTAGCTTATAGATGATATGGCCGATGAGGTCAAGGAGCTATTGTTAGTGGCTAGTTGGAGGAGATTACTTTCTATTCGCGAGCCAGTTATCCGTATGTTGACACTGGAGGTATTATCGTCATTCGAGTTCGATCGGTGTTACAGTAGTTTCGATAGTGACAACGCCATATAGTTCAGAGCATTTGGACATCGCTACAGCATGAACATCACACAGTTTTCGATCCAGCTAGGACTGTACAATGAGGTATTTACTGGTACCGAGGACTATGATTGGTTGCCAACCGATTATCCTGGAAATGTGACTCCTCAGAGAGCATACAGGACGCTGTGGATAGGGTAGTATGATCCCTGAGTCTCAAAGGTGACATGTTTTCCTTGATCCACTTATTGATGCATTCACGCCTTCTTAAGCAGATCATTGAACGGCCGCAGTGACAGTACTGGAGTTTTGAGCAGACAGGAGCTTCTATACTTATACTCCATGGTACAAAGCGAGCCATTGCATCTGGGGCACATTATGGCCGAGTATTTGAAACACCAGGGATAGTATTGCTGGATTGGCATCCTTTTCTATGGTCCCTACATCACCAGGCTCATCATTGGGATGGGTCTAGTAGACATTATCAGAGGGGCAGAGAAGACGATCGTACCTGCTCCCCTGGGTATATAGACGATGAGAAGGATGGGGATGGTATGCAGGTATCGGCCAAGAGTTCATGTACTGATTACACGCGCACCAGAGCCAGTTGAGGGCGAGGGTGATGCAGCAGAGGACTCACAGCCAGTACTAGAGCCACAGCCTGAGAAGACGAAGACAGAG